>NW_012136969.1:1599260-1642409 GCF_000956105.1 Propithecus coquereli | reverse complement strand
CTGGGCCATTCCAGGTGCAGAACCTGGAAAAAGTGGATTTGAATAAACTCTGCCCCTGAGCACACTGCAGAGCTCCAGCAGAAGCGGAAAGCCCCGAGTTTCGCTGCAGGGTACTTCGGGGGCTAATAAGAACCCCCAGCCTGTGGCTATTTGGGCTACATCCCTGGTCCCTGCATACTATGCACATGACGAGCCTGGATGGGAATCTCACCGTGGGTCTGGCAGGGGCAGAAGGTTCAGGGGAGCCAGGAAGCCCCTCCCCAGCATCGCCCTAAAGAGAAGAAAATGGTCAGTGAAGCGCTGGTGCTACCATCCCCTCCCCTTTCTGTAGAAACCGTGCTCATCTCTAAGACAGGGATTATGTAGGAGCGAAGAAAGGCACTGTCCTTTACAGAGGCAGCCCAAGGGGGTACCATGTCCCCCCCAGCCCGCGTTTGTTTCTGTACCACGGGGCTGGGGGAGACGGGGTGTGGTGGGAAGAGCTGACCAGTGTGGACGTGCACTGCACACACACAACCCCCCTTGTCACCCAGGCTTCCCCCACCCTGATCTGAACCCTGCCGGAGCACCAGCGTCCAGCCTCGACCCAGCCTCCCTCCTAAGCCTGTCCTGCCCACTCGCTCGGCCCACCAGCCCCCGTAACCCCTCCAGGGCCTTTATTGCTTGCAGGTCTGCCTCCCCGGGACCATGGGCCCCCGGAGGGCAGGCACGTGCCTGAATCACCTCCAGGTCCCAGTGCCTGGCACAGGGCTGGTGCTCAGGAAATGCTTTCAGAGTGACAGAAGCACCCACTGGGGAAGGAGAGAGAGAAAAGGAAAGGAGACAGAGTGGCATCCAGGCGGTTCTGGCTGTCCGAAAGGGTCCAGAGACATGGCTGCCCTGACAAATAAGGGACGGAATGGCCTGAGCCACCAAAAGGAGAGTGGAACTGTTGACAACAAAATCCCAAAACGTGTATTGTGATGCCCCCTCCTGGGGCCTCTTGCTGCACCCCAGAGCCCTGCTGGTATCTGAAGTGGCCAGAGGTGGCCAGAGGCAGAGAGAAGTGAGGACACTGCCCTCCCCGACCCAGCCCTCCCTTCCCAGCACCCCCTGGGCAGACTCAGAGGACCTCCTGCCCCAGAGGACTGCTCCTCTGCAGCCCCCGGAGGTGAGGAGAGGCAAGGGACCAGGCCGGAGTGAGGGGCAAAGGGTGCCCGGAGGCAGCCAAGTTGCTGCCTATGGCCAGAGCAGGCCCCCTGCATGGGATCTCCTGGGGACCACGGGCTGGGGTCACTATGGACACGTCCCCATGGGAATAGTTTAACACCAGCAGTTGTTCTGGTAAAAGGAATTCGATATCTTTCTGTGGGACTGACACCAGACAAAGCATCACCCCATTTCACCCCACCCCGCAGGGTAATCATCACCACCCCACAGATGAAGAAACTGGGGCAAAGAAGAGATAAAGAATTTTCCTGAGATCCTGCGGCTACCGAGAGGCAAACCTAGGTCTGTGGTCCTCGGAAGCTCGTTTGCCTAGCACTTTCCCAGGAAGAAAGTCAGGGGCAGAGTTCGGGCTCAGACACAGAGCACCAGAACCAGAAGGACCCTTCGAGGACACAGAGGGAAACCAAGGCCCTCCACAGTCAAGGGACCTGGCCAAGGTCACTAGGCAGTGAGACAAGACTCAGCCAGAACTGCCCGGTGCTGTTCTCATGACCCTCCCGGGCCCTTGGGTCAGCCTCTCCTGGGCTCAGCCCTCTCACTGCTTCTACTGCCACCTGGATCAGAATTGATTAAATTAACCCAAACAGCATGCTCAGGACACTTGTGTTTTCTGGAATGGTCACAGCACGAACCGTTTCTCCTTTGGGCACAGCCTGTTCTTTCATTCCTGCATGTACTGTTTGAGCCTAAAACAAGAAGATTTGGTTAAAACATGATCACAATGTCTTCGGGACATGGAGCTGCTGAGCTCTGAGGACGTTCGCTGGTCCTGGCCGGTGAGCTGGGGCTTGCACTGGGCCAGAATCGGCGAGCCCTGTGACGAGAGAGGCCATCTTGACTGCAGCGTCCCCTGCAGCGGCAGATAGTAGGCTGCCCGGAAGACCCAGGCATTGGAGTCACCCAGAGCTGACAGTCAGTCTTGTCTCTCACTAGTGCTCCACAACACAGATTTTTAAAATGTATGACTTCATTTTAAGGTCAATGTTCTCCCTATAGTCTCTAAAAGGTTCTAATAGATGAATCAATCCTGAGAAATGTAATGACTTCATTTCGGCCCTGTGGGCTTTGCTAACCAACTTCTGGCTCACGTCTGAAGGTGGTGGCTGTGAGCCATGCAAAAAACCAAAGCAGAAAGTCCAGAGACCAAAGCTCTCAGCCTTACTTGATCCCTGAGGGCTGTGTGACCTTGAGCAAAGCCCTAACCTTCTCTGGGCCCATGTGGCAGAGCCAAGCTTGATGCAACCTCTAACTCACTAAGTTATACTGTGGTGGGTGACTCTGAGATTCAAACTGACCCTAAAGATATTCCAGAGTGGGTGCTCTCTTGATAGTCCCCACTGTGCTTTTAAACTACCTGCTCAGACACCGGGGCCTGTGTTCTGGTCCATCGCAGGTCCCTGCACAGGCGCTTAGTGGCAATCCATCTCCATCAGCATGTGCCAGGAAGAAACACTACCACCATGTCTCCTCTCTCTCTCTCTCCCCCACTTAGATATTTTTTAAAAACCTACTGTAAAAATCACAAGCCCCCATAGCAGAAATCACCAAAATGTATTAAAAAGCTAACAACATCCCTGAGTTCCACCAGTTTGAGGCAACAACTGCTAACATTTACAGAGGGCATTTCCATCCAATGTTTCAGCATGTGCATAATTTTAAATAGTCAAGACCACACGGTATACTCAAGTTTATAACCAGCTTCTTTGACTTAACATTATATGGTAAGCATTTCCCTCATCTTGAAATACTCCTAATAAGTATAATTTCAATAGCTGCATAATGTTCCATTATTTGAATATACTTTATTCAATTAATCCCCCTATTGTTGGCTACCTAAATCATGCCCAATTTTTCTCTATTACGTACAACACTGAGACTAACATCCTTGTTCCTTGTGTACAAATCCTTGCTTTTTTTTTAAATCAGACTATCTCTGTTAGGATCCATTCCTAGAACAGAAGTTTCTGGGTCAACCAGAAGCAGCTTTATGGTTGTTAATATACGTGGACAAAGAGTCTCCCAGCAGCAGCAAACCTCAACACTTGCACCAGCATAGCTGGCCTCACCAGGCCGGCTGCTCGCAGCAGGAAATACAAAGGGTCTAAGGAAGAAACTGACCCAGTTTCTTTAACAAATTCATTGCAAAAGGAAAAAAAAAAAAGGTGGGAAACAATCAAAACTTGAAAGAACTGAAGAGACATGTCAAGCAAATGCAATGTGTAGATCTCTTTTGGGTTCAAATTCAAGCAAACTGTAAAGAGGCATTTTTTAAAAAAACAGCCAGGGTATTAGATAATATGACAGAACCATTGTTGACTTTGTTACATGGATAATGACATAGTGGCTACGATCAAAAAGGAAAAAGAGAAAGGTCCCAGATCAATCTATTAACAATACTCATCGAATTAGTTACGAGTGAAATGACAGTATGTTTGGGATTTGTTTTTAAATATTCTAGCCTTCCCCTCCCCTCCGAACCGGACGGTGACAGGAGGTGGAACAGATGAAGCAAGATTGGCAAAGTGCTGACAATTGTTCAAAGCAAGCGATGGGTATGCGGGGGTTTCATTACACTATTCTAAGCCCTTCTGTACATTTTTTAGATTTTCAATAATAAAAAGGTTAAAAAAAGAACAAAAAAGAACTGGCTCTATCTGCACCTGATGCGGTATTGCTTGGGAGATCTGGCCTCGGTGTTTTGCATGTACCTGGGGTGCAGCGCGGAAGGGCAGGGACTTTGTTTAGGAAGCCCCGGTGTGTGAGCAGGGGCCGCACAGCCAGCTGGCTGATCCCAGAGCTGGCCGCCCTCTGGGATGTCCCAGAGCCCGAAGCCCCAGCCCTTGTGTCTGTCTTACTTAGTCTAGCACTGGACTCGCTGTTTTAAGCTTCCCATGTGTCTCTAATGTGCAACCAGGGTTAAATCCCAGAGTTCTGTTCATCTTCCTTCTTTTATAGATGATGACAGGACCACCACGAGTCAGCAGCACCCCTGAGAGGGGAACTCTGGCCTCCTGGCTCCCCGCCCAGGGTCTCCCACCACGCCACACTCTCTCAGATGAGAACTGCCACAGGGTGAAGCTCAAGAGCGTGAGCTCTGCAGGCCAGCATGCCCGGGTTCAAATCCCCGCTCTGCCTCCTAGAGGCATGCAGCACCGGGCTGCTGACCGCACCTCCCCGAGTCTCACTACCCTCACCTGAAATGGAGATCATTCACCTTACACCAGAGTGCTGGTGGCGGGAATCAGACACTTGGAACACAGGGTGCTTCATCAATGTCAGTTCCGACAGCTTATTTCCTGCCCCTAGACTGCAAGTCTCTTGGGGACAGGAGCGAGGGCATATTCATCCCTGTCTGCAAGTGTCTGGACTGAGGGTCCAGCGCTGCATGTGTCCAGTGGATGGGCGACCCCACGACTGCACGGAGGACAGCTCTCAATAGAGAGACGCAGGAGCGTGATGGCTGCTGGACGAGGCCTCGGAGCAAAGGGCATTCCAGACTCCCCATGGGCTCTCCCGGCCACCTGGCCCACAGCCCCCGCCTCACAGGTCAGTCCCGCAGCACCCTGGCCAGCGGACCACCGCGCCGCAGCTTGAGTGACGGCTTTCCGAGTGTGCGTGACTGAGTGTTGCTCGGGGACTGACGAGCCCCGCTGGTCGCCCGTGGGATGTCTGCCTTTACAAACACGCTCCCATTGGAAGAGCACTTTGCTTCCCTGCTTCACGCAAGCCCAAGCCGAGGGCCAGCTCTGGGTTTCCCGTTTCTAAAAGACAAAGTGACAACCCCAAGTGTGTGCGCCTTCTCTGACTAGACCTCACAGCTGCCCTCTTCTGCAGATTGGGAAACTGAGGCCCAGAGAAATTGAAGGATTTGCTTAAGGTCACACAGTTACAGCCCAGAATCACAGAAAACGGGTGCTGGTGGGGACGTCCATCCCTTCTACTGCAAGACTCTGCCACACCTCAAAGTCAGCGTTTACCTCCTGGAGCAGCCCTGCCTGTTAGAAAGAGCTCACTTCGATCCACAGGGCAGCTTGGGACGCAAAGCTCCACTTTTACCTTTTTCCTCTACTGACCGCACTCTCCTCCAGAGTGCCCCAGGTTGAAGGCCCTCGGATGCCCAAATTTACAAACCGAAATGCAAACCCACCTCTAAGAAACCCAGGGCCGGCCCCTCCCGCAACTCCAGCCTGTGTCTCTCTCCCCTGTGAGCTCTGCCCAGCCTGGTCTTTACGCCTCTACCCGCTCACCAGAGTGACCGCTCTTTCGGGAGCCGCTGTGGGGACGGGGAGGGGTGGCCCGTCGGGGGGAGCGCTGCCGGGCTCCTCGCCCCCCGCCATGGTGAGGGGCTCCTCCGTTGTGGCTGTGGCCAAGCCGTCTTCATCGCCAGGGCCCTGAACACAAAACCAACACGAGGCATCACCCCGCCTTGCCGGGGAGTTGTGGAAACTACCATTTCTGTGATGCCAGCCCCATCTCAAAGCACGTTCCTACCTACCACCGCCATTCCCCCAGCGGAAGCAGACTCGCACCTCCCCTCTGAGGCCTCAGCTCCTCCCAAGTCTGAGAAAGTTCCCCTTGCACAAAGCTAGGAGGGGACAGGCCGGGACAAAACCCAGCGCCTGTCCCCGGCACAGCCCTGCCCTGCCGCTGGCGCCCACCCAGAGGCACGCTCGGAGCGAGTGCACCGGCCTCCGCGAAGGCCAGAGACGGCTTCCGTCTCCCTGACCTGCCTCTCCCCCGTGAGCCACACTTACAGAAGTCACCGCTTGCCCAGGGGCTGCTGTGGGTGTGAGGGGGCCCAGGCCATCTGTGGGGACCCCACTGGCTTCCTCATCCTCAGAAGTGCTGAGGAGCAATTCTGTCACAGCTGCAGCTGTTGTCGAACTTTCTTCACCGTTTGGACCCTGAAAAAAGACTGGCATGAGGTGTTGTGCCCCTTCGCCACGTCCCTGGCTCGGCGGTGGTATGTGGCCACAGGCCGGAAGCCACCAGGCCCTCAGGTGACTCCATGACTCCGTTGACTTTGCTCATCCAGGACCACACTTCAGCCCACAGACCCCTGAGCTCCAGGGTTAGAGTGCACCTCTCAAGGCGTCCCCCAGCACAGCTCTGCCAAACTTCTCTGGCCTTAACTTACACACCTCCAGTAACGGGGAGCTCACCACCTCTACAGGTAGTCTTTCTCTTTCCAGACAGTCCTGCTGGGCAAATTCTAGTTTCTACTGAGCTAAGACCTGGTAGAACTGGAACCGATCCCTGGCCTTCCCACCCTGTGATAAGTGCTTTGCCTTTAAAGAAAGGGGAGGAGGGGGAGGGAGAGAATGGGGGAGGGATGGAGAGGAGAGAAAGAGGGGGAGGGAGAAGAAGAGGAGGAGGAGAAGAAGGAGAAAAAGAAAGGGAAGAGGAAGGAGAAGGAGAAGCCCACCCCGTTCATAGACACAAGCCATACTAATGCCCAGCGGCCGGAGAGCGCCATCAGCTGGCCAGTGGGTGTCCTCCCCACTGCGACATCTCCCTGCACGGATGCTAGACCAGAGCCAGAGGCTGCCTGACCAGCCAGACGACTGGGGGAACAAGTGTGTGCAGTGACCTCAAAGGCCAGGGTTGTTGATCCCTGACGACATGATGGCCCCAGCCACGCACTCCCTCGGCGGCTGCTCGTTCAGTGTCTACCGTTTGTCAGGAATGACGTCCGTCAGTGAACAAGATACCGTGTGTGTGATCCCTGTCCTCGCAGAGCTCACATGCTGGTAGGGAGCCAGACATGAACTATTTACCAAGCTCATTATCAATCACAGTTATGACGAGGCCCTCCAAGGACCAGGGCGGGGAGGCCTCGCAATCTGGGGCATCTTCTGAGGAAGTGGTGTTTGTGCCGGACTCTGAAGGATAAGCAGGGACGAAAAGGAGGAGGGAGTATTGTGGGTGAGGGGAAGGGGCATGATGGAGAGGCTGGAAGGAGGTCAGCGAGGCCGCAACGCCGGAGCCGGGGAGAAAGGGGCCTGGCCGGGGAGCTGGGTCTGCAGGCAAGGCCGGTGGGAAGCTTCCAAGCACGGGGCTGATGCACCACAGAGAAGTTGTGGCGGCGGCGGGGGGACTAAGCAGGGCCCTCAGCAATGGCCAGGGCTGGGCACGCGGTGACTCAGTGTAGGGGCCAGCTCTGGATAAGGACAGAGCAGGCGGCTCACGACGTGTTTAGGCAGAAAAATCAACAGGAAGACGCTTGATGGGATGTGGGACTTAAGGAAGAAGGAAGAGAGTTCTGGATTAGGCAACTGGGGGGCAATGGCCCCACTCATGCGAAGTGGGAACACAGGAGAAGCGGGAATGAGGAGTTTGGCTCTGACACTGTTGTTTTGGAAGAACTCGAGTGTGTCCATAACAGGGACACCAAAGGGACAGACTTGCAGAGTGCCTCGGAATGCTGGTGTCCCCTTCAGGAGCCGGGTGTGGTGTCTCTGCACCACTTGAGGAGAGGCCTGGGAAGGCCTGGTCATGCCCTTTGGCCCTTGCTGGGGCCTGCCTGCCCACACCCTGACCCACCACCTGCTGACAGCCGCCGTGCCTCCGGCCCTTCTTCCACCCACAGCCCTCCATGGTTGCTCTGGCTGCCAGCCCCTGCGGGTGCTCCGACCCCCCAGCCCCCTGGGCCCAGCTCCCCACTGGCCTCGGGGGCTTCTTCACACCCCTGCCCAGGCCTGGCACACTCCACCCACCCCCGAGAGAGCTTTTGGTCACAGAGGTCCCCCCAGGCTGTTCTGGGTTTGCTGCGCAGAATGGAGCCCACACTCTGAGAAGGCCGGTAGCTGATCCCGCCCATGACCTTGATGCTGCTTACCGGAGTGACCTCTTCACTGGGGGGCTGGGTGGCCTGTAAAAGGGCCAGGCCCCCGGTGGGCACACTGCCGGGCTCTGTCTCCCCAGCAGTGCTGGTGGGCACCTCGGCCTCCTCTGCTGCTGTTGCCGCAGACCCCTCTTCATCGTCCAGACCCTGGATAGAAAGAAAGATGGCAGGGCAGGACCCTGATCCACTGCACCACGGCTGGAGGAGCGGACGACCAGGGCCCTCCTGCACTGCATCCTGCTGTCCCTTACCTTCAAAGCACCCGCACATCCAGGACCTGACTTCAGGTCGCAGCCCTCAGTGGGGCATCCGTACAGAAACCAGCCAGGGTGCGAGCCGGACCCGGCACCCCCACCCTTGGGATGGCTGCACCCAGCTCCCCCCACCAGCCTCTGTCCACCACTGCAGAGAGTGCAGCTCTGTGCTTGAGTCACTGTGTTGGGACAGAAACCCAGGTCCTCAGACTCCATAGCTGTGCTGTTGAAGGAGTCGTCTACATCCATTGACCACTGCTTGGTCACGCACGGTCATGTTTACAAATTCGATGGACGCTTTCAATCCCTTGCTCACCGGGACTTCACTGCTGAGCACGCCCCAGAGCAAGCTACCGCCACCACTCACCTGCGCTCCCACGCGGCCGCAGCACATCCACTCAGCAGCAGTCGGGGGGTCGTTCTGGAATTCTCATCTGACTACATCACTTCCTCGATTCAGACCTTCAGCAACTCCCCACGCCTGCTGAGCCACCCCGCAAGCCCTCTATGTCCTGAGAAGCCTCTCCAGCCACACGTCCCCTCCCTGCTCATACCTGGCCGCAGGCGCACTGCACGTCCATAGGCTCTAGGCCTTTGCTCCTGCCAGCCCCTGCAGGGACACCTGTCTCCCTCCCATCTGCTGGGCTACTCCTGCCCATCCTCCTGGGCTCGTCTGCGGCCTCCTTTCCCAGGGGGGCTTCCTTGACCCCCAGTCTGGGTTCTAGTCCCCTTTTTTGTGCTGCCTGAACACCTGTGCTTCACCCACCACTTACCACTGCGCCTCTTACCACCCTGTCCCTAGGAACTGGGTCATTCCTTTTTACTATCCATCCCTGCAACCAGGCCTAGTGCCCAGCACCGCACCGCACCCTGCAAACGTCCGCTGAATGAGTCAGTACGTGCCTCGGCCTTCTACTCAGTGCCTGCTCGGACGCGGCCCCACAGGACTGTCACTGTGCATTTTGCAGACAGATGAGGAAGGTCAGCGACTGCTCCCACCCAAGCTGATCCCCGTGCCCCGGAAACAGGTGAAGGGGAGCATGCACTCTGAGCTCCTTACTGGAGTGACCCCTTCTCCGGGTTTCTGGGTGGCCATGGAGAGGGTTGGTCCCCCAGTGGGCACACTGTCAGCCTCCGCTTCCCCGGCAGTGCTGATGGGCACCTCAGCCGGCCCTGCTGCTGTTGTTGCTAAACCCTGCAAACAAAGACATCATGAGAGACCATGTCACTGGGCCCTCGGCCTGATCCATGTGCCCATGGCTGGAGAGAACAGACTGCTTGGGCTCCTTCAGCAACCTGCACTTCTGTAGCTTCTTCACTAAGGACTTTCATATCTACAACTTCATGAATCCAGGGACAGGAGAGACCACCCAGGCACCCATGCCTTGTGTTTGATTCCAAGCACCTGTTTGCATCTCCAGTGGCAGGGAGATCACTGCTCCTAAGTCAGCCTGCTCCAGCTCCAGATACTTCTACTGAGACACATCAGCCCTGCGACCTCCCCATGTGCCCATTCCAAAGCCATCAGAGCAATGTCTTCGCCCATGGTGATGCTTCCAGGATGGGCAGGCAGCACCTCCACCCTCCTCAGCCTTCTGCAGACCAGACTCTCTGCCTTCTCTCTTTCCCTATGACTCAGTTTCCTTTGGGAAATGCACAGGCAGATTCTCTGAAGGTTACACAGCCAATGGGGAGAATGGAAAGAGACAGTGGCTTTGTCTGCTATTTTCACCAAACTATGTTTTATCTCCATTTTCCAAAGTTCTGGGGATTTTTTTTGTTTGTTTGTTTTTGCAAAAAAGTAGTTCTTTTGTACGCTATAAACACTAGGCTGATCAAAATTAGACAGATTTCCTTGCAGGACTTCTCAGAGCCTATAAAAAGGGGAGTGTAGGGTGGAGCATTTCCCAAACTTATTTGACCACAGAGGCCTTTTTCCACGAAACATATGAAATCCTTGCAGAATTAATGTCCCAAAAAACAGATGGAAGAAAGATGATATCACAGGATGTTAAAATGAGATTCTTTCTGAATTAACATTAGCTAAAGCCCCAAGGTCAAGTACAATTCCACAGGTAACCTCCACATGCTAAGAGACAATTAAATCACACCAGTTCTACCTGCGTCAGCCCATCCCCTACCTCCAGGCTGCACAAGAAAAGGCGCAGGATTCATTTTGGAGTTGAGCGCTTCAGAGTAAGAATTCCCATGGAGAGAATTTTCAGTGTGCTGTGGCTGTTCTCCTCCCTCTCCCGACTCCAGACCATTTGATGAGCTGGCTATGTACTCCTTGGGATTTGGGAGACATGGGGACTGTGTCTGAATTTCTCCAGGGAAAGACAAAGGTGAGAACAGGGAGCCATCTAGACCCAGAGTGGGGACTGAGGGAGAGAGAGAAAGAGAGGAGGAGAGGGAGGCAGAAGGGGAGAGGATCTGTCTTGCAGTTTTACTGGAGATAGGCAAGACATAAGCCCTCCAAAGGGAGCTGGCTAAAGCCCTCTTGAAAGGGCCTGTACCCTAAGCACCATCTGAGGGTCAGGGCACCCGGCAGTGGGTGGAAGCCCAGGCAGAAGTTACAAGGCCAACCAAGGAACTTCTGTCCTAGATCCCCTGCAGGGGGACCTCTGAGGAATCACAAAAGCCCCCATGAGGGAAAGATCCAGCAATCAGGCATCTTACACACTGAAAGCCTGGATCACAATTTGACCAGCCATGTACAACCGTGCCCTTTTGTCCAGGTGGGCCAGACCCTGCCAATGCTACAAACAGCCCTAGGAGAGGGGAGGTCAGGGGGAGTGGGGAGGAGAAAGAAGTAAAAAAGGAGAGAGGAAACCCCTAACCATGCTTCTCTTTCCCAGCAGTTCCTGATCTATAGCAGGCCTGAGTATGGAAGGGGAGAAACGGTATTTTTTGTTGAATTTTTGATATTATGCTGGGCTGGACTTTTTTTTTTTGAGACAGAGTCTCACTCTGTTGTCCTGGCTAGAGTGAGTGCCGTGGCATCATCCTAGCTCACAGCAACCTCAAACTCCTGGGCTCAAGTGATCCTACTGCCTCAGCCTCCCGAGTAGCTGGGACTATAGGCATGTGCCACTGTGCCTGGCTGATTTTTTTTTCTATATATTTTTAGTTGTCCAGATAATTTCTTTCTATTTTTTTTAGTAGAGACGGGGGTCTCGCTCTTGCTCAGGCTGGTCTCGAACTCCTGAGCTCAAACAATCCGCCTGCCTCAGCCTCCCAGAGTGCTAGGATTATAGGCGTGAGCCACCGCGCCCAGCCTGGGCTGGACTTTTAAAGTATTGGGAAAATAGACTCTCACCAGATAGTGACTGAGAGACTTATGAGAACTGTCTGAGTTTTCATATCAGGGTAGGGGAAGGAATGGGCTGGCATTGTGGGTTTTCAGCAGGGGCCCTTGTGAGAAAACTACTTACGCTTTAATTTTCATCCCACTTATCCAGCATTTCACAAAATGGGCTTTGCAAGTGTAAAAACCAATCAACAAACGATAGCGTGGACACAGCTGCAGTTAATCCAATCCTATCTTGAAGGGGGCTCTAAGGGCTGGTGAAGCTGTTCACCTTCACAACTGAGCAGGAGGGAGGGGGGACCATGGTGAGGGGGACACTCAGTGCTGGGCAGGTGTGAGCACCAGTGCACACTGGTGCACCCGCTGGTCCTGGAGCATCCCTGGAGAGCCCTGGAGCGCTGGGACTCTTGCCTTCACTGCACCACGAGGACTGTGGCAGTCTTGAGGACACTCAACTAAAACCCTCATGGTTCTCTGCAGCATTTAGTAAAAGTCATCATCAAGTTTGAAGTAAGCGAACGAGTTTACGACTGGCTTAACAAATGAAATTTACCATTCACTCACCTTTTCTTCAATGATGTCAAGGGAGGCCCCATCCCCTGAGCCCGAGCCAGTATCAGTAATGGGGTCACCATCCACAGCATGAACCCCCTCCAGGGTGTCATTCAGCATCTGGCCAGACCCTACGGGAAGCAGGCATTCTGTAATCAAAAACTGCATTTTGCAGTCTTGGAAAAGAACGAGGTATTTCTTCACCTATTAACTTGCAGGGATTTCCATGACACGGTAATACGGGATTAAGAGGAAAGGAACTGACACGGAGGACGACATGCGCAGCAAGGCAGTAGGGTATGGTGGTCTCCACTGGGGGCTCTGGCACCCCCTGCTGGCCTGGAATCCCGCTTAGCCTGCGCCTCAAATTCCTGATCTATAAATGGGTGATTATAATAATTCCTATCTCCTAGGGTTATTTTGAGGATTATGTGTCACAAGGATTAAATAAATTAATGCAAGAAAAGCAGCGAAGAAAGCCCCTGGCATATAGTAAGCAATTGATAAATGTTCATTGTCCACGTGGTTCTGTATTTGTAAAGTAGAAAAAAAACTAAGAGTTTACATGCTTTATCATTGTTACATATAATTCTTATGTAACGTTTTCATGTTCTGTAATGATTGTATAACATATATAATATACACGTACGTATACATGGATATGTGTGTCCATGTATTCAGATTTGTATATATGCTTTGCTAAACCACACTGCTGAGTGTCAGTGTCTTCCAGGGGACAGGAGTGGAAGAAAAGAAAACTATTACTTTTCTGGTTCATACAACTGTGCATTGATTGACTTGTTACCACATGCACATACTTCTTTTGCAATTTAAAAAGCAAGTGGAGTCCTGACCAAAGAAAAAGAAGTTATACTCCCATGAATGCCCGTCTGCTAGGGTCTGGGCCCATGTCCTCCCTCAGGTAACCCTCCTGCTGGCCCACCTGTCCTGTCCTCCGGGACCCATCCCACACCCTCACTGCCCCTGTCTGCCTGGGCAGAGCCTGGGTGGGGATCCCACGTTTTGAATCCCCACTATCACCACAAGGCATGTGTGTCCTGCCTGATCCGCACATTAACACCTTATTATTAACACCATTGTGCAGAGGAGGAACAAGGTCCTGAAGAGAGCAAGTGGCTAGGAAGGTCCCAGAAGATAGGTCCGCCTGTCCCAGGGCCAAGCCCTTCCCGCACATGCCACCTCCGTGCTCTCGCTGGTCCTGTGGTCCCAACAATGCTGGGTGATTTGCTGACTCTCCAAAGGCCACCGACCTGCTGAACGCCCGGGAGCGCACGGCCCCGCCCCGCACCTGCCGCAGGCTCGCGTCCTCCCTGCTCTGACCACCAGGGGGTGCTGTGGGAGCAGCCCGCGGGCCCCAGGCCTTTGAGCCCTGACCCCGTTGGGGAGGAGGGGAGGTGGCCTCTTGCAGCGGCTGTCCGGGAAGCGATGGAATACAAATATCAGGGGGTTTTCCCTAGCCAGGCATGGCGTTCGGGATGCAGGCTCCTCTCTCTCACCATCTGGGCTGTCTACCCTCCCATGAAGAGAAGGAACCTTTCAGCCAGCTCCGTTGTTTCCCTGTGGCCTTTTGTCCTCCAGATAAGCAGTGTAGCTAATCCTGGAGCAGGCGGAGCTGTGCTCAGATCTGAGTCCCGTCCCCACGTGGATCTGACCTCCTCAGTCTAGGAAAGCCCCAGCCCCTCCGCCTCTGCCCGCACCTCACCCCAGCTCAGAGATCCTGATTCCACCCATGAGAACAGCATTCGCAATCCACAAACCGCTTCCACGACCGCAGCCAGATTCAGCCCTCTCATCCGCCAGGGAGGCAGGGATTTTAACACTCTCAGCACAGTCAAGGAATCTAAAGCTTGGACACGTTCAGCAAATAGGTGGCTGAGCAGGGCTTTCAGCCAGATTGTCTGACTCTTCCCAGAGGCATTCTGTCCGCAGCCGCACCCTGCCCCCTTCTGTCCTGCCTTTACTAAATTATTGTACAATCTTTTCTCCCTAGTGCTCTATACCTTCTATTACCCACAGACTTCCCAAGTTTAGTTGTTAAAGTAACATTCATTAACTGATGGCAGAAGCAAAAAGAACAATGATAAATATTATTGTAGAATACTTGTAAAATACAGAAGTACAATAAAAAAAAAAACACCCATAATCCCACCACCCAGAGACACCAGCTCATATCATTTTGATGTCTATTACATCTAATACGTAATATATCTAATACACACACACATTGCTCTACCTAGCTATATGCAAATAGCTATAAATAACATATATTCAAAATTAGGGTCATAGCACACATAGTTTCAAAGTCTGCTTTTTTGGTGGAATATACCATGAGCATGTCCCTGGGTCATTAAATCTTCCGCATGAGCAATGTCAAGGCCGTACACACGAATGAAGTAGAATTTGCCCAGCCAACCCCTGCTATGGGCAGTTGGGGTTGTTTTTGCTCCTAAGAACAGTGCTGCTAGGAATGATCTTGTGCGATCAGTGCTCTGGCCTTGGCTGTGACTTTGGTCTGAAATAACTGCCCCTCTGAGAAAGGACAGAAAACACTGGAGATCTCAGGCCTTGGGCACACGTCAAGCTGCTGCCTGGGGGATCTCACTGATGTTTGGGCTTTTGCTGGTGCTCTCTGCACAGGCAGAGGAACAACAGGCAGGGGCCACAGCCCGGACGGGGAGCCAGGCAGCCAACTCTCCCCCCAGGACCTGGCACTGACCTGCTGGGTGACCAGAGAGGTCCCTGTCCGTCTGTGGCCATCAGTTTCTCATGTGTGCCACACAGGAGTTTAGCTGACCCGATCATCTGAGCATCAGAGAGTTTGGGGCAAAGGTCAGAAAGGGTGGGGATTCTGGAGTCAGGCCTGGGCTCTGGGCTGTGTGACTGTGGGCACGTCCACCGCTTAGCTGTTCCAAGTGTCAGTTTTTCCACCTACGCAGTTGTGGCTGGTGGCTAGTAATATTGACTAGGAGGTATGTTGTCAGGATTGTAGACGAGGTGTGTAAACACTTGGCACACAGTAGGTGCTCGATCAGCAGCAATGATTATTACAAGCTTTTCTGTTAAACCCCAGAAGGGGTAGTGTCTGGGGGTTAAAAGCTCAGGCCTCTGAGATCAAATGCCAACTCTGCCATTCATAAGCCACACAGTCCTGTCTGGGTTACTTAACTTGTCTGTGACTCAATTTCCTCATCTTGTCTATAAAATGAGGATGGATATTATCCATCCGACCCTTTAGGGCTGAGGGGAAAGTTAAATGAGATGCTGTATGTCACATACATAGCCCACATAGTAATCACTCCGTAAAAGGCCACTATGCACAAACGTGCATCAGGACTCGCCTTCTTCGGGGCTGCTGTGCTGGACGACACTCACGTTGGTGGTTTCCGGGGTCCCCTCAGGTACAGGCTCACCAGAAAGCTCCGTGTCCTCAGGGGGGGAGGGTGGAGTTGGAGGTGTGTTTATGGGTTCAACTTTTGCTTCCTGAGGCTAAAGGGAGAAGAAAATGAGACGCAAAATGATTTACTTAGTAATAAAGAGGAAAAAATGACAGTGAATATCACTGGAGAAAATAATCAATCTACAAAGTGCTAAATAAACCCAGAAGAAAGCCTAGACCTGCCTGTTGTGTACCTGGGCAATCACTACACCTCCTGGGGCCTGAAAGAGGTGCAAGTAGAGGTAGTTAAATTCTGTTCGGTTTACAATGAGATTCTACTCATCTCAGCCAAGCTCTTTGTGCACAGAGACCACATTTCTGTGACCCCCAAATCCCAGGCCAGCACAGAGAAAGTGCACAGTAAAGATCTGTTCGATGGGGGAATGAGCGAATAAATGAAGGAACAAATGAACGAACTGGGTTGCACTCGGTAAACACCATATAACTTTGATCCCCACTGTGCCCTGGTCCTGAACACCTATGACAATGAAAATTGGGTAGGGTTTCCTTCCAATGAATCTTCAGCATCTGTATAGCTTTTCCAAAGCTAGCCAATGTCTTAACCAACTTCACCAACTAGGGAAAAACAAATGAAAACCCAACAGTTGGAAACACAGAGCAGTTTGGAGTTCCAGGCAGAAATCCTGATGTGGGCCTCAAAAGTCATGACATTGCTACCCAGGTAGCAGCTCACGAGACCCAGGGCTTGCCAGCGTTCCAATGGTCTCGTCACTCCCTAAGCTCGAGGGGCTGGGGATGAATGGAAGAGTCCTGCTGACCAGTGTGGGGCTTGTGGTGTGAACAGAAACAAATCTGCGTTTTGATGCTGAGATTTCAGGGTTTATTTGTTACCACAGCATCACTTCCCCATCCTGACTAATAACAGAAGGTTATTTCCTTAATGCCAGAATCTAGTGTATCGACAATGACTCTCCGGTCCACCAGGACAAGGAGGACTCGTAGGAGCCCCATAATGTAGGATTTAATGGTTCATTCCTGCAGTCAGGCTCAGATCAAGCCCCAGCTCTCCACTTATCAGCCAGGTTACGTTAGGCGAGTCACGTAACCTCACTGAGCCGCAGCCTCCCCCTCTGTAAAATTGAAGACAATAATGACTTCTCAAAGGTAGAAAATGCACGGAAAGGCTAAGCTCACCTTTATTTTTCGTCACAAATATTCCATATTCATTACTGAAAACACTCCAAGTGCAAATGAGAAAAAAGAGAAAACAATCACCTTGAATATCAACACCCAGAGAAAAATCACTATCGATTTTATTATGCTGTAAAGTCTTCAGGGCGGAGGTGGGAAGAGAGGCTTCAAGGAGTTGGGCCTTGAAGAATGAGCAGTTTCAGAAAATAGGGGTGGAGAGAGGGGTTGGTGGAGGTCAAGGCCCAACAGCTTGAGCTTGGCAGGAGCGCGGGGCTGGGGGAAGAAAGCCGCAGAACAGAGCCCTGGAGGCAGAGGAGGGAGGGCTTGTCCTTTGGTGGGAAGTATGGGCTTGGACCCAGGACAAGGACAGCCACTGTGGGGTATTAGGTGAGGGAGTGGAGGGGGCAGCTGCATCCTTTGCAGAGTCCAGCCTGGTGGCAGTGTGAGCATGGATTAGGGGGTTGAGGTTAGGACCAGGAGACTGGGGGTGGCACTAAGGAAGCCACGTGAGGCAGGAGCTAAGGCGGCGATGGGCGCAGAGAGCAGGCACCACCCCAGGAGAGGGCGAGAAGAAGACCAGGCAGGATGTTCATCTAGCAGGTGAATAAGGACCCCTGGCCCAGGAGGTTCCTCTCCTCTCCCTGTGAGGGGTCCGGGCAGGAGCCGCTTCACTATAGTTTCCTGATGGTGCCAAGAAAAAGTCCCTGAGAGCTCATCTCTAGCCTGAAGTGAGGCTGCTGGAGGCTGAAGCAATGTTGCTTTTTAAGGCATCTGGGCTTTGGGATAAGGCTGGCAGGGCAGACGAGGGTTCAGGAAACACAGGAAGACAAGGCATCATCGGTGGGCTGAGCTCCGTAACCCAGGGCGGCCAGAGTCGGGTCTGTGTGAAATCACCGGCCCCAGGCCATCGGCCAAGAACTTCCTTTGGCAAACTCCCCACAAGGCAGCCACAGCCTCGAGGGCAGAACAGGACTCTGCTGAGTTGACCCTCGGTAGTGAGGGTAAGGTGTCCTGCCTCAAACACGTGGCTGTTGGTTTTGGGGGGTTGACATGGACGGAGAGCCAGTGTGGCTTGGGACAAAATAGGAATCTCAGATCTTAGTAAGAGTTTTGTTGTAGAAAGTGTTGCAATTTGCTGATCCCACATCATATTCACACAAACAGATTGACTCCTTCAACACATATTTTTCAAGGCCCTACTGTGTGCTTGGTCCTTGGCTGAACGCTGGGGACACAGAAATAAATAAATAGAATGGAGTGTCTGTCCTCAAACTGTCAGACGTTGGAGGAGGCACAAACCCAGACCCAGACCAGACACAACTAACCGTGATTTGTTATGACACGCAGGGTAGTGGAAGTGACGGCCAAGTGCGGGAGGGGGTTGGCAATGGTGGCCTCCCAGGAGGGGACGTGGACAGACCTGAAGCCTGAGTAGGAACCTGCCAGGCAGAGAGCGGGGTGGGGAAGGGCCCTCCAGGCAAACAGAAGCATGAACTAAGGCAGGGTCTGGGGAGAAAGTGCTCAGCGTGTGGGGGGAACTGAGCACGTGGGTGTGGTTGGAAGGGAGGCCCTGGCTGCGGACCGAGTCACCTGCAGAGCTTTGTCAGCGCAGATTCCTGGACCTCACTCCCGACCTGCTGAATTCGAATGTGCAGGTACGTAGCCCGGGCAAGAATCTTTCTCTAAAGACCTCCCCACAACCACCCCCCGACTCTCCACGTACACACAGGTGGCTCTGATGTGCAGCCAGAGCTGAGAACCACTGGGATGTTAACCGCAACTCAGCATAAGACAGACCTTTCCCGAAATGCAAAGAATTGGATAGCAGGGACTCTGACCCTGTGGCGAAGAGGGCGAGAAGGGGCAGATTTTGTAGTCCCTGACCATCAGACAGTCCGAGATTCAGGCTGCTGGCGACGCTCGTGTCTCAGAGGGTGGCAGGCTGGAAAGGCTGAGCATGAGGAAGTGAGAGTCATTCCAAGAACGAAGCCAGACAGAGAAGGGAGGGGACTGTCTGAGCCGAAGAGGGAAATTCCCTGTCCTGGAGGGTGGCTACCAGAGAGAGCCGCGGGGCCCTTCCAGGAGCTGATAAAGGGGGGAGTCCCCAGCTCAGGGGTGGCGTGACTGGGAGCCACCTGGGCCCAGAGCTGGAAACCTGGCTCTGCCAACTTCAGGCTGGACCACTTGGGCAACGCCGTCCACTGCTGTACGCCTTGGTGCCCTCTTGGTAGAACAGACCCACAATGCATCCCTGCAGAGGAGACTGAAGGGAAGGTGAGCACCTGGAAGAGCATGACCCACAGCACAGATGGAGGGGCGCACGCAGAAGGGATTCTGATGGCCGCCAGCCCCAGAGCCACAGCCGGGCAGTGCTCTTAAGGACTGAGGACAGCCACAGGGGTTTGGCACACAGATCAGCCCCAGCCACCAGCCACCAGGAGGCAGCCGGCAGGGAGGGGGCCCCAAGAGGAAGGAGGCATCTGCACTGTGCCCGGCACAAGGTCAGCCCTGAACTGGGCACTCTAACACGTCTCCCCCGAGTCCTTGCAACAAACCAATGGGTCAGTAGTAACAACAAGCACTCACCACACGCTGCTGCGGGCCAAGCCCCATCCAGGGTTTCACACGGGTCATTTGGTCTAATTCTCACACTAACCCTGTTGTAACAGAAGGAACCTGAGCCTTGGAGAGGTTAAGTTCCTTGCTCAGGGTCAACAGCTAGGAAGTGGCAGGGCTGGGACTCACACCTGGTGGGACACTGGTCTGCACCAGTTCTCTTAAACCACTGAGAAAAGTGGGGCTGGAGAATCCTGGAAAGAAAATGTTTGGGTGCCCCAGAGGCCACCACGTCCATCAAATCACAAACGACTTTTCTTTTTCACTTCTCCAGAGACTCTGGTTCATAGCCCCCTCGGCCGGCGTGCGTTCCACACCTGCTCCTGCACCTGCAGTGCCCTGGCCCTGGGGAGAGGCCCCGGACTGGAGCCGGTTGGGCCCAGCCCGAGTCCTGACTCTGCCACCGTGTGACCCTGGTGGAGCCACCCCTGGACTCCTGAGTGTCTAATGCCGCATCTGCACAATGGGGCTGATGCCTCTTGCCTTGTGGGGTGTGGCAAGGACTAAATGAAATCACGTATGCAAAAGCGCCAGGCACACAGTGGGCATCTAGAAAAGCCCGTTCTCTTCCCTCCCACCCTGCTTCCTTACTCCCGTCCAAGCTTCCCCGCCCCACTCTGGCCCTGCGATCATCTCCGGCTCTCAAACCCCACTCTCCTCTCCTGTCCCTCTCTCAGGGCCACCTTGGGCTACTGGCATCTCTGCCTGAGTTGGCCTCGTGGTGAGTTGCGAACTGGTGCATGGGAAGCAGCCTTAGGATCGAAGGCTCAAGGGAACCCCACTCTGTGCCCCATGCCCCGGACATGCCCCTGGGGTGGCCAAGGGCTGATGGGCACACAGGATTGCAGCACTGCCCAGAGCGGGTGCCCTCTCCACTCAGCAGGTGGGTGGGCACCTTGCACCTTGACTTCTGCCCTGCCAGCTGCCCAAGGGTTGGCTGGGGTCCTGAGGACGGACTTCTGCAGCACCACTCAGGCCATGGCCCCACAGATGGGCATGAGGAGACGCGTGCTCTAGCCCCAGCTCTGCCCACGCACTCTTGGGCCAGTCTCTTCCCCCTTCTGGGCCTCAGTCTGCCCATCTTTATAAAGGGCAGTTTTCTATACACCTCTGTACAGAAAGAGATGACCTTTAAGTCCCTCCAGTGCTAAAAGACTGTGGTCCTACTCTGCCGCATCCACACCCCTGTCGCCTGAGGTCTATCATTTCTAGCCTCCACCTGATTTCTATCTCCTGCTTTCTTCTAGCAGCGATGAGGTTACAGAGTGAGCCAGACCAGTCGAGATTGCTGAAGCTTTTCTGTGTTCAGTGACTCAGACGCTGTTTGCCATTTTCATTAAAAACGGGCTCCTTGGTGTCCCCACAGTCTGACTCAGTACTTTCGAAACCACTTCCGCGTCTCAGCCACAGGGTACATTCCCAGGAGGGCCGCCTCTCCGTGGGGTCAGCAGTGAGCTCCCAGGAGGACTGTGTCACTTGAAGGAGAGGGGGCCCAACTTTGCTCTCACAGCTGGAGCCCTGAGCAAGTGCAGCAACAGCATCACACAGGGCCATTTCCCTTGTGCCAGCCACTGGGCTGTCACTTGTCCCTGCACTGCCTCATCTAACCCTCGCCACGACCCTGTGAGATAGGACTATTATTGTCACCATTCTGTGAAAGAGGAGTTGAGGTTCAGAGAGGCTGAGTAAGTTGCGCAAGGCCACAGAGCCGGGAAGCAATGGAGCATAGATTTTGTCCTTGGACTGCCCTCTCGTGGCCACAGCACAGGGTGACACCTAGGTGTTCCAGTTCACCTAAGGATTTTGCAAGATGCCCACTGGCCAGCACTTTCCTGACTTCCCCAGATGAGTCAACAATTAAACTCACAGATCTGCAAACAGAGGCGTCAGACCTGGGGCTCTGGGCACTCTCCAGTAATTGTCAGCCCCTAGCAGCTGACCAGGACCACATGGCACAGCACCCCAGTACTCACCGGGGCCTGAGTGTAGGTGACAGCTTCCACGGTCTCAGCCACTCCGGCCGTCTCCTGGAGCCCACTGGCCTCTCCCGATGCCTGTGTAGAGACAAACCACGCTGCACACTGGGCAGAGGGGCAGCAGGTTCCGTAAGAGCCCAAGTGGGAAAGTCAGAGAAACCAACACCAGCTCCTGCAGGGGAACCGTGCGTGTGACAGAGCCAGCGGGCCAAGGAGACGGCAGGTGCAGTGTGCACGGTCGACTATTCCTTTGTCCGGGTTCCCTTCACTCTCCCGATCGTTGTGAGGTTGTCACTGGAGTCTTACTCTGGGAACCATTACGGCTGAGGGATGACTTCCTACTGTCCCCTCATCTCCATCATTAGCCTCCTAAAGGCAGCCGACGAGCCCGCACACCAGGATTTTGTAACCAATCCCTCGTTCTTGGACTCTTGGGCTGTTTCTACCTTTTCAGTATTAATGGCGATGCAGAGATGGACGAATACAAACGTTCTCACAGAACCAAACTCCACCTCCGAGGGGCTTTCCAACTGAATGGACGGCATTCTGGTTTTTGCTAAGTTAGTGGAATCAACGTATGCTTTATTGTGGGGTTGACACCACGCAAAGAGCAACAGGAGTTCAAGGAATACGCCCCCTTCTGCCTGCCTCTGACTTTTCTCATCATGTCCTCCCTTCTCTCAGGAAGGCCTTTTCATCCTCATCTGCCGAACACCTGCTTGTGCTGGGCAGGCAACGACTTCACCCTCACCTGCTCCGAGTTCCTCCTCCTGCTGCTCCCACCTGACCCGCTCAGTTTGGGTTTGAGGACCTCCCTGTGTTTCCATCACACTCAGCTCCGTCACTGCCTTTGGGTTTGTGCAGCTGGAGGACGGGGGCCGCTCCCTGCTCATCCCTTCACCTCCAGCATCTGCCCAGGGCTGTCACCTGGCAGGTGCTCAGCAAACCCGGGAGGGAAGGAGAAGGAGCCAGCTTTCTTTTCCTGCCCCCCACCCCATCCCCAGCTTCGGAGCTGAGTCCCTTGCCAAGCATAAAAGCTAAATTTAGGTTACTTTTCAGAGGAATTTACACCCAAAATATCTTAGAGTTTTAACTTTGATTTTAGCATCCTGACACCGTTTCTTGGTGAGAAGGCTGGAAACCAGGCCATTGACTGCCGCAGCCATGGACGAACCCGACACCCTGTGAGAAACATGGCCCCCCCACCAAAGAGATGGCTGAAGCTCTTTAAAAGGCGAAATAAAGCCAAAAACCCAAAATAGGACTCGAGGCAGCGCTTGCCAGGACGAGGGCTTTCAGAGCCTCTCCGCCGCTGGGGAGGGAGAATTGCCTGGGCCCCGGCCCCTCCCGGCCGCCTGGCTCTGGGGCTGCAGGGCCCGCTGGGGGTGCGGGGGGCTCACCGACGACTCTTCAGCTTCGCACAGCTCCTCGGGCGTCCTGGGGTCAGGGTAGACCGTGAGCTGCTGTATGGAGCCCTGGGGAAAGAGAGGGGTCAGAACCACGCTTTGCATGTCCACAGCATGGCTGCCAGTGAAAACACGGCTGTTTCTGCAACGGAGAAGAGCAAGTGAAAGCACGAGTGTGAGAATGTGCTGCCTGTGCCGTGACCAGGAAGCCAAGTCGCCTCGCGGCCCACTCTCCGTTGGCGAGGAGGACTCTCCCTGGGCCAATATAACACTGACCCCCTGAGCCAGAGAGGTCCTCGGGGAGCAATGAGTTCCAAGTGCGGACCCCACGGCAGCCTCCTAACTGTCTCCGGGCCCCCAGGTTGGCAGCTGCGCGCCCTGATGCTCGGCTCCCTCTCCCGGGAGGTGTCTTTCCCCCGGAGCTCGGAGCTTCTGGGCTGGAAGGCCTCGTCCCAAGAAAGGCTACCCAGGCAGCCTCCCTGCCTCCGCTCTCACCGGTTCTCCCATCCCTGACGGCTCCTTCTCCACGCAGCCCTCAAAGTGGGCATTTAAAAATTATCCAACAGACTTGAACTTCTTAGCATTCTCCACCGTCTTCCACTGTACCATCAAATAAACCCAACTCCGCCCCACGGTGCCGTCTCGTTCGCGAATGCGGTAGGAGTAAATGAATAACTACAATAACTTAGCAATTTTCTTTAGAATGGCCTATTCATAAAAGCCCATTTCGATAACAAAGTCAGTTTTCTGATTTTTTTTAGTGCATGTTGTCCAAAAGGAGAGAGAGAAGCTACCTCTCGCTCTGGTATTCTAGTGCATTCCACCATTGTGGAAATTATTAACACTCAAGTGTAGTTGCTGCCGTATGCAAAGATAAAATCATTTGAAGATATAAAAAACCTTAATCTTTTTTTATAATGCCTTAAAATGTGCACAGTGCTTTCACATAGGTTATCTCATTTGACTTCACAGGACTCTGGGTAGGTTTTCTTATCTCTTCTTACAGATAAGAAAACTGAGAGGATCAGGGAACCCAGGGACTGTCTAACCTCAGCAGACTAAGTTGAAAACCAAGGACTGGAATCTCGGTGTTTGGGTCCCTAGTGTTCTTCCCACCATAGCACGCATGCCTCTTCGAGGACATTAGAATAAAATAATAATGACAACAGCTGCTTGTAGTGACTGCATAGTGAGAGTCTGTCCATGGGCCTCCCTGATCTGCCGGGAGCGGGATTCGACTCACGGTGAATCTCTCCAGCCCCGTGGCTCCCGCGTTGCCCACGAAGATCCCTGCGCTGGGCTCGAAAGCCAAAGCCCGGGGGGACCTCTGGAAGGCGACGTGGCTGTGCTCCTCGCAGTCCACGAGGAGGGTCACTTCCTCGTCCTGGACAATCACGGCGAAGCGGTTCCACCTGTTGGTCATCACAGGCACCGAGAAGGCAGCAGCCTCGTGGGACACGTGGGAGCCAGGCTCCGTGTAGTAGAGGATGACCCGCTGGTGGCCGTCCTCCACACCCGAGAGCCGCAGGCCCAGGTAGATGACCTTCTGGAAGGCATCCGTGATAGCAAAGAGCACGCCGCCGTGGGCACTGCTGGGCTTCACCGTGACGCTGATGGCGAAGTCCCTGAAGAACGTGGACGGGATGAGGGTCCTGACCGGCCGGCCGACGTTGGCACCAGGCCCGAAGCTGTAGGCCGGGAAGCCACCATAGCCCGTGACAAAGGATACAGACGAGGGCAGCGGGACACCGATGAGCTCTGTGAGGTCCAGGTGGCCCTGGGAAGCGGGCTCTGCAGGAAGGTAGAGAGAGAGGCCATGTTCACAGGCATATTCCACTGTGCTTGGAAGCGAGGACAGTCACAAATGAATCAGGACCCCTCAGGAACCCCCCGAAACTGCAGTTTCTAAATTGTCGTTTTTCAAACCATTTTTGACAACAACCCACAATAAGAAATGCATTTACATGGCAACCCAATAAGCACATGTGTAGATAAATATACATCTGTAACACTGAAACAAAGGTTTACGAAACATTATCGGCTTTTAATACCCACCAGGCACTCGAATATTTTCCTTTCCATTTAATTATTCTTTTTCTCCTTTATTTTATGAAAAACATGCTGAAAATGACCTCCCAAATTGATTCCACTACCCATTAATGGGTTATAGACTTTCCGGTTTAGCAAGGAATCTCAGAGGTCGCCTGATAGAACTCTCTATCTAAGATGCGTTAGCCCTGCCCTGTGCAGTACGGAAGCCGCCTGCTGCGTGTGGCCACTGAGCACTGGAAGCGTGGGTCTTCCCAAATGAGATGTGTCATAGGTGTAAAACGCAAACCGAATTCCAAAGACTTAGTTTGGAAAAAGGAATGTAAAATATCTCATTAAGAATTTTTATATTATTATATGTTGCAATAACAATTTTGGAAAATATGAGATTAGAATATATTATTAAACATTTTTAAAAGAATAATATGAGGAACAAGTATGCGTCCACTACTTCACTTAGGAAAGAAAATATGAATTCAGCTGAAGCTCTCATGAACTCTCTCCAATCCTATCCTTCTGCCCATGCACCCAAGGTAGCCACGCTTGTGAACCTGGTGTTTGTCACTGCCGTGCATTTGTTTGTATGTTTGCCCCTCGAGTGTGCATCTCTAACAGAATGCAGAACCACTGCGCGTGTTCTAGACCTCATATACACGCTGGCACGCTGCATGTGTTCTTCTGGCACTTGTTTTTCTATCTTTCACTCAACATTGTATTTTTGAGACTTATCCTTGTTGATACCCGTGGCTCTGGTCCTATACTTTCATGACAGTACTCTAGAGTGTAAATAAGCTGCAATGGATTTATTCACTTTTCTGCTGCTGGAAAGTGAGGTTTCCATCACTATTCAAACAATACTGCTAGGGACTCCCTTATGCACGTCTCCTCGTGCCTACCTGTGCAGGTAATTCCACCACCTGGGGATAGAATTATTGGATGACATGCGTATGTGCACCTGCAACTTTACTGAACGTTGCTAAAGTGTTCTCTGAGGCGACTGTGCCATTTTGCACGTTCACCAGCCATGTGTTCTTGCCAACATTTAGGGGAGGCAGAGAGGGATGATTTGGGAGAGGTCCAGAGGGCTTTTCAACTGTAGTGGTAATGTTTATTGTTTATACTAGGTGATATTCAAAGGAAGTATTCATTGTATTATTCTTTATAACCAATTTCATGGAAAATATTTCCCAAGAAGTTTTATGAAAATCATCACCCTCTCTCTCCTCAACAAAAGAGCAAATCTGCTGGTGGCCAGCTTGGAAGCCTTCTACAGCTATCCAAAGGCTCAGGGTCAGGGCTGACCAGGCCGCTGCCACCTGGCTTGAGAGGCCCTTTGTGGTCTGGACCCAGCTGTGTTCCCTACTCCCCGAAAAGCCCTGGCACAGTCCCCTGAGTGTCCCATGCTGTCCCAGCCCCCCTCCCCAGGAATGCATTCTTTTCTGCCGTCCACCCCACCCCACCCCAGGGATTCTGCCTGAACAACTAACTCCTGCTCACCATTCAAGACTCAGCCCAGGCCTCACCTCCATGAAATCCCTGTTTCACCTCCCACACCCACACCCACACCCTCCCCTCCTGGGGCTGCGTTAGAAGCCCCCTCCCCACAGACTGGAGCCCTCCATCATAGCCCCCCACACACTGCATGTCAGTGTAGGGTCACTTTTCTCTCTCCCTATCGGGCCACGAGAGCAAGGCCGACATCATTCATCTGTGTTCCCAGTAACCAGCCAGTGCTGATGAATGAATGAACAAATAAAGGAAGGTGTGAGTGAACATAGCACAATCCTCTCGTTTTACAAAAGACTAAACTAAGGTTAATAGAGGGAAAGTGTTTGCTGGCCATGAACCCAGATTTGATTCTCAATTGAATGCTTGCCCCCTCCAGTTTGTAACTTGCTTTAAAACAGAAATTCGTTTTAAGTCATTTGGGTTTAAGAGTCAAACCCCAGAAGGCATAAATTAAAAGATTGACGGATTTGGTTAAATTTGTCTACATAGAAATAAAAAAGTTCCTCATAGCAAAATATAATAATCATGATAATCCTTGCAATGTCAAATAAAACCCCAAACTGGGAAACAATATTTGCAATTATCTATTGTAGACAACAAACTCATTTCTCTAATGTGCAAAGCAAATCAATACCCCATAGAAAAATGGGCAAAGAATAGAAAATTCTATCCACAGCAAAAGAAATAAAAATGGATCTTAAACACATGAAAAATATTCAGCCTCATTTATAATCAAAGAAGTCAAGTCAAGATTATAAAGAGATACCATTTCCCTATCAGATTGGCAAAGACGGGGACGTGGGATGAAAGGCTGTGTTGGCAAGGGTGAGGCAATAGGCCCTCTCCCGCATCGCTGGCGGGGGCATAAACTGGTACATCACCATGGGAGGCAACTTGGCAACATTTATCGAAGGTACAAACACACGTGGGTGCTCTTTGACCCAGCAGTTATACTTGCATGAATTTTCCAACAGATAAAGTTACATATGTGCAACGTAAAGCATGTACAAGAGTATTCACTGCAGCATTGTTTAAAATTTACTTAAATGTCTATCTTTGGGAATGTTAAGTAAATAATAAATTATGATATATCCATACAATGAAATACAAGGCAGCTTTTGAAAAGATGCAATTCCTTAGGTACTAATATAAAACAATCAACAAGATATAGTAAATAAAAATAAATGGACGAAAAATGATAGGGTGCAGAATCGAATTGCTATCATTTAGAAATATATATTAATACATTTTAAATATATAAAAGATATGTGTATATGTATGTATGTATATATACATACATATACACACACACACAGGATTATAGTATCTCTAGAAGGATATGTAAGAAACTAGGGCCAGAGGTTGTCTCCAGGGAAGGGAGTTGTTGGCTGGGGCATAGGAGATTTTGTTTTCACTGGATAGCCTTTTATGCTTTCTCAATTTTACACCATGTACATGGTATGAAAAGTAAAGATATTTACATATTTTTAAAGAGATTAACTCCTCGCATCCACTTTTAGAAATTATAAAACCTATTCTTGCTTTTCTTCACTCAGATACAGCTTATCTATGCACAGAGAGAAAGAAAAAAGAGGGAAAAGAAACAGAAAGAAAACATCCCACTGATATTTCTTTTCTCCCCTCCACAGTTTAAAGATCAAAACAAAACAAAACTAGGAGCACCCTACTGATAGCTCTGCTTTCCTCTTCATTGATCTAACCCTATAGAAAGCTCTTCCTCCAGGTCCTCTCTCTCCTACTGAGAATAGGAGGTGGAAGCCCCTTTCTGCTGGGACGCTCCAGGTTTGGGAGAATTACTGGTTTCACAGGGAGTAAATGGGCCTGAGTTTTCCAACCAGTGGCTTATTTCCAAGAGGTGGCCCTGGGGGTCCCAGGGTCAGGTGGGGGTTCAGGAACACAGGAGGAAGGGGCTGAGAGGTTCCCACTCAGGCTGCTTACACTAGCCCAGTGCTTCCCATGGCTGGTACATCCAGGCTTGTAGCAATTCTGGGAATTCCTATGCCCATGAGTCTGCTTAAAAACAAACATTCATGAGTCTATGCAACCTCGTTGTTTTATGGACAGGGAAACTGATGGTCAGGGAGAGAGCATGACCAGGAGACACAGCCAGGAAGCAGCAGATGGAGCAGCAAATCGGGGGTGGACAGAGACTTGAAATCATGAGTCCCCAGAGCTGGTGCCCTCCCACGACCCCCGACCCTTCCAGGCTCTGGCCATTGGTTGGTCAGCTGGAGAGTGGGCAAAGGAGGCAGCCTGCAAGGGGAAGAACCTCAGCTTTGGAAAGAGCGGGGTTCAGATCCAGGCTTTGCCCTTTACCAAATGTGCAGCCTTTGGGCAGATAACTTACTGGTGATGTGGGGAGGTTTCTGCCACTTCCCACATGGGGTTCCAATGAGATGACAGATGAGAGTGCAAGTGCTCAACAAATTTTAGTGATTAGCTTTCAATTCTTCATAAAGGCATAAGCTTAGCAAAAACCAAAGTCTGCAAAGAGATCCCTTCCTAACCCTCCTGCCCCCCTGCTACCCAGGCCTCAGCCGCGGCAGGGAGGACACGTGTGCAGGCGCTGGCCCACAGGCCTTGTTTCCACTGGGTCGGCCCCAGGGGAGCCAAGCCCCAAAACTAGAGCAAGCCCAAGTCAGCCCAGCCCTGCTCTCAGCACCCCCACCCCCTCCCCATGCACTGTCTCACAGCATGGCGTGGTGGGGGACGACCCCTGGCCTGGAGTGACCCGTGCTCAGGGTTGTGCCTGAGCCTGCTGGCTCATTTCCCCCTGGCCTCCAGCAGGAGGGCCACCTGCTCAGGCGGCCACCAGGGAGGGGAGGAGAAGCCGGGGAGCCAAGACAAACAGGCCCAGCAGCTTGGTCCATGGGCTTGTCCTGGGATGGCTCTGTGCTGGGCAGGAAGGGAGGAGGGTGGAGAGCACAGCTGGTGGGAAGACAGCCCACCATCCCGGACGGGCAAGACCTGGGGGACTGGGGGGTGCTGCTGATGGGGCCAACATGGAACTCTCCAGCCTCAGCATCCTTGGAGGGGGCCCACACTTCTCCACAGATAATAACACCTGTCGTGCAGGACAGTTGTGTGACTTGAACATAATAATATACCTAAAATGTTTAACACACTGCTTAGCACACAGACCATTCAATAAATGGTAGCTACCATTTCTGTCACTATTATTATCCTGCTAGCCCAGGCAATTGTCATACTGGGAAACTCAAAGTATCCTGAATGGGTCCTATCATTTCACGCCTGCAAGCCTTTACGGATGCTGTTCCCTCCACCTGAGGGACTGCTCCACACTTCTCAAGGCCAGCTTCAATGTCATCACCTCCTCCATGAAGTCTTCCTGGATTCCCTCACCAGGGTGATCTGGGCATCCCTATTCCTGCACTTGGCCCTGACTCTATGTAGCATGCATCACATCATATCATAGAGGACCCTGCCATCTTGGGAGCTCCTTGGGTGTAGGAACTACAATCCACCCTTCCCTGCCTGCCCCACACCCAGACTCTGGCCCTGAGCAGGTGCTCAGGAAGTGTTTGCTGGCTGAACTGGATTCTAAGCATTCCAGAATCGGAAGTGCCAGGCTCTGGGTCTGAGGCCCTGGTGAGGGCTGCTGAGGTCAGTCTCCAGTCCCTCATCCAACAGTGACCTCACTTTAAGCTCATTGGTCACCTGGAAGTCCAGTCCCCCTCTTATCTCCACCATGCTGGGTCCACTGGCCCAGGGAGCCCATCTGGGAGGCACACGGCCATGGGGCGATGAGAGAGGCCCAGGCAGGGGAGGCGGGGCTCAGGTTCAAGTCCTGGCTCTGCCATTGACTCCGTCTGTGCTCTAGGGCCAGCTGCTCCCCCTCCATGTGCTCCCCATGTGCACGTCAGGGAGTTAGACAAGACGGACTCTCAGAGCCATATCCCCTGTGACTTATTCTATGTATCTTCTCTGCCTTCAGATCTCAGTCTTACTCTCTCACTTCATTAATGCTTAGGGATAGCTCCATTTCCAGTGAAGAATTTTCGGCTTACTTTTCCAATTCATGAATTTGATAATATTTATAAAGCTCCCCCCCATTGTGCCTTGTGTAGTGCTGGAGATGCGGAATACCCCTCGACTGTGTGCTCTCCAGAAGCTCACTATCCAGGTGACCGCAAGCAGCCATCTGTTCATGTTACTCACACGCTCCAAAGTCTTCACTGGCTCCCCAGTGCCTTCAGCATCAAGTCACAATTCCACTCAAGACACCCTCCGCTGCTTCTCCTCATTCTCCCCATTTTTCTACCTTTGTCTTCACTGTGCCATTCCTTTCACTGCTATCACCTTCCCCATCTTCTCACGGCTTCTTCCCAGGCTCTCTCAGCTGCACCCCAACGCACGGGAGCCCCACTCCCACCCTACAAACAGAGCAGAGGCAGCACCCCTCCTCTAAACGCCCACGGAAGGGCTCAGCACAGAGCAGACACCCAGCAGTGTGGCCGTAGGAAAGGGGATGGACAGATACAGCCTGGGCCCCACTCCCCTCAAACCTCTGGTTCAGACTCCAGAGCCCAGTTCCCTGGGCAGCCCCTCCCCAGGGCACAGGGAGGAGAAATCAGACAGCTTTAGAGATGGCCCAGGCAGAGGAAAATCTGAGCAGTCACCACAGGGTGCAACTTTCCTCCCAGGGGTCCAAAGCCAGTTTCCATGGAAACCAGGGTAGAATCCTAGCCGTGAAGAAACAAACAGGGCAGGGTTCAGGTTTTCCTTCCACAGAGATGACAGCCACCTGGCTGGAGGTGGAGAACAGGAACCTCACCTCTCCTCCTCCTCTCTGCCACAGGCTCAGGGACATCTGCTGCCTCCCCTACCCACTGGGCCTCGGTTTCCCCTTCTGTGCAACGGGCCATGTCAGTCCTTCCATCTACAGGGTCTTGAGGCAGTGCTGGGCTAGCCTGGGCTTTGGAGCCCGCCTTTCGGGGAGCTGTATCTGGCTTTGCAAAGCTCCGTCTCACAGATGATCATCTGGGACCTGAGCCCAGCGCTGGCCCTTGTCAGCATTTAAGGCCTGAAGAGGCTGAGCAGCGTTCCTCTGGCTGCAGGTCAAGGATGGCTGCAGAGACCTCCCAACCGAGGCGCGAGAGAGGCTGAGGACGCCCCCGCCCGAGCGCGGCAGCGGCCCCCAGCGGCCTCTCGCGGAACTGCACCTCCACCCACGAGTCACAGCCGACCTCTGGAAGGGACCCAGGAGAGCAGGTCTGAGGTTGGGCCGCAAGTGCGTCCAGGCCAGGCCTAGAACCCACACGCCTCGCTTCCATCCTCTGCTGTTTCCCTACACTGGCTGCCTGGGGTGGCCCACGTGCCCCTCCAGCATCTCTTCCATTGCCACCCGTGTTTCTGAACACCAGTGGAACACTCACTCAGCATCAACAGGGACACAGTGACTCCTTCAAGCTGGTCAGTGTATTCCCACTGGCGGCCAGGGCTCAAGGGGTCCAGATGACCCCATGGTCGCTCTGCCTGGGGCTGGAGCCAGCAGGCTGAGGATGTGCACGGTAAGGTGGGGGCACTGTCCTGGGGACCCTGGCGGGCTCCTCTGGCATGAATTTCCTGGCACTCAGCTCCTGGAGAGAGAGGAGGTCCCTAGTACGTCTCTCTGCCACCTGCAGCATGAGCAGGGAGCCTCAGAGAAGCCAAGTGTCCCTCGTCCAAGCCCCATGCCAGGTTGCTCTGCCTGGGAGGGGGAAATTCCTGCATCTTCTCAGAATTGTTCTTGCCCTTCCCTTTGGACAGCCCTACAGAGAGGTGGCCCATGGAGACTCTGGGTATGTCTAAACCAGACCACATGGCATGTGGCTTCTTCTCTTCTCACCTCCCTGGAGAGGTAGGAAGCTGGGAGCTCCGCAAGAGCTTCTTTCTGCACAGAAAGTGCAGAAAGAACACAGCTCACCAACCCAGGAAGGTGTCCTCCCATGCACTCCCACCTGAGGGCCATGTGGTCTCTGCTTGCATATCTCCACTACTGAGGAGCTCACTCCCCCCAACCCCCACAGCAACCCTGGTCATTGCTGGACAATTCTAAGTCTTCAGAAGTTCTTTCTCATGTTGAATTTCCCTGTAACTTACGCCCACCTGGCTGGGCCTAGCTCTGCCCTCTGGGACCACACACAGTGGACCCCAACTTCCACAGCACGACCTCTCAGATGATGCATGGGGTGGTGGAAATTGCCCCAGCCTGCAAGGCAGACTCTACCACCAACTTAGCACATGACCTTGAACTGTTCCTTCTCTGCTCTGAGCCTCAGATTCAGTATCTGCAAAACTAGAGCTTGGACTAAATGTTTTCCAAAGGCCCATGCCAGGTCTGAGAGCCTCACATTCTGCCTCCTCCTCATCTCCCGCCTGTGTTCCAGTTTTTCTAACCACCCTTAACTGCCGGTTCCTTCAGCCCACAGCCTTCAGGCCTGGAAGGAATGACTCCAACAGAGACCAGAACAAGCCCAACCCTCCCCACAGACTTCCTCATCTTTGGGCAGCACAGCCTGGCCAGAGGCAAGGAGCACTGTGCCTAGGAAAATGTCACAGCTTTCTGCCTGCGAGGAAACTCAACCCTACCCAGGCTGGAGTCTCCAGGGGCTCCTGGCTCTACCTGACTCCCTTTCCAAGGAAAATGAACCCAACACAGTCCTGCTGCACAGGGATCTGTCTGCACCCAGCAGAGATGCAAGAGGTTCTTAGAAAAACGTACACCCAATGCATTTCTTAGAAGAAGAACTGTTTCCCTGCCAGGGGAAAAAATCCTGGAGCAACTTAGAAGGGAGACCTGGCTTGGCCACAATCAAAGACCCCATTTTTCTGAATTACAGAAGAGCATTTTTCTACGTGTAAACTTAGAACGCCTCCTTCCCTTTTCCGGTTTTCATATATAGCATAGGAATTTCCTGCTCAATGAACTTACTGTGTGAGCGTGCGCTCTCTCTCTCTCTTTCTCTCTCTCTCTCTCTCTCTCTCTCTCTCTCTCTCTCTCTCTCGCCTCTGTCCTAAACCAAGCAGAGGACAGTTTTGAGGAGGCCTGGAGCTGGGTCCAGGGGTGCAGCTTGGTTTCCCTGGCCAGCAGTGGGAAGACACTCTGCCCAGTTGAGAGCTCCAAGTGGTCCTCACCTGTCCAGCACCCTCTACTGTTTCCCAAGCATCATCCTCTCACCTATTCCCTCTTGCAGGAAGGAGGCAGGACAGAGGAGGGAACCAAGCCCCAAAAAGGGAAAGTAACTCACTCACAGGCCCCAGTGCCAGAGCCAGCACTGAAGACCCCAAACTGGGCCTTGCCGGTTCCAGCCCACTGCCTCCTGAGCTCTGCTTGTGGCTCTCCCAGGCACATCTGCACACCTCTGTGTCCCCATAGTCCCTGCCCATCCCTCTGCCGGACACCCTCATCCATCTGCACTCTAGTGGTCAGTCCCCTGTCCTCTCGTATAGTTAGACATGGACCCCTGGCCATGGACCATGGCAACTCCTCTCTCATTCCTCAGCATCAGCACAGGGCCTGGCCAAGGGGAACCTGTGAATGAGCTGAATGACAAGAAAGCATAGCATCAGCAGCTAACATTTGCTGTGGGCTTGCTTCATGCCAAACACTGTTCGAAGAGCTTTCCACAAACCAGCTCATCTTCACACTTGATTCTCTATAAGGAAGATGATATTATTATTTCCATTTTACAGGTTAGAAAACAGGCCTGGAGAAGTTAAATCACTGTTCCAAAGCCATGAGGTTAATAAGTGATTGGAGTTAGGATTCAGATGGGTAGGATATCCCAGGTAGGATAGCGTGGTGTGAAGGCTCCAGCCCTAGCCACGCCCCAGGAACTTTTAAAAGTCAGAGGTCTGCCCCGCCTGCCCGGCCTTATGGAATCAGTCTTCTAGGGTCTGGCCTGCGTGAGTCTGGTGCCCACACTTGGCTGACAGCCACAGGTTAGCGTTAACTACTTGGCTTTGGCATCAGACAGATCTAGACTTGAGTCCTGGGTCTGCCGCTTAGTTGGCTGTGTGGCACTAGGCAAGCTACCCCACTTCTCTGCGCAGACTCCTGATCTGGGCAGGTGATCAAGCCACCTCTCTCCTCTGCACAGACTCCTGATCTGGGCAGGTGATCAAGCCACCCCCACACCTCTGTGCAGACTCCTGATCTGGGCAGGTGATCAAGCCACCTCTCTCCTCTGCACAGACTCCTGATCTGGGCAGGTGATCAAGCCACCCCCACACCTCTGTGCAGGCTCCTGATCTGGGCAGGTGATCAAGCCACTTCTCTCCTCTGAGCAGACTCCGGCTCCAGTGGGCAGTGCTGGGGCCGGCTCACAGAGCCATTGTGAGAACAGACAGCACAGAGAGGTCCCTGCTTAGCACAGGGCCCAGCACACAGTGAGCGCTCAGTAAGCACTGGGCGTCCCAGCCAGCTTGATGGTGCTGCCTAGGGCCGTGCACTCTCAAGCTCTCATCCCATCATCTCTGTTCAACCTCACACCCACCCTCCACCTGCTAGCCATTAAACTGTTAGTATTAGTACTAAGTAAAGTATATAACAAAGGCTCTTTGAGTGTCTTGCGAATAAATAGGCCTGTGACTAATGAACTGAGGGTATGGGGAGAGTAGCCTAGAGAGAGCGTGGTGTGACTCCCCTGTTCTATGACCTGGGTCTGGTCACCACGTCCCCACACACATGCGTATGCACACACACACTCATGCACGAGCACACACCTCCGTCCTGGCAGCACCAGCCCCGGTGCAAGAGCCATATCCGACCTCAGGAAGCAGGAGTGGGTCCTGCTGTCTCGCTGTGGTAGAGGCCTTTAGATCCCTCCCTTCACCCCCTCCCCAAACCTCTGTTCTGGGAACCTGGGTAAGAGCCACTGCAGGGGCCGTGGGGACCAGGTGGCACGGTGACGGTCATCAGGTGTGGGCAGGTGTGAGCGGCCATGGGCATCTGGGAAGAGTTTGCAGGCAACTTCTCCCGGCTGCTCACGGACTTTCCTTTTCCATTTGGGGAACAAAGACTCTTTGAGTGCCTTGCGGGCCTTGAGTCCCGAGAGGATGACATCAACTGAAATGAGTCATCACCCCCACCCGCAGGCAGCCCTGGAGGACCCGGCTCTGGGCTCTGGGAGGAAAACACACGGAAAAATGGCACGGAGGGGAAGGGGCCTGTCGGGAGCACGTGAGGGGCACCAGATGGGAACACATGGTGACCTGCTGCAAGTGGCCACCCTACAGCCCTCAGCTCCTGAAAACCTTCAGGCTCAGCCTCCCAAAGGGACACAGAACCACCGGCCGGCAGGGCAGGCAGGGCAAAGTGTAGACATAGGGACCAGAGGGTTTCAAGCAGCATTTCCCAGGCCTGGGGATGGGGGAGGGAGGGTCGCAGAGAAGGCCCCCAGCAGGAGAAGCCCTGCCCCTTGGCCCCCTGACACACACACATTCACACGTACACCCGCTCACACACACACAGATTCACACTCATACCTGTACTCTCAGATGTTCACACCACACCCACTAACACGCACACTCACACACAGATCCATGCACTCATGCACACGCTCACACGCTCCATGTACACACAGACTCACACGCCTCACCCACACTCACCCCATACTCATACATGCCCCCACACCGACACACACTTGCACACTCACACACTCTCACACATTCACTCACAGATCCTCTCACACTAACACACAGTCACACACACCTACACGCATATGCACACTCACACCCGAGCAACTCAGACTTATGTTTAACGCATTGGGTTATACTACAGTCTCGCTTGAAGAAAGGGCTCCGCAGCTAAAAACACAGACGCGAACCAATCACTGAAAACCCTTCCACCTTACAGATATGGAATGTGGGGCATTGCAAGGGCAGATATTTTCGGAGGGGCCCACAGAAAGTCTGCAGCCCACCCTGTCCTCTCTTGCGACCTCCTTAAGGGCCTGGAGATCTTTGATCGCCCTTCCCACACACAGGGCTTTGGTCTCTCTGACATGAGTGCATTTATGATTCTCCTCCTTTCCCCCTTGCCAGCAAAACCATCTCACCCCAGTATCAGTCACGTCTTCACAAAGGATTGAACCCCATTAGCCCATTCTATCAGAAGCAATGCTAGAAATAATACATGAAGAAATCCAAACAGCCGCCACGTACAGCTGCCACCTGGCGCTTGGTCCAGCGCCTGGCACAGGAAGGTGCTGTGCTCAGTAAATGCTTCATGCAGGTATGAGTGAGTCGCAACAACAGCTCGTGTGTACGGAGCCCTGTGTCCTGAGCGCCAAGTGCGTTACCTGCATAGCAGAGTTCTCAACCCTGCCTCCATGGTAGAACAACCTGGGGAGATTCTTTTCAGTACCAATACCTGGGCCCTACCCCAGAGATGTTGATTCAGTTGGTTCAGGCGTGGCCTGGGCACAGGGGAGTTTGCGCAAGCTCCCCAGATGATGCAAATCACAGCCCCCAAACTCTGCACAACCACCCCACTCATTATTCCCAGTGTACAGATGAGAGAACTGAAGCACAGAGAAGTTAACTTGCCCAAGGTCACACAACCATCAAGTCCCAGAACTGGCGAGTTTAAACCCTCACCTGTCTGACGCAAGATGTTGAGTCTCCCTCTGCTCCTCGCTGGGGATGTCACTTCAACCTGAGGCCGACCCACTCCAGGACGCACACCCTGATGGTCCTAGCCCTCCACGACTGTGCAGCCCTCTGCCTCTCTCTTTCCGTTACCCTGACATCCCTCCCCGCTGCTCTTAGCATCCACACTCAGCACCCCGCTCCCAGCTACCAGGAGCCAGGCTCTCCTGACAGTGACAGATAGTCTCTCCTGGGCTTCGTCTTCTGACCCGTTCTGCAAGGGCAGGAGGCTCTAGACCGGCTGGCCACTGGGCAGCTGCTGTTCTCATCTCAGGTGACCCAGCATGTTTTTAAGAGCTGGGAGAAGGATCTCTGAGCCAGCTAGTGTTCAGCTCAGCTCTGACTTCAAACCTCAGCTCTGTATTTAAAAGGTGTGCAACTTTGGACAAGACATGCACCTCTCTGAGCCCCAGTTTCTACATCTGTAACAAAGGGATAATGCCATGAGATTCAGGAGGGAGTTTTGAGAATTATCTGAGATAACAGACATAAAGCACTGAGCAGAGGGCCTAGCAAAGGCATACGTTTAATAAAGCGTAGTAGTTGTTGCTATTGCTATTATTAATATCATCAATGATAACAGCCTGCTTTTCTCTCCTGTTAATTATTGTCTAGAATTGCCATGAAAGGTAGCTTTGTGCAATTTTCCTTCTGGGCCTCAGTTCTCAAATCTGCAAAGTGGGGTGATACAACCTCTCTCACTAGATTGCAGTGAGGGTCAAATATGTTTGTGAATGTGAAAATGCTCGGTCAAGTGTAGCTTGCTTGGGTATAAGGAACAATTAACATGGACCAAAGGGCTCCAGACAAGGCTCTTTGGGCTGGGAATAGTGTTTTTCTCAGATTTTTTTTTTTTTGAGACAGAGTCTCAAAGCTGGGGCCACTGGGCAAGGTGGGATGAGATAGGCCAGCCCTGCAGGTCCTAGGAGCAGAGCAGTAAGATTCCTGGTCCTCCTGCTTGGAGGAGGCCCCACCTCCCTGGAGGAGCAACATTGGTTTGGGAGGGGCATGGAGTGGTGGGAGGAGCCTGAAAGAGTATTTTAATTCTGAACTTAGTTTCCAAGTCTCTCTCTAAGTGAAGCATGTCCTGGGTGTTTCTTGAATTTTTAGACATGGTTGATCCTATATGGTCAATAAAATCTCTTTAAAGTTGCTATCCACAGGGCTCAAGGCAGTCATAAATTACATCACCCAGCCCCGAGGGACACAGCCACAAGGGGAGGATGGATCCCAGAGGCAGGAGGGACGTCCTTATCATTCAATCTATCTTGCCACAACCAGCATCCACTGCCCAACCTTGTCCAGACTTGGCCCTGGGCTAGGCTCTGGGGGTTGACAGGATGAGGAATTTGGTCCCCAACTAGTTCTCAGCCTGGTAGACCGAACGCCAACACCCAGATCCCCAATACAGGTGGCCTGAGCTTGGGCCCAAGAACAAAGCACAAGTAAAAGTCTAAAGGGGCCTTTAGGGAGAGCTCCTTGCTTGCTGGAGGGTCTGGGAAGGGGACCTGCAGGAGGGGGCATTCGAGATAGGCCTGGAAGGCTTCGCACAGATAAACGCAAGGGAGCGAGCAAAGCATAAGCAAAGCCACAGAATTAGGAAAACTAAGGGTATGTAAGCAATTCTGGGGACAGGCCAAATGGGACCCTGAGATAACCTCCAGCATTAGAGCAGAAAGGAGAGAATTACGGATACAGATAGATACAGACTTAGAAATGTTAATCTAACAACAGGCCAAGCTCTAAGCTAAGCTTTGATGCATTCGCTCATTCAATCTCAGGGCAGTCTGGTAAGTTGGGTCTGTGGCTATCCCATTTTGCAGATGAGTGGACTGAGGCTGAGAGATCAAGGCCACGTGCTGGTAACTGGGATGGCTGGGATTTCCCAGCTGTTTCTACTCTTCATCTCTTCTTCTCTCAGGTGACTGGAGTCAGATAGTCGACAGCCTTGAATGTCAAGCCAAGGAGACTAATATTTATGCAACAGGAAATGGGGCCCCTCAGTGGCTTTCTGAGGAAGGCTCCAGCTTGACCATTTTAGGAGGAATCCCCACTTCACCCCGAGCTGCTGCCCCGGGAAGTCAGGCCCCTTCCTTTTCCTTGCCAAGGAGAGGGTGGACTTGGTGATTTGGAATGTGGCGCAAAGGCGGTAATTTGGCACCAGCAAGAGACATACTTTCCTGCAGTCTCTCAGCACTTGGCATGTTATGCCCTGGGCAAAATCGAGCTGCCCTGGGAACGGCCCGGGGCGTCCCAACAGATGAGCTTGTGTGAATTCAGCCAGGGCAGACAAGCAGGCTGGTCAGAATGAGCTCATGGCTTCAGCAGGCAGCAGGAAATCCTGCCTAAGCTGACCAGGGCTGACGAAGAGTCAAGGGAACCTGAAGGGCTGGGAAGGACCTCAGAAAAATTCCAGTCCAGTATCCCCAAGATGAGGAAACTGAGGCCCAGACCAACGACATGACTGGCCCAAGCACCTACAGCATGTTGTATTCCCACTGCTATATATTGTCCAGGCCACTCTCGCCCATGACCTTGCAGAAGGCCAGGCATGGGAAAGGTCAGGCTTGGTACACACTAGGTGCCCAATATAGGAATGAATGCATTTGAATCTGTAGTGGGGGCCTGTGGTCCACATGTAATGACTTTGATGCTGTTGAGTAGGAAGAAAGAAACAACCTAAGAAATTTATCCTACAGTTGTTATCAAACACACCACATCTTCCTACAGCCTTTGCTGCTCAACTGTGCAAAGATTCACTCTGCGGGATGCTGGAACCCCATTTGGCTCTGAAATGGGATTTGAGTTTGAGGGAACAGCCAGAACAGATGGTGACCCTGAAGTCATATTTTGAAACAGACTGACCCTTGTTTAATTTAGATGAAAGTAGGACTTGACAGTCTCCAAATGTTTGCTGGAGGAAGAGCCTGTGGACCTCCAGGGTAATGTGAGAGGGAGTCAGTCCTTCCAAGAGGAGAACCCAGGAGACGCCTCCTAACTGGAGCCCAGAAACTGATGGGGGTGGGAGGTATGACCTCAGGGGGACCCGAGGAGGACCAGCCTCGCCCAGCATGGCGCGGGGGAAAAGACACGGAATTCAGAGACAGAGAGACCTGCATGTAAGGTCCTGCTCAACTACTTACTAGCCAGGTGACTGTGGGCACATTCTTTAGCTTCTCTGAGCCCTTGTGTCCTTGTCCAGATGCAGAGACAGCAATAGCTAGCTCTCGGGGTGGCGGTGCAGGGTGAATGTCAGGTGATGAGCACGTCCTGTTCATTTGCTCATTCATTCGTTCGTTCATTCACAAGTGGTTATCAAGTACCAACCATCATGTGCCTGGCACTCACTGCCAGTGCTGGAGGTTTGGGGTGAACGGCACGGATGCTCTATACTCAGCTCTTCATCTCTGGATGGGCAGCAGTGTCACCTGGGGGCTTTAGGATACTGGTGCCTGGCCCCAGCCAATCAGAATCCCTGGGGATGAGGCCCAGGCCTCAGTACTTTTTACAAGCTCCCTGGTGATGCTGTTGTGAGCAGGGTGAGGTCCACAGTCCGGGGGAGAGCGCTCACTGACCGAGCACGGCTGCCCGCAGGCTCTGCCCACGGAGTGGCTCACACAGCCCGACTGCCCCGTCCACGTGAGGAAGCCAAGGCTCCTCCTGAGCAATGTGCCCAAGCACGTAGCAAATAAGGGGCAGAACTGGGGTTTGAACTGCATCTGATGATTTCAAAGCTCAGCTCTGGCCACGCACAGCCGGGCATGTCCCTGTGAATGGTGCAGATATGGTCAAGTAGCTCTCGGGAATTTCCAGGTGGTGTGACGCCACCCACCTGGACTTCAGAAGACCCAGTTCTAGAACCGGTTCTAGACCCACACATCTTAGCTATGTGACTGCCAACAAGTTCCTATTCTCTCTAAACTTCCATCTTCCCGTCTGTAGTTTGGAAAAGCAAAAACAGATGATCCCCAAAGTGCAGCATTTTCTGGGCCCTCAGGTTTCCCGTGAGTTCTGACGGAAGCAAGATATCTGGGGGGACTTGGGGGCCCTGTGAGAAGCGAGGCCCCGGGGGCCCCAGCTCCCAAGGTGCAGGAATGGCAAACTCTGCCTTCTCCACAAGGAGCCACTGTGCAGCAGGACCACACTGGGTAGGAGGCTGCCTCCAAAGGGTGATTCTTAGAAATCCTGAACCCCAGTAGGACTGGCCCGCGTCCCGCATGCATATGCATGAGCAGCATTTTTCACATTCCACCCAAGCTTCCCATGCTAGGGCAGCCCCACACACTGATTCCTGGAAAGGTAAATGCAGATCGAGAAATGAAAGCTTCTCACAGCCATCAACACACACACTTCCATTCATCTGACAGGCATGTACTGAGCACCTTCTTTATAGCAGGCACTGTTCTAGCTGCTGGGATCCAGCAGCGACAGAGACAAGTTCGTTCCCTCTTGGAGTTGACAGTCCCAGTACAAGAGCTTTGCAGAACAGTCATCTCCATCTTGTCAATGTCGAAACACGAATATCCCCTCTACACACAGATGTGTTAGGTATCTGTCAACAGAGAAAATAGCTATGCAAGAATGGGTTCTGACACCCTTTGCAATAATTCTAAGCCTCTCCCACAAGTCAAGGACCTCAAATAGATATATAACATCATCTCCACTGTATCATCCTATCAGAGAGAGGGGACCCTACACCTGAGGGCCTGAGTCTGAGCCATCTGCGCTAACTCCAGGGCTTTCACTCAGGCCCTGCTTGTCTAACATTGTGCTGCAAGTCTCTTAAATTCTCTACAGCTCCTGTTTTATGTAAAGGTGGAGACCCTTTGCCCCACCCTGAAACAATTCACTGCCTGGTGAGCAGAGGCAGGAGCAGGGCAGGTGGTAGAATCCAGAGCCCAACTCTGTACTCTGCCCAGACCAGAGGCTTCAGCCCAGGGAGCCCTGGGCTGCGTGTGCTGTGGGGACCCGGGGACCACGGAAAGCCAAGATGCTCCCTCGGGGCCAGGCTGGGGACATCGGCTACAGTTCTGCTTTCATCCCAGAGACTCCCACGTGCCTCCCTCTCTCACCACAATCCGCCTTGCACCGGCAGCCTCTTCCATCCTCTCCTCGTTCTGTTCACTCTATCTGGAACATTCCACTCCTCTTCCAACCTACCAGCCCCAGCCCCTCTCCTGGCTAAATAAATCTGTTCACCCCGGCTCTCATCTCAAATCTCCCTCCTTAGAGAAACATTCAGTGTGTTCTTTCTTAGTTCTCATACTACTTCGTAACACTTCCTACCCTTTATAAATATTAAGAGCGTTTTTGCACAATCCTTTACTCAGTGTTGATGTCCCCCATTAGACTGTAGACTCATCATTTTCTGCCCAGTACATCGCACATGGCCTTGTACCCTGCAGGCAATCGATAAATAGGAAGTAAAAGTGAGTGAACGAACGGATGAACGAAAAACCTACCAGGCTAGGACAGGCAGAATCACCATTTCTACCAAGGCCAGAAACTTTGAACTCGATCCTATCCCACCCATCCAAGCTGGTAAAGTCCTTGTTTAGCTGTGTGTCTCCTTTCCCACCTCGGATTATGGTTGTTTATCTCCCTCCACCGGAAGGTCAATGATTCTAACCTCCAAAGATGAATGACATTGCCCTGGCCCTCCCTGTCCTCAGTGAGACGGACTTGCAAATGAATTCTGCCCCTTGACGGAATGAACTGGGTACAAGCAACGCTAGGAGAGGCCACAGGAGGGTCTAGCGAGGACATCAGTTAGCACTGGGATGGAACCTTGTGAGTGGCCACCGCCCTTTATCAAGGGCTTACCATGCACCAGGCACTGTGCCAAGAACTTGAGGGCGTTCTTTCATTACTCATCACAAGAAGTCTGAGATAGGTACTATTATTATTCCCACTCTACAGATGAGGAAACTGAGGTTTCAAGAGGAGCATTATAGTAAATAGTCCAAGGTCACCAGTGAGTATGTGCAGAGCCTAGAACCAGACCAGCTCCACCTGACTCCACAGCCCCAGCACTTGCCCACCAAGCTACAGCGCACTTCAGCGCCACACACGTCACTGGGGCCTGGTTAAAGTGCAGATTCTGATGCTGCAGGTCTGGGGCAGAGCCTGGGACCCTGCATT
>NW_012136969.1:1573843-1598920 GCF_000956105.1 Propithecus coquereli | reverse complement strand
AAAAAAAAAAAAAAAAAAGAAGGAAGGGGAAGGAGGATTTCACTAGGGCAGGAAGAGCATTTCAATAGACAGCACAAGCAGAGGTGGAGACAGGAACATGCGTCGTAAACTCAGAGACCAGTGAGTAGTTCAGCATAGTGGAGCCAGGGCACAAGCACAGTGATGAGAGGAGAACAGGCCTTGAACTCCAGCCCAAGGAGTGTGGAATTTAATGGAATGCATGGAAGGGTTTTAAGAGGGGATGTGCCATGATGTGACCTGTGTTTTAGATGAGCCACTCCGACTGCAGTGAGAAGCTGTGCTAGAGGACGGAGGAATGGTCAGGGAGCTGCCACAGCAGTCCATCAGAGAGACATAAGACAGGCCTGAACCTAGTGGGGCAAGGGGACAGAGGGAGACATTGCATGCGACAGACATTGCAGGGTCAGAATTAATTTCTTTAAAACAAAGCTACAGTACTCTTTCTAGGTGCTAAAAATTTCTCAGCCATCCCATGCACTAGAGCATCAGTGCAGAGATCACAAAAGCCAATGGCAGTTATAAACTTAGATGCATAGGATTCCAACACAATCGCAAACAGAGCCACTCTCAGAAATGGGCCCCAGCAGCCACTTCCTCCAATCCAGCCACATCGTCTCCGTGGTGAGCCAGCCTTTTCCTCACTTTGCTGATTAACTGTCTGAATCCGGAGAATGGGAGTGACTTGGCCAAGCTCCCACGGCCAGGCCTAGAACCGAGACATCCTAACCACTAAACGAATGCTGTGCATCTTAAGAGAACTTCCCCAGCAGGGAAAATGAAGACATCCAGTTGCAATTTCATATCAGCCGGCACTTGCAAATACGAAACAAACAAAACCATTCCATTCCTTAAACTGGAAGCTCATATCCTAAAAGGGGAGGGAAAAGCTCTGAAATGGAGCCATCTACTGTAGACAGTTAAACCTGAAATAAAATTAGAAAATGTGTCACATGGAAAAACTCTGCAGTGAGAAATAGTTTCTTCCCCCTGCCTTCCTTTTCTCCTTCTGTAGGAGAGTGAGTAATTTGGCATTTTAACCAGACGGGGGGAGCAAGCAGCTGTAGTCCCTGTTTTGTACCAAATACACACAGTCGTTGGGCAGTTTTGTGTCCCGACTCATGAATGGGATGTCAGGGAAGAATGTGCTCAGCAGTGAGATGAACAGGGCTGAGTTGAATCGTTGCCCTCAACTGCTGCAAAGTTTGGCCAAACTGAACTCAAATATCCTAGAATGTTCATACTAACAGTGCTTGTAGAGTTTGCCTGGTCCAACCCCTTCATTTCCCAGATGGGGAAACTGAGGCCCAGAGAGGTACAGAGATTTTCCCAATGTGGAAGAAAAGCAAGAGATTGTCAAATCTGAGGCTCTGGGGGAGTCTCCACCGTGCCCCTCTTGCCGCCACAGTTGCCTCCAGCAGGTCGGGGACCCCTCTGTGGCTGGTGGTGACCTGCATGTAGTAGGATTCCACTAGGTTATTTCTTCAGCAGGCATTGCCCAAGTACATGCCACGGGCCAGGTACAGGGCTGGGTGCTGGCAGTACAGGGAATAACTCCCGTCTGGGCCCTCAGAGTGTTCCCCACACTACAGCCACTCTGGAGGCTCTGTTAGTCTGAGATCAGGGTTTGAGGCGGGATATTCTGGGAGATAAGGCCAGGACAGCACTTGGTGGGACTTCAGAGGGCCTCGAATGCCACACTAAGGAGCACAGTGCTGCATTCATCCTCTAGTGCCGCATTCGTCTTCTATTGCTGCTACAACAAATCACCATAAACTCAGTGGCTTACATCAACACTAATTTATTATCTTACAGTTCGGGAGGTTAAAAGTCCAACACAAGTCTTACTGGGATAAAAATTAACTTATCAATAGGCTGCATTTTTTTTTCTGCAAGCTTTAGGGGAAATTTTCCAGCCTCTAGAAGTTGCCTGCATTCCCTGGCTCATGGCCCCTTTCTCCATCCCCAAAGCCAGCAGAGAAGGCTGGCCAGGCCCTTCTCATTCACATCACCCTGACCTCTTCTGCCTCCCTCTTCCACTTTTAAGGACCCTTGTGATTACATTGGACCCAACCAGATAATCTGGAATAATCTCCCTCTTGTAAGGTCAGCTGATTATCAACCTTAATTCATCTGCAACCTCCTTAACTTCCCTTTGCCATGTAACCTACCAGAGTCACAGAAACCACAGTTAGAACGTGGGCTCATTGGAGGGCCCTTACTCTGCCTACCACAGATGGTTATCGTGGAAAGACAACAAAGGGTTCTAAGCAGGGGGCAACCCAATCAGAGCTGGTTTTAGATGCTGCTCAAATGTTCATGTGCATACAAGTCACCAGGGACCTTGTTAAAATGCAGATTCTGATTTACTGAGTCTGGGGGTGAGGCCAGACATTCTGCATTTCTACCAAGTTCCTGGGAGCTGCTGATGCTGCTGATCTGTGGACCATGTTTGAGGAGCAAGAAGCTAGATTACTATGGCTGAGATGTGGGGGATGGGTTGTAGGGTGGAGACGATGGGGGCCAGAGACAGACCTGTGTGCTGCTTTCAAATTGTGTTTGAACTTCTTCATTTCACAGGGCTGTTGTGAGAATTTAATATATTAAATACGCACACACATATATATAAACATATAAAATTTATATGCATATAAAACCTACGTGTGAGTATATTAAAAAACTTAAAACCATGTCTGGCACATAGAAAGCACTGTGTAATTAGCACAAATCATATTCTTGGTATTTTCTCAGGTCCACATGAAGCACCAGGGCACTGGCCTGGGAATCAGGATGCCTGGTTGTAGACCTGGTTCTCCTGCCAACTTGCACTGTGACCTTGAGTTAGTCACTTTCCCTCTCTGGACTGGATAATAAAGTGAGGACCAGCCAGCCCCTCAGACTGTGTGGCTGGAAGGGAGACGCAGCTGGCTGCACCAGATTCAGCAGTTCTGTGTGTGACACTGGCGAAACTGCATGAACTTAGGTTCAGTTTGTCATCAGCTGGGCTCTCTCACCTCTGTTCTGCTAGATGGAATGGTTATAACTTTCCAGCGCCGGAAAAACATACGTTAATTTTTCTTTCATGAAACATACTCTGCCCCTGACGTATCTGCCATAGGCAGTGCCCGCTCTCACCCCAGCTCTGGCCCCACCACCCTGTGCGGTGGGTGGTTGCAGGGTGGTCTTCCCAGGGGCTAGAGGCACACACAGACTTTGCTCTGGTCAAGTGTTCATAATGCTGGGTTTTCACTAATATCTCCACAGTCCCAGGCTTTGAATGATTCATTCATTAAAGTATTCAAATGCTCATTGTGTCCATTTGGTGCCATGTCAGACGCTGGGGAAACATGGATAAATAAAGCAGGGTTCCTGCCCTCAAGGAACCCACAGTGATGTGGGAGCGGGGAAGTAATGAGACACTGAACTGGTCACCACTGACAGGCCCAATGTTTATCTCATTAATCTGTACAGAAGGAATTATTTTCCCAATTTACAGACAAGAAAGACGAGGATAAGAGAGGTAACTACCCCAGGTCACTCGCGGGAAGCAGCAGAGCTGAGATCTGAACCAGGACCCTGGATCCCAGAGCTCACAGGTGTACCTCCTAAACCTCTCTCTGGGGTGCCAGCTGTGCCACCTGTGTTTCGACTGTGGATAGGCACTTTCCCTCCTTGGGACTCAGGATCGCCACGTTTGAGAGCAGGCCGTTGGATTGCACTGGTTGCTCTCAGTCCTGGCTGCGCCTTAGAATCCAGCCAGGAGCTTTTAAAACCCACTGTTGTCTGGCCTCTGCCTCAGATGAAGAGTCCCTGAAGAGCCAGAGGACTGGGCACTGGGCTGCCCTGGAGTCCCCAAGGTGATTCTAAGGTTCCCCAGGGCTGAGAACCACCAAGGTCCTTGTGACCTGAGCTCTCACATTCTAATCTCCTGAAAAACCGTCTTCTCTTCCAACCCTTACCACAGGCACGTGCAAAACGGATGAATGGAGGAGATAGAGGGATGCAGGAACCGCCAGCTCATTCGACTGAGGCCACAATGTGGAGAAGGAATGTGGGCACTGTCCCTTCACCTGTTGCAATTTTCTCCTTTCGGATTAGAGGCACAGCAACAGTGGACAGAGTCAGGGTGAGCTTGGCATTCTCATACACTGTGGGGAATATGAATTACTACTGCCTTTCCGAAGAATGCAACGAAACCTTAAAAATGGTATGCACTAGGCCCAACAATTGGTTTTAGGAAATTGTTTTGTGCTAGGAAACAATTGCGGAAATAGTCAAATACAGAGCTCAAGACTACAGTCATCACAATAGTGTTTATAACAGTGAACACTCAGAAACAGCCTGAAGGCCTAGAAGGAGACTGGGTTAATTATGGGACAGCCATATCATGAAATACTATCACAATTACAAAGAGTATTAGAGAAGAATAATTAGTGTTCCACAGAAAGTATTTAGGTGATTATTAAGAGGGAAAAAAAGCAATCAACAAAATACAATGTACAGAATGATCTATTCATAGGTCATTGTGCACATTTAGGTGTGGAAAATCAACTTGAAACATACTTGGTCAAATGTTAGCAGAGTTTATCTCTGAGTCATGAGATAATATGTGAGCTTTCTAAAAATTTTTTTCCCTAGATTTTTGTAGCTATGCAATACTTTTATTACCAAAATTTTTACATGTTATTAAAAAAATAAATCTCTTTCAAAGTCTGCTGACATCCCTCTGCCTCCCCCATCTCCTGGTAGAAATGGATGTCCCTGCTTTGGTAGCACAGATTCTTGCTTGCACTGTGTCAGGACACTCAAGACAATCTCCTCAGCACTCAAGCTAGCTGCTGCATTCCCATCTCTCCTGCTAAACTATGGGTCCCTCTAGGGTGGGCACTGTGTCCAACGTAGCTCTTTAGCCATCCTGCCACCCACTCCAGAGAGCCTTGGAGAGAGCAGGCAGCAAGGAAATATGGGAGGAAGAGAGACATCTGTAAGAGTAGCCCTGACACAGAACAGGCAGACTGTTCTGAAGACTACAACAGAAGTTCTCTTTGGGAGAAAGCTAGTCACAAAAGACCTCCTAGTTGGGGGGAGGTGGGCCCCATGTGAGTCCTGCAGTGATGGGAAAGGCAACTCCTACAGAGGCCTAAGGTCAGGCTGCTCCCTGCAAGCCAGATACCAGCCAAGCTCCCCAAACCCAGGAAGGGGCTTCCTAATACCTGGTATCAGGGGTCCTGATTGCTCAAGAGAGATACCAAGGCCCTCAGCACAGTTTTCTACCCTGTCCAATCCTTTAAGTCACCCATGACATGCAACAAATGTGAACTGGATTGGATTAGGTTGGGTTGGGTTGGGTTAAATTGGGTCGGATTGGATTAGGTTGGGTGGAATTGAATTGGGTTGGGTTGGGTTGAGTTGAGTTGAGTTGAGTTGAGTTGAGTTGAGCTGAGTTGAGTTGAGTTGAGTTGAGCTGAGTTGAGTTGAGTTCTGATGGCCATGAGAAGTGGACACTCATTAGGTGACCTGGGTCCCACGTCTCCCTCATTAAGTGCTGCCCAGGAAGAGGTCTGATCCTTTTCCCAGGTTCTTTTTTTTCTCTCTCTAGTTGGGGTGGAGCAGAGGAAGGTGATCAGTCAGCAAACCTGGTTCCTTCCAACTCCTTTGACACCATGTCAGGTCCCCTGGCTGTGTTGGTGGCAGGAACTCAGGCCCCACAATCTGATGCTCTGATTTTGAAACCTGAATTGCGTATCCATTCTCCTCACTGGACATTGATGTCTTAAGCTGAGTCTTATTGTAAGATTACCTCCTTTTCATAACCCTCACCTACCCACCACCACTAGTATTCTCTTAACATCCAATCATCTCATGAGGAAATTACACAGCAAACGAAGCTGTACTAAAGAATTTGTGGCTTAATGAAGGAGGCAGGGGTAACTTAGTTTACCAGACTTTAAAACATATCACAAACCAACAATCACCAAGCCTATGTAGATTTAAAACAACATACACACACACATACACACACACACACACACACACACACACACACACAAGCACGAGAAAGTGACCAGCAGTATAGAGATTTCATAAATAAATTTATATCATTAAAAGAAAAAATTGTATATGATAACATATCATATAACAATGATGGGTAACACGACAATAGGGCAATAGCTCACATTTTATTAGTTCTTTGCGCAATCCTGGGTGCCATTTTGGAAAAGAACTGATGGGAGATTATACCTTAATCTATGGCCCATTTTAAATGAAACAAGCTATAGACATTAAAATAAAACTGGAAAATAAATTCGTATATTTAGCTAGAAGAGAAAAAATAAATGCACAACTTTTGACAAAATGAGGCTATCAGAAATGAGTAAAGAGAAGCTAGAAGAGAAATTGTTTATATAATTATGTAATAAAAAAGATAAAGAGCAAAATAGCATTAGTATAAACTTCAGCCTAGTTATTAAGTTATTAAAGAAAACTGAAAGCCCCATAATGTTCCCTGGTTACTCAGTCATGGTCACCTACAGTTGGCAGAGCCGCGGAAGGATCAGGATGATTTATACATCACAGACGACATGGTAAATTGGCACATTAGACCGCAGGCTACACCAACCCATTCATTACTTCTTTGATTCATTGAAAAAGCTCGCTGAGTGCCCACTTTATGCCAGGCCCTATGCCTGGGATCCCTGTTCTTGGATTCAGAGTTGGACAGACCCATCCCTGCCTCACAGAATGTCCCCCATATATTAGGGGTGGGCAGCTGAGTAATCAGTGGTCACAGCACAGTCTTAGAAACCCTGTGGCTGAGAGACACCCAATGTGCCTGGGAGGGGAGAGATTCCCAGAGCATAATATTAAAGGATGAATGGGGGTTGCCAGGGAGACTAGACCAAAGGCATTTTTAAAATAGGACTGGTCTGTGCAAAGACACAGATGTAGGACATTTCATGTCTCATTCAGAAACTTGCCAGTGTTTCAGCGTAAGCCCAAGTCAACAGGGACTCAGTGTCACTGAAGGGGAGGCAGGGTCCTCTGGGGCAAGGAGTGTGACTCCATCCCAGCTACAATAAGAACCCAGCTAGAGCAATTAAACTAGGAAGTATCAGGATTCCATCTGTTGCTAAGAAAGATCCATCTAAATACATAATAAGAACTATCTGACTAGTTCTGTTCTTTGGCAGATGAGTCCATCTAGGGGAATAAAGCCAAAGGAAACAATCCAAAAAAAAAAAAAAAACGGGCATTTGTCTGAAGATGTTCCCAGCAGCATTGTTTATAATAATGACAAAATGGCCAAAGTTCAAGAGGCCAACTCTGAACAATAGTCCTTTGGGACATGGAGACCAAAGGCCAATGATGCAAAACCTCAGGTGTGACTCTTACCCACATCTCTCTCACTCCGAAAAGCACATCAGGCTGCCAGGCAGCAGGAGTGACATGACTGGAGGAAAATCCTGAACTGCTATGATTTATGTGTTTTCAATTAATCAGGATTTCTCCAAGGATGGTATGCAAGTGGCCAACCAGCACTTGAAAAGATGTTCAATGTCATTAGTCATTAGAGAAATGCAAATCAAAACCACTATGAGATACCACTTCATACTCACTAAGATGGCTATAATCAAAAAGACCAAAAATAACAAGTGTTGGAAATGAAGGGGAAAAATTGGAACCCTCATACATTGCTGGTGGGGATGTAAAATGGTGCAGCCAGAATTACCATATGACCCAGAAATTCCACTCTTAGGTATACATAAATCCAAAAGAAGTGAAAACAAGTACTCAAACTTGTACACAACTGTTCATAGCAGCGCTATTCAGAATAACCAAAAGGTACAAATAACCCAAATATCCATCAACACATGACTGGAAAAGCACAATGCGGTATACACGTACAATGGAATATTATGCAGTCATAAAAAGGAATGAAGGGCTGATTCACGATATAACATGGATGAACCGTAAAAACTTTAAGCTAAGTGAAAGAAGCCAGACATAAGAGGTCACATATTGTATGATTCCATTTATAGGAAATATCCAGAATAGGCAAGTCCACAGAGACAGAGGTAGCTTAGCGGTTGCCTGGGGCTGGGAAAAGGGGGACACGGGGAGTGACTGTCTAATGAGTATGGAGTTTTCTGGGGGGGTAATGAAAATGTTTTGGAACTTGATAGAGGTGTTGATTGCATTTAGTACATTGTGAATGTACTAAATGCCACTGAATTATACACTTTAAAATGGCTAACGTTATGTGAATTTCACCTCAACAAAAAGTAAGTACAGATATCCAAATGGTCAATAAACATATAAAAAGGTGATTAACTTAATTAATAATCAGAAAAATGTAAATTAGGGCTACAGTATGATTCTAACATGCGCCCATTAGAAATGCTGAAATTTAGCTCAGTAACAAGACCAAGTGCTTGTGAGGAAGTGAAGAAACAGGGACTCTCTTTTCATGGTGGCCATGTACATCTCAACAACCCTTTGGAAGACATGTTGGCATTGTCTACTTAATTGGAGGGTATGCACACTCTGTGATTCAGCACCCCACGCCCAGGTATAGAACCAATAGAAACGAAACATATACAAGAATGCTCAAGGCCACACTATTATATTAACCAAAAGTGGAAACCACCCAAATGCTGTCGGGAAAAAAATGGATAAATAATACATGGTATATTAACACAATGGAATATTATACAGCATTGGAAATGAACAACCACATACAACAGCATGAATAAATCTCAAAAATGTAATATTCAGTGAAAAAATCCGACACCAAAGAATTTTGCTGCATGTAAAAAATTCAAAATAAAGTAAAACACAACTTCAGAACTTGGGGATACATACTGAGGGAGTAGAGATATTTTTAAAAAGCAAGGAAGTGATGACTGTTAATGTCAAGGTAATGGCTACCTCTCAGAGGAAGAGGAGAGAAACACAGCAAAGGGGCACAGGAGAGCTTCTGTCCAATTTTTTTACTTTGATGACCTTACATGGATCTTTGCTCTGTGACAAATTATTGGGCTGTCACTTTAGCATGTACTTTTCTGAATGGATGTTATATTTCACAATAAAACCGTTTAAAGAAAAGTAAATAATTTGCACCTATCAGCACTTTATTAGCGAGAACAAATTGCTTGTGACACCACATCCCTGCCCTGACAATAGCTCCCTTATCTTCTAAAGTGCTGAGTATTCTAATGACACTGGATCTTTACAGGAAAAGGAAGAGTTGATCCTGTCCTCCCGCTCAGCCCTGACCCATTAGGGGCACAAGAAGCCACGTGGGTGACAACCTACTGACAAGGATCTCTTTAAACAGGACAGTGTAGGAGGATGGGGTTGGCTGCACACAAGACATGCTGCATGTTAGATGAGAAGAGCTCCAGGAAAAACTGCATTACATTTATTTGTCTCTGACCCTGTCTTCCTGCCTGTGAACTACAAGCCCCTCAGGGCAGACCTGTGCCCAAACCCTTTCTGTACCCTGCCAGCATGAGAGCTGGTACAGAGTCAGTGCTCAGTGTGTATTTGTTGCGCTAAACTATGTAGAACAATAAACCTCAAACTAGATAAATGATGTTGTGTTTCCCAGAATTTTAAATTAGAAAGACTTACAGAGATGAGTGAATCTTATCACCCCATTTTACGATGGGAAAAATGAGGCTCAGAGTGGGAAAAGTAACTCATCTAAGTTCACAGAGGAAATCAGTGGTAGAACCCAGGTTTCCCAGTGCTTGAATTTTGGGTTTTTTTGTGGGGGGAGTAGGATACCAGAAAGCTTACAAAGATGCACTTTTTAACAGATCCACTATCTGCAAACTACCATACGCCTGTGTTCTTCCCATGCCTGAGGAGCCTCGCCCTGGGCCCGCAATGGCATTCACGGGTGGTAGGAACAGTAAAGCTGGAGGCCTGGAGCTGCAGGTGGAACTCAGGACCCATCTTCCCAGAGAAACAGTGCACTATGAGGCCGGCAGCTTGTGAGTCACGAGCTGCGTGCCAGCTCTATATGTGGCTGGCTGGGAACCCCACCTGGAAGCCCCACCAGACCTGGAGCCTAGACGCTCTGGGAAAATGCATTCTTGTATTTTTATAAACAGCTTTATTGAGGTATAATTTATATTCCATAAAATTCACCCATTCTAAATGTACAGTTACATGAATTTTAGTAAATTTATAGAGTTGTGCAACCACCATCACAATCCAGTTTTAGAACATTCTCCAGAAAGTTCCCTCAAACTTATTTGCAGTCAATCCCTGCTTCTATCCCTGGCTTGGGCAACTGCCAATCTGTTTTATCTCTGTAATTTTGCCTTTTTAGAAATTTGATATAAATGGACTCTTACAATATAGGGTTTTTATGTCTGGCTTCTTTCACTTAGTTTAATGGTTTTAAGGTTTATTCATGTTGTTGTAGCATTTATCAGCAGTTCATTCCTTTTCATGGCTGAGTAGTATTCCACTGAATGGATATACCACATTTTCTTTATCTATTCACCAGTTGATGGACCAGTTTGTTCCCATTTGGGGCCATTATGGAATAATGCTGCTATGAACATTCGTATACGAATTTTGGGGTGGACATATGCTTTCCTTTCACTTAAGTAGACACCTGGGAGTAGAATTGCTAGGTTGTAGGGTAAGTGTATGTTTAACTTTTTAAGAGACTGCCAAACTGTTGAAAAAAATGCATTTTAAGCTCATAATATTCCACGTGCACACATGCTTTCAGGAGCCACCCTGACTGAGCATACAGCATAGTGGTCAAGAGCACAGATTCTGGAATCAGATCCTCTGTGTTCAAATTTTACTTCTGTCACTGAAGGCTGCATGCCCTTGGGCCAATGACTACACCTCCATCTCCTCATCTGTAAAAGGGAATGAAAAATGGAGTTGCTGTGAAGATTGAATGAGTTCCTTCACACAAAGTGCTTACAACACTGCTCGTTCATACTAGTGCTATAAAGTTTTGGCAATTGTTTTTGACAGCCAGTTGAAAAGTGGCCCTAAAGGAGAAACAGTGCCAGTCTTGGGGTTCACAGACGTGGGAGGGCTATCATGGATCTATCCAGCTGCAACTGTGTGGCCTTGAGGAAGTCACTTTCCTTCTGTAAGATGGAGCCCAGCTTACTTTCTAGCACTGCTGGGTGGTGGATCCAGTGACTTGGCGGAGGGTAAGTACTTTGTAGACTGCACGATGGACTCATGTTACCATTGTGACATTCAGATTATGGGGCTCATTGGAGACTGGGACCCCTAAAGCTTCTCTACCTTTGAAGCTCCTCTAAGTGCATACTAGAATGGTTAAGAGCAAGGACTCTGGAGTCAGACTATGTGGTTCAAATCCTACCCCAGCCACTTAGAAGGCTTATGACTTCTGTTTCCTCATCTGAAAAAGAGATAGTAACAGTCCTCAGTCGCCACCTCTTAGAGTGATTGTAAGGACTGGGTGAATGAATATGAACACCTTCACTCCTCCACCTGAACTTATGGAACGTTTTCTAAGTACTAGCCATATTAAACTGAATTAAAAATTTGGTTTTCAGGAGAATAGTTCACATTTCTAAGGATTCTCTTCCTATTCCCAAAGGGGCACTGAATACCCATCAGATGCAAACGATCCTCCCTAGGCCCTTCTCAGCTCCTCAGGGTCTCCCGGCCCTCCCTTTTCATGTTATGGATGGCAACAGGACTTCCTCTGTGTTAGAAACACAGCCCTGACCTGACATGGAGGGATTCAGGCTACACGTGCGGGAGGAGAAAGAAAACCAAAGTTTCTATCCCCAGACCTCCCTTCTTTTTAGGAAATTGGAAGTTTCAGCAAAGTTCACAAAAGACCACAGAAGCCAAAGCTGCCCTCTACGGCTGAGTTAGCAGTACCCTATATCACATGCAAAATTGCAATGTTCTGACATGGGCCGTGGTGCTGAGAGGCCAAAACTATGCTCCAGCTGCCCTTTGATCTGCAAGAAATGCCAGGCCGGACGCTCTGGCAGGAAAAGCTATCATGGCATTTGGGTCTTGCTCCCAAGGATACAATGGTCTGGGTGGTTCTGGGCTTCTTTAGGCAAACAAAGAGTTAACCAAGGCCACCTTCTGAATCCCTGGTTAGAGGCAGAAACACCAAAGGGTATTTCCTAGTCCTCCCTCTCCCTTACTAAATTGAAGCCAGTACTGATCCCCTAAATCGAAAAGGGGTCAGAAGCTACTGTCTGGAAAGCATAGTTCTCCTGCAAAGCTGCTTGAGAAAAGAAGCTGAGCAGGGACAGGAACCTAGAGGCTTGGGTTCAAGTCCTAGCTTTTGCACTGGCCGCTCTCTAAGCCTCTCTCAACCTCAGTGTTCTAAAAATGCCTGCATTCCTTTCCAACACATAGTTACTGCAAGAATCAAGCAGTAACTACTATCACTTACTTTGTGCCTAATATGTGCCAGGCGTGTGGGAAGCACATTGTTTCTAATCTCTCCTTTTATCTTCACAGTATTCCTAGGAGGGAAGTTGGTCTAATTATTCCCCTTTTCAGATGAGGAAACTGAGGCACGGAGAGCTGAAATTCATCACCCAGCCAAGCCTCGATTCAAAGCCAGACAGCCTGACCTTAACGGAGACCCGTTTTAACTCAGACTTCACTATTCATCCAGTCTCCTGAGTCCTGCTGGAGAAACCGAGGTCCAGGGAACGGAAAGGACCAGATCCCCTGGCTCCCAGCCACAGCTCTTTCCATCGCCCATGAGCCGGTGCCCATGATAGATGTGGTAACTCAGAGCTAAGTTACGCATCAGAGCAATTCTGTTCCATTAGTGCGTGCGCGGCAAAAGCGCCAGGTGTCCCTGCTGATGGTCATGCTTCGCACCTGTGTGCGGAGAGAGTCCCAGACCCGCCTTTACCAGAAGGTAGCCAGCGCGGACGCCGGCTGCGCTGAGGCAGTTGTCGCGGGCGCTGTCACTGTGCTTCCAAAGTCCCTCTCTGCCCAAGACTGGAGGAGCCGAGCCCAGCTCAAACACCTCCGGTGCCCAGACAGCGCTCCACCCGCCCCAGCTGCCCAGGGATCCCATTCACGGCTATAGCCCCTGCACTGGCGGGAGGAAGCCGCCAGCAGGACCGCCAGTGCGCACGAAGTGGCGAGGACTCCCTTTTATGTCCAGGAATGAGGCGCGCACCGCAGCGGCGCCCGCAGCCAAAACCAACTTCCCAAGGCGCGGGGGGAGCTGGTGCCACTCTCCAGCGGGGTCTCTTACCTGTTGCGGCGCGGATCTGGGTGACCGCGGAGAGGAGCGCGGAGACCGACAGCAGCAACATCAGGCACCAGTGCCGCCCGTTCCTCCTGCAAGAAGTGGTCGAGGGAGAGAAGGTGAGGCGGACGGGAGGGTCGGAGGGGCCCGGGACGCGGGGAAGCGGGTCCTACCTTGGCGCCATCTCGCGGGTCTGCGGAGCTCCCGAAGGCGCGCGGCGAGCGGAGCAGAGCGGTCGAGCTCCGCGGAGGACGAGGGGGTGCGGATCGCCGGCCGCCGCGCTCGCCCTTCCTGCAGGGAACAAAGGCGGCGCTCGGCAACGCAGCGGGCAGGCAGGATCCCGGCTCCCAGCTCCCGGCACCCAGCCGGCGCCCTGAGTCACCAGCGCTCTGAAACCCGACTCCGCCGCGCCCTGCGCTCCCCCGCGCGCTGCGCCCCACCTCGGGCAGCGGCGGCGCACTCACGCCCCGGGAATCCCGGCCGCGCCGGCGGCCTCCCCACGCCCCTTTCCACCCTCGACGGACGTGCGCTTCCCGCAGCTGCCTCCACCCGGGCCGGCCTTATATAACCTGCGAGGAAAGCCCCGCGCTCGCGCTGGCCTGGGCAAGCGGGACGCGGCTCCCTCCCGCCCTCAAGTCTGTCCCTGTCCGGGCTGCCCTGCAGACAAAGCACTCTCCTTTCACAGGCGGCCGATGGAATCCTCTCCACAACCCAGGGAGGCTGGAATCGCTGTGATTTCCTTATATGACAGACGAGGAGACCGAGGCTCAGAGAGGCGGAACGAATGTCCGACGGTCACACAGATGGACTGAGCTCCTGGCTGCTGTGCATCACCCAGCACGCCTGACACACAAACCCGCTAGAATGCCCAGGAGCGGCCCTGCTTGGGGGCATAAGTGATATATGCAGCAAAGATAGTCCTAATAAAAATTTTTTGTGTGGATCTGGTATTCCAGCGCTTTCCTCGCTATACCTCATCTCCCCCCTTCACCAGAATGTAAGCTCCAGAGAGCAAGAGTTTATCTTCGTGTTATTCTCTGCCTGAAACAGCTTAGGTAGCAGGAGATGCCAATAAACATTGAGTGAGACACCACACCAGGCCCTGTGATGAGATATGGGGGACATGAACCAGTCTCAGCGTCCAGAAGCCCTCAGAGGGGGTGAGGGGGTGCAGGGCAGACTGTCCCACCTTTACAGAGCTTAGCACAGAGCACTGGTAGATGCCCAAATGGTGGCTTTTGGTTATTAAGTTTACCACCAGGCACAATAGCTGAGATCTCCGGGGCAGAGGAGGGACCACCAAAGCTGGCTGAGACCTGGACAGCTCTCAAACCAGGACCATGCCTGGTGCCTCTCTTCCTGACACACGAAGTAGCCACAGTGCACCAAGGCCCCATGTCAATGCCAGAGTTTCATTCTGTACCACTCTCCAAAGGTGCTGTCCCCAACCCCCAGGCCGCAGCCCGGGTACCATTCTGTGGCCTGTTATGAAATGGCTGAGCCTCACTGCCTGAGCTCCAAACCGTCCCCCCAACCCACAACACCCCACCCCTGATCCATGGAAAAATTGTCTTCCATGAAATCAGTCCCTGGTGCCAAAAAGGTTGGGGACCGCTACTCTAGAGGACAGGTCACCTCCTGCCAAGCAAGTTAGCCTTGTAGAGGAGGTGGCATGGGAATGGAGGTGGCAGCTAACATTTACTGGGTGTGGATTAGGTCCCAGGCCCTGTGCTAAATGCTTTACCTGTGTTATCTCATTTAATCCCGTAACAGCCCTGGAGAGTTGGTACTGCCATGATACCCATTTCATAGATGAGGAAGCTGAGGTTCAAAACATACCCAAGGCTAGTGTGTGGCAGCACACCCATGCTCCTCACCACTCAGCCATGCTCCCTGCAGGTGAACAAGAGGGTTAGACCTGCTCCCTGGCCCTGAGAGCAAAATGGCACTGGACAAAGAGCACTTGGGCATGAAAGGGTTAATGCCAGCCTGACCGGAGCAGCTAGGGCTCAGAGGAAGGGCCATTGGCCTGGAGATCAGAAGCCTGGGTTCCAGTCCAGTTCTGGCCCTGGCCGAAGAGTGAGATGGGGCAAATCCTGCTCTCGGTCTGGTTTTTTCTTTCTTCATCTATGTTACAGACACAATGATCCTGTTCCGAATGGGATAACTTATACACGCTGTCCTCTATCAGGCGCTATACAGATGCAAAAGATCATGTACGGCAGCAGTCCCAACCTTTTTGGCACCAGGGACCAATTTCATGGAAGACAATTTTCCACGGATGGTGAGGGTAGGGAGCAGAGCTCTGCGACCTGGTCCCTAACAGACCAAGGACAATAGTGGTCCACGGTCCACAGAGGTGGGGGACCCCAGGGGTACAGGATTAATGCAAATAGCTTTCAGAAAAAGGAGAAATCAATGCATGGCCCAGAGAAGACGGGAGAGGCTTCGAGGTGGGAGTGAGATTTGACCCAGACTCTGGGGTCTGCTGAGAGTTTCAAAGCAAAAAAGAAGGAAGGGAAAAAAAGGCCCAAAAAAAAAAAAGCCCAAACAAGAAAAGGCCAAAAAACCAACCCGGCCGGAAAAGGGACCAGCCAACAGGGTGGCCCTGGAGTGCTGATACCTTCAATGACAGGCTGGTTGGTGTGTGTGCACATGACCTTAAAGGCCATGGAAGCCATCGGTGTTCCCTGAGCATTGTGGAATCGCAGAACATTTGCTATGGACAGAGCCCTGAGAACACTGATCCAGCCACCTCCCTTTTATCTCTGTTTTATTGACAGAGAAACTGAGGCCCTGAGAGAGCATGCAATTTACCCAGTCACCTACTCAGTGAGTGACAGATTGCCCAAGAGGAGGAGGGAGTGGGTAAGGTCTTCAAATGTTACAGAGTTCATGGGGAATCAGAAGATCCTCGTAGGGTAGTGAGTTCCCTGTCACTGGAGGAGACAGACCCCTTAAGAATCAAGAAGTAGCAGAGAAGGTAGGAATTATGAGCTTGGGCTCTGGGATCATACTGCCTGGACTGAATCCCAGCTCTGTTACTTTCGAGCTATATGAATCATGGGCAAATCTGTAAAATGGGCACGAGAAAGCTTTCTTCCTCCTAGGTCGTTGGGAAGATGCAAGCTGTTGCTGAAATATAAAGCTTTTATCAGAGTGCCTGGCACAGGGCAATGCTCATTGGATATTGGCTTCTATTATTGGTGGTGGATATTCTTATCATCAGGGCTGCAGCCTGGTAAGGGGGGCAACTGGCAAGACAGAGGCAGGACCCTAGAGGAAGCTCTTAAGGCACTGAGGCTCTCGAAGCCAAAGCAGCTCAGGACAAGGATGGCCCCAAGTGGAGCTAACGCATAAGACAAAGCACATTCTAACAAAATTGTCCACTTGAGGCTTCTTTCCTAGCCTGCTCACATTCTCTGTGAATGTGAATTCTTACCCACTGGCAGCCACTCTGTGAAGGGCATAACCTTATTTTATTATAAATCACTAACCATAAGGAATCTGCTTTCTTAATTCTATATTTATTGCGTATGAAGTACCACATCAACTAGAAATGTAATTGACTTTCTTAGAACTATATTTCTATAGTGCTTAGTGAAACACCATCAACAATGACAACATAGTAGTTCCATTGTTCTTTTTGACAGTTAAAACCAGAGATTGTGAACTGGTGGCCACGGGCACAATTTGGCCCACAGACATGTTTTATTTGGCCTGCTGGGTGCCAACCTCCAAATTCAATTAGTTAGCAATATTTTATTATTAGGAAATTGCACATTAAAATACAGATTCCTGGCTTCTTTTTAAAATTTTGGAGAACCTGGCAAAAGGGGGCCTGCGTATCCTGTGCCAATAATCAGTTGGCATTGGATAGGAACTTCTGCCTTCAGCTAAGGCGGCACCATCCAGTTTGCCATAGTCCCCGCCACTCCCTATCGTCCCCAACACCAAGGCTAAGAATCACTTTCCACTTATCATCACATTTGCACTCTACCTTTGCTTATAAAAAAGAAAAAAGTAGAATAGGTTGAATTCTCATGTTCCTGTTAAAATGGGTAAACAAAAGATATAGAGAAGACCATGTTCAAAGAAAGATGGGGAGGAACATATTTCTACATGTTTAATATACAAATAAAATACGTCTGTGTTGAAAGCAGTGAAAACTAAGATGCCATTATGAAACAAACCTGGCCTGCCTCGGTTATGTATGTTACCTGAAGGATGAAGGCATACTTGGTAGGCTTGACCGTGGTCCATTTTATCAGTCCAAGATACATACACACAAGGAAGCAGATTCCTTCACTACTCTTGCAGGGAAGTCTTGTGTGCACATTTCATCTTTTGTTGGTTCTGTGTAAGTATTTGATAATACCCAATTCACTGAAATCTAAAAATGGAAGTCCCCAAAACACATTTCTCCTCTACAAGTGACTGGAATTATGAACTCAGCCGGATGAAGGACGGGGGCGTCTCAGATCTGGGAGCTGGCGTGGGGGCCAAACGGTCCCAGCTGTGGGTGTGGGAGGGATGGGGCAGGAAGCCAAGCGAGGCATTTTACCTCCTGCCAGACAGTGTTTTGAGGGCTTAAGTGATTTCCTTCCATTCAATGTGCAGTTGTAGAAATAGCCAAGAGGAAGCTTCATGTCATACCCAAGCTGGTCTAAATTGTTTACCACTGTTCAGCATAATCTACGAGATTGGGACATGTGGAACCTGGGGATTTTATGTCCCAGCTCTTCCAGGATGCAACTAAATTATTAGGCTATTTCATTTTCCTATAATCTACCAAATGCTCCAGAAAATTCAATATCCAAAAGCATTCTCCATACTGTCTCAAGCAGCTGGAAGGGGCCCAAAAATCAGTGGGAAGCATCTCAAATTTGGTTTGGGAAGAAGTTACCAAGAATACAGTGCAAGCCATTCTGAGCCTGTTTCTTCAGCACACAGGCATGATACCTCCCTTGTGAAGCTGTGGTGGGGACGTAGGTACCCAAAGCTTGCGTGTCATCTGATTTAATGAGTAGAAAAAACAGAGTAGACTGAACTAGCTGGCTAGAAAAGAATTTACTAGAGTAACCGGGAATATGGCTGCCTTTTAGATAATCAAGAGAAAACAATGATAGTTTAAATCCAAAATAAACACGGGAGTGCAGATATCTTTTTGATATACTGAATTCCCATCCCTTGGATATATACCCAGCAATGGGTATATGGGATTTCTGGGTCATACGGTAGTTCTATTTTTAGATTTAGAGGCACCTCTCTACTGTTTTCCACAACGGTTGCACTAATTTACATTCCCACAAACAGTGTACAAGGGTTCCCCTTTCTCCACACCCTTACCAGCACTGGTTATTGCCTGTCTTTTTGATAAGAGCCATTTTAACTGGGGGAAGATGATATCTCATTGTAGTTTTGATTTGCATTTCTCTGGTGACTAATGATGTGCATTTTTTCATATACCTATTGGCCATTTTATGTCTTCTTTTGAGAAATGTCTATTCAGATCCTTTGCCCATTTTTTAATTGAATTATTTGATTTTTTATTGAGTTATTGGAACACCTCATATATTCTAGTTATTAATCCCTGTTAAGACGGGTAGATTGCAAATATTTTCTTCCATTCTGTGGGTTGCCTCTTCACTTTGTTGATTGTTTCCTTTGCTGTGTAAAACTTTTTAGCTTGATGTGATCCAATTTGTCCAATTTGCTTTGGTTGCCTATTCACAATAGCCAAAATATGGAATCAAACTAAGTGTCCATCAATGGATGAATGGATAAAGAATTTGTGGTACGTACACACAATGGAATATTATATAGCCACAAAAAAGAAAAAATCCTGCCATTTGCAACAACATGGATGGAACTGGAGAACATTATGTTATGTGAAATAAGCCAAGCGCAGCAAGACAAATCTCACATGTTCTTATTCATATGTGGGAGCTAAATATTAAAAACAATTGATCTCATGGAAACAGAGAGTAGAATGATGGTACCAGAGGCTGAGAAGCATAGTGGGGATGAAGAATAGAGTGGGGATGGTTAATGGGTGCAAAAATATAGTTAGATAGTTAGGTAGAACGAGCAATATTTGATAGCACAGCAAAGTGACTATAATCAACAATAAGTTAGGATAATCTTTAACTAAAAGAGTAGAATTGGAATGTTCCTAACACAAAGAAATGATAAATCCTTGATGTTATGTATACCCCACCTACCCTGATTTGATTAATTCACATTGTATGTCTGTATCAGAACATCATATACCATATAAAGATATACAAATATTTACGTACCCATAATAATTAAAAATAAATCTTTTTAAAAAAAACCATAACTGCCTTCCAAGGAGGACCTTTTTTTTTTTTTTCTGGTGAGCACCTTGATGTGTTTGGACATGCAAATAGGGCCATGGGCTGAGATGAGTATTTTGTTCAGCATAATAGAGAATGATGGGTTTGAAAATCTGACAGTCCAAGAGGGAAGAGGACAAGAAAAAAAGGAGGGAGGGTGTGTCAGACACCTCTCCTGTGCCACTGCAGCACCCTGCCCTAAACCCCTTTGTCTGTATCCTTTGTGTGCATGGTGGCAGTCTTCCAACTGCCAGAACCTGAGTGCTTTTTCTGGCCCCTGGAGCCTGCTTTTCCCCCTTCTGCCCAAGCAGCTCTCAATCAATGACCGGCAAGAGCTGGTGGATGAGAACCTCAGCTCCCTGATCCAGCTGGTGAGAACAGCTAGGCACACCCACATTCTATGCTTCTATACAGAGTTTCCCCGCAGGATTAAACCCAGTTTCCCACAGGGTATTGAGCACTCAGTCTTTATTGGCTGCCCCATCTCCCTATTTCCCTTCCAGAGTTTCTTGAGCAAGCTGACCAAGTGAACTCTTGGCAGTGGAATCCTTCCCTCAGAGTCTACTTATAGGGAAACCCAAATGAAGAAAGCCATTTCAGATTCTTTTTTAAAAATATATTATTATTTTTCTTAGTGATGGGATCTCACTCTGCAATCCTCCCACCTAAACCTCCCGAGTAGCTGGGACTACAGTGCACACCACCATGTCTGGCTAACTTTTTTACTTTTTGTAGAGACAGGGTCTTGCTATATTGCCCAGGCTGGTCTAGAGCCCCTGGCCTCAAGTGATCCTTGCACCTCGGCCTCCCGAAGCATTGGGATTACAGGCATGAACCACCGCACCCAGCTCACTTCAAATTCTTTTAATCTCACTTTTCTCTAGGGCCTTTGGCCACTTGTTCTAGCACCAGTCTCCTTCATGGCTACCAACTCTAACTGGACTCACATCAGCTTCAAGCAGGTGGGACTCACAGCCCTTGTCCACACTGAGCACTTTCCACTTCCGCTCCAGAGGTTCCCTGTTGGTGCTAAGGTATGACATCCTCATAGTCTGCTCAGCGCCCAAGACAATCTGGAGGTGCAATGCAGATAGCACCCTGTGGGACAAAATTTTAGCCAATGGAAGACAGCAAATATATATTTTTCCCCTCCCTCTTCCAGATGCACTGTCCCAAGAAGGTAATTTATAAGGCATCTCAGAAGATGGCCCCACAATGCTGAGTAATTGGCGCTTCCTCCTTCCCTGCCTCCCCCACCTTCCCATGTCTGCTTCCTAGGGTCGGACTCCTTCGAACAGCACAGGCACATAGACATTGCTGCAGACGATGCTGCCTGAGTAGCCCAGATGCGATGGGGGTGGAGTTCATCTCCCACCTTGACACACTCACGCATCTTAACAGAGTATCTGTGCTAGTTGTCACTTCCTGCTCACTGGTTTCAATTAGCCTCATGTCACCAGTATAAGGGACCAGCCGTATAATGGCATGTCAGAATGACAAGTTCCCTATGGCTTATATTATAACAGAAAACTGTTATTTAATATAATAGCCCTGAGGCAAAACACTGAGCATGTACCGGTGCCTTTGCCATGTGAAAGTGAATTTTTTAAAATTTTCCCTGTGATTCCACTTGCCAGATCATGTTGCACCCCACGTGCCAAAGGCTATGTTGATTATTTCCAGTAAGATACCACATCTGGCACGGCAGCTGCAACTGATGCTACCATCTGGCTGTGTTTATGGAAATTCACCATCATCTGACACAATTCATTTTGTTTTTGCAGGGGCCAATATAAGCGAATTAATGGAAATACAATGGGATCCACCATACTTGCACCATTTAAGCCATGATGGTGGCTCTAATCTCTTCAATACCTCCTTGGAGGTGATAGTGCTTCTGATCTACTATCTTGAGGTGGGGGGAAAGGAGGTAGTTTCAAGGATTTCCACTTGGCTTTTCCTACCAGATTCCACAAGTCAAGTTGCTAATGTAAAGATTCTGTCAGAAGGTAAGTGTATTTATCCCAATTATGTATTTGAGATCAGGCCTAAACAGGTCTAGAAAGTACAAGTAAGTTATGTGAAGAGGTAGCCCAGACTCCATGTCATCTACTGCTTTATACCTACACCTCTTCTTCAACTCACTCTTATAGCTTCACGGGTAGTTTCCTGCAACCACTAAACAGAGAAGGAAAGAATGGGCTGATTCACAGGTGAGACAGTGTGATATGTTGGTACTCCTTGAAAATGGGCTGTTGCTGCATTGCAGCTCTCACAAGGGTGGCCCTAAAGGACAATGGTGAAAAGAATTCCTCCCAATGGGTAAAACTATGAGTGATGTACTTGGTCAACCTCTTTGAAGGAGGGAGAAGTGGTATGGTATTAATATCTAGATATACACAGATGCCTGAGCAGTGAGCACATGTCTTGGATGTTGGCCAGAGGCCCGAAAAGCAAGATTGGATGATCTAGAAAAGAGGAATATGTTGGTCGTCGTATCTCACAAGGCTCACTAGAGACCATCCAACCAGGGAGACAGGATAACTCATCCTGTGAGTGTCAGCTAGTCTTTTCCTTGGCTATCCCAGGGCTGACACAGTGGAGCCTTAAACCGTGACAGTGGTGGCAAGGGTAAATGCTAAGTGAAGGCCCAACAGCAGGGACCCCATCCCTCTAAAGCAGATCTAGCTGCTGACATTGCTGAATCCTAGCCTGCCAGCTGCAGAGACTGGCACAGAGCCCTTAATATGGCACCGTTCCTCAGAAAGACCAGCCCACCACTTGGTGACAAGTCGATCCCCTCAGACCCCTTCCTGAGCAAGTCTTCCTCCCCAGAATCCATACCTATCTGGAAATGGGTTTTCCTTCCCTGACCAACTGCCTTTACCAGAACCGCTATCCGAATATGTACAGAATGCTTAATTTATCAATATGGTGCTCATACAACACTACCATTTTATGGCAAAAGGGGTGTGACAATGGAATGAGCAGGGAATTCATTGGTTCGATCCTGTACCACAGCACCCAGAAACAGCTGGTGTAAAACAAAGGTGGAAACACCTATTAGAGGCTTGGCTATGGCCCCAGCCTAGGGACGACCCAGTGCAGAGTTGTGGCACTCTCCTCCAGAATATGGAGGATATAGCCACTGAACTAATGGCTAATACATGTTGCTGTATCTCCGATAACTAGAGTACTTGGGTCTGGAAACCAAAAATAGAGGTGGGATTAATCCCTTTTCTTCTTGCAGTGATCACCGAAGGCTTAAGCTCCAGGTGGGTAGAGGCTCGGGTGTCCAGCAGAAGAACTCTTCCAAAGGATACAGTAAAGTCACTAAACTTGAAGGTGGGACCACTACCTGGTCACTTGGAGCTCCTCATGCCCATGGGCAAGAAGGCAAAAAGAGTGACTGTATAAGTAGGGATAATGAGCCCTGGTGCCACCAGAAACCACAGTAGCAGCTACTTTATGCGGGCAGAGAGGATATATCTAGAATCCAGAGAATGTCCTGGGACATTTTTTGGTCTTTCCATGTCCTGTAGTGATAGCAAATGGGCACGTCAAGCAAGCAAGGCAACTTGGAGGTCAGACTCTTAAAGGTTAAAGCTCTAGGTCACCTCGTTAGGCAAGCAAGCCAGGCCAGGCAAAGTGTGGGCTGAGAATAAAGGAAATAGAATGGCTAGGGGAGGAGCGAGATGGGATGAGCCATAGCTATGGGGACGGTAGCTCGTTTCACTCTCTTGCCTAAAATCTTTTCAGAGATTTCAGTTGGCTATGATCTTGAAAGGGACTCTATGACTGATCGGACTTGCACCTCTCCTCTTAAAAAATAAGTGAGAACATCATGTCCTTACAAAATCGAAGACCTCAAATGATACTAAAGGAGCTGGGTCTGTTGGGAGGGTGTTAGCAAACCTCAGCAGTGCAAAGGTGAGACTGTGTCAGACATCTCTGATGCACCACTTCAAATCCTCTTAGCATTGCCTGCCTCCACATGGCCATTTACTCCAGCCACAGCCATTGCTGCAGAGATCAACTCAGTACGGACTCCAGCCAACCCTGGGTAAACCTGGCAGCGCCTTAATTTTCACCCATAGTGTGTAACTATCTCCTGCGTTGGGACTTCTCCATTAATCTTGAGACATGAGATGCTGCAGGGTTCATTTAGTGTCCACACATAAGCAACTTGGAAATGCAAAGGAAATAACATGTGGCCAACTTTTGAACAATGAGAGATGGAAACCAGTGAACAAATATTTCCCTGTTCCTATCCCAGATCAGCCATCCTGAGAAGCAGCTTCTCCAAAGAAAGTCCCACAAGAATGAGCACTCGTTTATATTTAACATCTCTCATTTGCTCTTCCTTCTTCCCTTCTCCCTTCCGCCTTCCCCCGTTCCTGGGGCTGCACTCCTTAATAAAGAAGCACAACAGGCTTTGCCCCAGGCTCTGCTTTTTGGGAAACCCAAGTTAAGACAGAGGAATAAGAGCTGATAAACACCACCAATATTGTATAAGGCCAGAGTTCTGTATAATCAAGCAGCCAGTGAAATATTTCCAGCTCAGGGGTTGCCCCAGAATGTTCAACAAATCATGAGTCCAACGCTTGGTTTGGAGTTTGCATTCTAGCAGTGGAAATCCCTCCTGCATTCCCCCTTCCCCAGCAACAACACAACAGAAGGCTTCACTCGAGTTTACCAAACACACAAATGCCTGATGAAGATGGAGTTCTGTGGATATCCACTGGGAGATGAATTCCATGTCTTGGTCAACAGAACAGAACAAAGGCTGCCCACATGGCATGCTGTGGTGAGCTATAACCAGAACTGAGAAACAAGAGCCCAGTGTCAGAGGTAAACATTAGAACACTAGCTTTCTGGGAATTTGCTTAATTATTGAAGATGGCTTTGGGCTCCCAAAAATCCATAATGGGGGAGGCAGAGGTCATTTTCAGGAACAGAGAGGACCCAATCCAACATCTGACATATGAACAGTATAGAATATTCAAAATCAGACTGTAAGGGTTTAAATCTAGCAACTGCCCCTTATTGGCTGTATGAGCTTAGGAAATTTACTAAGCCTCTCTGTGCCTCAAGTTTCATGAGTTAAAAAATAGTCATAATAATACAAAGTTGTTGAATGCATGAAATTAAATGGCTTGGACACATAGCCCTTCACCAAGCATTTTTCTATTCTATTATTGTTATTTAATGCTTCTGTATATCTCATACAAATAAAAGGCCCAGATATATATAGTCATAGATTATCAGACCTAGAAGAGTGCTCAGAGATTTTCAAGTCTAGCCTCCAGTCATGCCCATAGTGAGGAAGGGGATCGCCCTGGGCCACAGTTAGTCCAGGGCAAATCCAGAGCCAACTGTCCTGACTCCTCTCCAGGGCTCTTTTCTCTGCCATTTGAGGTTCCTGCCCAGTTTCCCCACACATCCAGAGTC
>NW_012136969.1:1545931-1573253 GCF_000956105.1 Propithecus coquereli | reverse complement strand
TGCACACTGCAGCTTCACTGCCATTGGCCTGAAGTTTCATATCTGTATTTCTCATGGCACCTGGTTCCTGAAATCTATCGTGGAATTTCCTGCATTAGGTTACTTTTGTGTTCTAAATACTATCCCCACAATGATGCATTTGCAGTTTCCAGCTCAGACAAACTGCCAAGACCTCTTTCGGATGGATTTTCCCATTCACCACACCCTTGGCAGAACAAGAAAAAATGTGTTCTACTCAATTAAGGCCTCTAGGATCCAAGACTCTAGAAAGAAAGCAGCCCAGAGCTAGAAGGGACCTTGTACCTAATCCCAAGCCCCATCCAATCAGAGGCTATGCTGTGAAACTTTATTTAATTTAAAGATATAAGACAACTAAGGAATCCCCTAGGTACCGTTTCACTAGACAAGGAGGCCTGTCAAAGAGAAGGTGGGCGAAACCCCACACTGTGGGCCACCTGCCTTCCATTCTCCCTCAAGTCCCTCATCAGTGCGCCAGATAATGACAGTCACTTCCCCACTATCTGTAGAGAAGGGTGTGGCAAATATGGAAGCACAAATTTCAGGGCTATTTTTGTCTCAAGGAGGATGAGAGTTGATCAATGTGTCCGTGAATAAGTCAGAGAGGGCAGGACACGAAATCCATCCAAAGCAATGGCAGTTTTATCACTGATTAAGCCTTGATGTCTCATAAGCAGGTCACACCTCGCTCTTGGCCAGTGGTACAGCTGACAGAAAACACGGTCCCTCTCCGTCCCCCTTCTCTGCCACACCAGCTGTTGGAGACCGGCTCTGCTGCACATGACCGTGAAGCAGCAGGCGTGGTCACGTGGACCAGCCGCAGGTCGCAGCTTCCTCTTCCCTCGACCCTCTAGGTTCAAGGCGTCACAGCGGTCAGTGGCTCTCCTGGGGGCATTTGGAAATGTGAGAGTAAGGGGAGTTTCTTTTGTCACAATGAATGGGGATGCTACTGACATTCAGCAGGCTAAGGATGCTATATTGTGCAATGTAAGAGACAGTCCACCCAAAAAAGAAATATCCCAGCCAAAAGGCCGATTGTGCCCCACTGAGAAATGCTCACACATGTGGCTTTCAATCTTTTTTGACTGAGACCCTTGGTCTCACAGTCTCATAAACATGCACATCTGAAACAAAATTTCACGTAGCAATATTTGCCCTTACTACATATAATGCACTCAGATATTTTCTACTCTGTCCTGGTCCATTTTATTTTTTAAAAAAGACAAGCTGATCAAAACCCGTTAAATAGATTTTACGACCCACAAATGGACCCCAGCCCATATTAGCGTGTGATTATTTCAAAACTTCATCAGCCCCAGGGGTGGGGCTACGGAGTGAATCTCACCCTAAGAACCGTTTGTCTGCTCTCATGCACACTACTTGACCTAAAAAAGTCTCAGGACTAAAGCGAAAGCCCCGGTGACTTATGATGAGCTAAACCTGTCTTGCTCTGTCTCCCACCACCAGACGGCCAGAGACAAACTGTGTTGCTGAGGTGGTGGGTTCCACGGGGCCCTGCTCTGAAGCAGGTGGCCCATGTGTTTTGCGTTTCCCCGCAGTGGGAACGGAGGGATCCGACTCATTCAAAGGTTCTTGCATCACAGCGGACAACGAAACTAGCCACAGCCGGAGCTGGTGGAGGGGGGAGGGTGACTGAGGACGCTGAATTAAGCCGCAAGGCCTTAAGTGAGTATTTCTCAGCTTTCTTGAGCCACAGCCTGGCACCTTATGCCAGATGGGCAGCCTGGTTCCCCAAACCGACTCCAAACCTCCCTGCCACCGCATGCAAGCACCCAGGTTCTAACGCGGTAGAAGCAGCTCAGGAACAGATGCTGCCCAGGGGCTGAGGTCTGGGCCAGGCCCAGGGGGTGGGGCCTGTGACGCTGGCTGGTGGGAGAACCAGCCACCCTTTGCCCGAGTCCTGGCCACTAAGGCTTCAGTCCCAAGTTAAATCATCTGATCCAGTCTTCCAACTAATCCTCCCAATATTTTTACCACACTCTTTTAACAGCCATCCTATCAACATATTACTGTTAAATGGTTAAAAAGACACCACTTGCCAAAAATGTGGCCCCACCCCGTCCGTGGACACTTCTCCCTATCTTGGCTTGTGCTTTTCCCACGGCCTGTGACTCAGTGTTCCCACAGGTAGAGCCCTCATGGGAGGCACCACGCGTCCCCTACACCCAGAGCCTGGTGCCACCAGGGATCCAGACCCCACATGCACCCCAAACTCCACCCCCACGACTCTAGGTCCTGGGGGCCCCGATCCTAGCAGGGCCCCCCGTTCTTAACGACTCATGAGATTTCCTAGGTTTCCCCACCAAAAAGTTGGCAAAATAAAACTTTGGCATGCACGGGCCTCTACTCCTACAATCTAAACTAGATAACGCAGACCCATATATTAACTTCATATTAATAGTTTCCTCACCATTTATCCCACATGATCATCACATCAACCCTGGAGGTGGCAGGACAGGGGGTTATTATCCCCATTTCAGAGATGAGGAAACTGAGACTCAGACGGATTAAGCAGAGTAAGTCTCCCAAGGTCAGTTTGTTGATCAAGGGTGGAACTGGAAGCTGAACTTGGGTCTCCTGGCCCTGCATTCCATCTCACCCACCAGCTCAGAAAAGCACACAGGCTTTATTCAGAACTTCGGTCACCTGCCTTGCTACCTGAGCCATACATGAAAAGACAGCTGAGAGTTTTTTCACATTCCCATGAGAAGGTGCAGGAATATCGTGGGACTTCTGTGAGAGTGGCAAGTTTCCAAGAGCAAGCTAAGTCCAGGGGCATCCCAACACCCCTATACTGATGCGGGTGCCTGGCAGTCAGGGGGTGTCATCTCCTCAGACCCCTATCCCAGTAGTTGCCTGGGTTCTGTGAATGAAGAGGAAAGATCAGAACTGGCTTTGTGGATTCTTCTTGAAGGTCTCAGAAGTGTTAAGCATCTCAGAAAAGACTCTCATCAAAAGCAAATAAAATAAAAAGTAACTTTTTATGTCTGTTTAATCTAAAAGGGCAAGCTTTAATTACTTAGAAAACTATCAGAACAGCTCTTTGGCCAAATTTTAATGTACATGTGTTACAAGGGATTTTTTGAAGCCAAATATCCTCTTTTATGTTTGTGGACTTCATGAAATGGAACACCTACCTTCTTCAAAAGATACTTTGAAGCCATAAAAATGTTCGTATGCTTTGACTCAATAATCCCCTTCTGGGAAGTGAGCCTAAAAAAATACCCTGAAATATGGAAAAGGCCATATGCAGAAAAATATTCATCAAAGAACTGCTTAGAGAAGAGCTGGACTCAACCCAAATATTCAAAAAGGGTAAGAAGGGTAGTTAAGCAAATTATGGTATCAACTTTGAAGAAATATTCTATATCCCTTAAAAATGATGGGTATGAAGTTTATGAAGGATCATAGAAAACGCTCATGACGAAATATGAGGTGAAAAAGTCTGGGAAAATATTTAAACATGCAAGTTGTAAAAAGAGCAAGGGAACATAAAAATGAAGTTGTCACTATGTCAAAGTGGTGGGCTTATGGATTTTTACCTTGTTTTCAAATTTCTCTAACATTATATCTATACTTTTTTAAAAATCAAATCCCTCAAAAGTACAGCAATAGATCCTATTAATGCTTTCTTTTTTTTCTTTTTTTAAGAGTAAAGGTCTTGCTCTGTTGTCCAGGCTGGACTTGAACTCTTGGGCTCTGACCATCCTCCCACCTCAGCCTCCTGAGTATCTGGCTGTTGATACTTTAAGCAGGAAGAAATATTATTAGTAGAGGTGAAAGGACCAAGTTAAAAATGAGAAACTGCCCGTCAAACTATTTAGCATCTTTAGAATGTTTTTATGTTTCATGAAATAAATCAAAATACATGCAAAAAGTAAACATAAAGTATAGTTTTGTTCAAGGCACAAAAGCCCAAATTACATTACTGCAAAAACCATTCAGGGTTTAAGGACGCCCTTAGTTCTGTGTTTTCTGGTTGCTGTGGATGTATTTACAAGGCTCTTTTTGTCAAGCAGCATTGAAATGATTCTTAGTATGTCTCTAGTTTTGTATTTCATTTGTAGCATTCAATGTGCTGTGATTAGTTAGATGGGGGTTTTGGATTTAGAAGACAAATCTCATTTCTCATTCCACCATCCAGGACACTTGGAGTCATGGATGAATTGGAAGGAAACTCCAAGGTCATTTGGGTAGAAATATCCTTGGCCGGAGCACGTGTCCCCGTGATGTGGGTGGCAGTGGGATGTGCAGGGTCCCAGACATGCTATGTAAGTGTGAGTCGGAGTCAGAGTCCTACCCCAGGACAAAAGAAGGCCAATTTACAAAGGCAATTGATTGAAAAAAAATCACAAATGCAAATCCAAATACCGAGGAAAATGTAAACTGGAAGTGTAAGGAACATTGTTCCTATCACAATTTTAAAAAGAGGGACATAAAGGCACCTGTTCCAGATATCTATGGCTGCATAAAGTATCCTAAACTTTAGCAGCTTAAAACAACCACCATTTTACTGTATTTCACGATTTTTAGGGTCAGGAATTAGGCAGGGCTCGGCGAGGTGATTCTTGTGCTCTTTGTGGCATCTGAGGGTTGTCAGCTGGTGAGTGAACTGAAAGACTGCAAGGACTCACTCAGGAGCCTGGAGCATGGGAAGGCTGGCGGTCTGGGGTTGGCCGGGACTATCCACCCCCGCTCCCACACGGGCCTCCTCACACGCGGTCTCCCCAGGTAGCTGGATCCCTTCCATGGCAGCTGGCACACCCCACAGCAAGCATTCTGAGAGACCTAAGCGGAAGCTGCATCAGAAGTCTGGGAGCATCACTTTTGCCACATACAATTGGACGAGCAAGGCACTAAGGCCAGCCCAACTTCAAGGGGAGGGGAATTAGATTTCACCTCTCGGTGGGAGAGGTAGCAAAGAATTTGTGGTCCTCTTGGATCTGCCACACCATCTTTCACATTCATTGAATTGGGGGGAATAATTTCAGGGACGGATCCATGTAGATACATGATCCAATCAATGCAGACAAAGGCATGGACCTAGAGTTCATGCATAAGGAAACAATTATACCAGAGACATGAAAGATTTACTGTTGTCTATCTTAGTGACAAAATTAGACCAAACCTAAACATTCAGTAGTAGGAGAATGACTAAATTCAACATCACTCTGGCTACTACGAATGTAAACAATGAAAGTTCTGTGTAGAAACATGGAAAATGTTTACAGTTTAGTGTTAAACCAAAAAAAAAAAATATGAAAGGTTATGTGCATACAAACAGGGATCAGAAGGGAACGAGCAGTAATAAAAACAGTTTTACTAGGATAATGACATTAGATTGTTATTTTTCCTTTCTGATTTTTTTCTTTAAAATATAAGGAACAGAGAAACATGTTAAACAATACCACAGGGGATGCAAACAGCAAAATCCAGATTGTGGGCCACAAACTCTATTGTCCAAATGTCCAGTTTCTTTTTTCTTTTGTATTTTTTATTCATAAGTTGTAGGTGTACATATTTGGGGGTACATGTATACAATTTGTAATGATAGAAATCAGGGCAATTAGGACATCCATCACCTCAAACATAAATTACAAGGAAAAAACCAAAGAGGACAATCTAGAGGTTAAACTTAAGAGTCATATCAACCAACTGGAACATATGGACATTATTTCAATCCTGGTCCAAAAGCAATGAATTCTAATGACAATGCTGAAGAGATATTAGGGGAAATTTGAACTCTGGACTTTTATTCATGTTAAGGAGTTATTTATCTTGTTAAAGGTAATAATGGTATTCCGGTTATTTTTTCAAGTGCTCATCTTTTAGAGATCAGTACAGAACTGTTTACAGATGACACGGTAGACACAGAGGGCAGGAGCGGGTGCAGGAAGAGGGAATGAGAGAAGAAGGTGGTTGTTGAAGCTGTTGGGGGATGATGCTGTCATACTGTTCTCTTCTGTATTTATTTGAAAGTTTCCATAATCAAAAGGTGGTTTTGTTGGCCTTTCAATGTCCTGTAAGTGTGTTTAGTGAAGGGACAAGCCAGGCAGTGCCATGGAGCGATGATGCTGATGGTGGCATGGAAAGGAAGGGTGAGGAGCCTGGGAACAAGTCCTGAGTGGTGGGGTCTTAGGGACCTAGGCAGCTTCTTCCAGATGGCAGCCCTGGTCCTGGTCCCAGATGGGCTGTCCCGGCCCACATGCCTCTCAGAGTTTCGGTGTCCTCAGCCATTCACTGAGGATAAAGCCTCCACCGTGGTGTGAGGCTCCACTGAGAAGCCCCCAGGAAGCTGTTTGATGTCTGTTGTAGGCAGGAGGGCTGCTGGGTGCTGCACATACCTGAGGAGCAGCAATAAGGCACAGCTCCACCCTGAGCTGCACGTGGTTCCCCACTCTTGGCCAGGCCTGGCCAGGCCTGTGAGTGGGAACACGGAGACCGTGGCTACTGCTGTGGAAGGGGCCATGGAGGGGATGTCCCAATGCCAGAGTCCTGGGGGAGCCCGGCAGGCCCCTGTCACGTACCTCCTGACAGCATGTCCAGGGAGCAGGGGGAAGAGCCATGCCGTCCCTAGCCTTTAGCTAAGGAAGCGAGGGGCCTCAGAACTGGAGAAAGTCATGAACTGTTTACAAGGACAGGCACAGGGTCCAGGGTGGGGCAGACAGAGCGGAGCCAACCTCAAGGACCTCGCGAGTCACTGAGAGAGGCTGGGCCTCCAGATGACTCCGCCCTCTGCGTCTCAGCTCTCTGGCACAGGGAACCACAATGAGACCACAGCCAACTGCTGTCTCTGCTCCTGTTGTCATGTGCCGGAGGCCAAGTATGCCATGTCCTGAAAAGATGACAGCTGTTAGGGTGAGCACCATCCTGGTTTGCCCGGGAACAAGGGGTTTCCTGAGACACAGAACTTCCGGTGCTCAAATTAGCAGACCAGGAGGGGTTGGTCACAGAACTGCTGTAGCTACTAAAGGAGCACAATTCTCTTAGGATCCAAGAGCTCAAAAAAATCTCCTAGGTCCACTGCTTTGTTTTGCATATAAGGCAACTGTGGTCTAGAGAGATTGCAAAATCAGTTAATGGCAAGGTTGGGACAGAAACCAGGGTCCCATTTTCTTGTCCAGGATTGTTGATTTCTACAGAATTGAGGCTGCCTCTGGTACCCTCTCCTGATGCTCTACCTGTGAAGTGGGACTTAAGAAACCTTAGCGGCTCGTCCCTCCCCTCTTCCCTACAGTGGGTTATGGCAGGAGCAGCAAGACCACCAAGCACAGAATCACAAAGGCATGGTGCATTGGTGTCCAGTGGTCCCAAAAGTTAAGGGGGCTCCCCAGGTCCTCCTCCCCCCGCTCCAGACAGGGAGCTTGGATGACCCCTTTCCCCAAGAGGACATTTCTTCATCAGGAAAAAAGGCAGACACAAGAAGTACAACCATAAAAACTGTCGGCCGGGCGCAGTGGCTCACGCCTGTAATCCTAGCACTCTGGGAGGCCGAGGCGGGCTGATTGTTTGAGCTCAGGAGTTCGAGACCAGCCTGAGCAAGAGCGAGACCCCATCTCTACTAAAAAAAAAAATAGAAAGAAATTATCTGGACAACTAAAAATATACAGAAAAAAAAATTAGCCAGGCATGGTGGCACATGCCTGTAGTCCCAGCTACTCAGGAGGCTGAGGCAGTAGGTTCGCTTGAGCCCAGGAGTTTGAGGTTGCTGTGAGCTAGGATGACGCCACGGCACTCACTCTAGCCCGGGCAACAGAGTGAGACATTGTCTCAAAAAAAAAAAAAAAAACTGTTGAAGGCCCCGGGCACAGTGCACAGAACTTTCTTCCCCACAGACTGCAAGAGAGAGCCACTGCAGAACCCCGGGCAGAGCTGGGGCCACACTGGGGCTGGTGACAGGGGTGAGGTGGGAGGGGCTGGATGAGGGCTCCTGGATGTCTGAAAGAGGAACCAGCTGCCTTGAGACAGAAAGGGCTCCCTGCGACGATGGGAGGGGCTCTCTCCTCTTTCCCAAGGAGGAAGGAGACGAGACTGGTTTTAAATTCCAGCTGTGCCGCCTGACAGCCAGGTGCCCTTGGGCAAGTCACTTCACCTCCCCGAACATCAGTTGTGTCCTCTACAAAGTGAAGACAGTAATAGCTGTCTCCTCTGGGTTATTAAGCAGATGAAACTAAGCTGGCACCCAGAAGACCTTTAACAAATAGGAATTCCCTTCCCATTCAAGGCGGAGCCCCAGGCAGCGCTGTCTCTGCGTGGTAAGGAAAGGTCTCACTCCAGGAGGGGATACGTGCGATGCTGAAGCATCCTTGTCAGGTGCAGCCCCTGGAGAAAGAGCAAGGAAGGGAAGGCAGAGGGCATTCACCAGGAATTCACTTCTCAGCCCTGGCTGGCACCGATGTCACCACCTGGGGGCCTTCAAAAACATGCATGCCTCGTGCCACCCCAGCAATTCTGCCGTGCTTGGTCTGGGGTGTGGCCTGGGCAAAGAGATTTTTAGAAGCTCCCCAAGTAAGTCCAATGCATGGCCAGGGCTGAGAATTCCTGTCACGGGGGGTTTGTCATACTATTGATAAAGATCAAATGAACGAGTAAATCAGCTTGTTCCTTATTGCACTGTAGGGCAATGTGAAACTGGATAGGGGTTCTTAGAGACCAAAGATTTGGGAGATTAAAGAAAAATTTAGCCCCTTGGACACTAGGGTCAACTCTGGAAATGTCACATGTTTAAAACTTGGCAATTTCACTAAGCCTGGTTTAAGTCTGCATTTTCTTATAATATGTTAACAAATAGCTCTATGTTGGCTTTCCTCCTCCCTCTGTTATTTTGCAATGGCCTTTGTTCAGAGACTTTAAAAATCTGATGTACCGCGTCCCTCTGATACAGATGTTTTAGAACAAATTAGAAAACATTTGAAATATATTTAGAAAAAAAAACGCCATTTAGCACTACCAGGATTGAGTGTCTATAGAAAGACGCCTTTCAGAATAAATGTCAGGCGTTCTTTTCAGATGAGTAAGTCCCCGCAGAGGTTCTCACTGCTGGTCAGTTCATCCCCCAGCTCAGCTCATGGCTCTCACTGATTCTGCGTGAGACGTTCTGGAATGAAGCCGGGGCTTCAGCACACGCAGGGGTGATGCTGGAAATTCTTGGTCCAGTCCTGGGAAATTGATGCTTTCATTCTTTTCACAAGCCGGAGGGATCCGACAATGTCTTCTTAGACTGTTCTCTTTGACTCTTAGAATCTTCACACCCCTGAGCTCTGAAGAACCAGGGAAGAAGACATAGTGTAGTGGTTCTCAAAGTCCGGTCCCTGGACCAGCAGCGTCAGCCCCCCTGGGAGCTTACCAGAAATGCAAATTCTCCTGCCCACACGGCAGACCTACTGTCAGAAATTCTGGGATGGGGTCAAGCCATCAACATTTTAATCAGCATTCCAGGTGATTCTGATTCATTAGCGTTGAGAACCACTGATAAGAACACAGACCAAACGTGAACAGACTTTGTTTCAAATGCCAGCTCTGCCCCTGATTTTTACTCTCTCTGTGACCACTGCTTTTGGCTCAACTCCTGTTTTCTGAAATGGCTCTGTTCTTCTGGAAGTCGTTTTCTTGTTTCTTTTCAAAAACATAAATTTAATGAAGTTTAATTAAATTGAAATATTCTTGGTCTGTGCTTTCTGTTTTTGAGGCTGTGCCTCATCTCTCTGTTTGTGGACTATTTCCTGAAACTGGGAGTGTGAGAAACTTGGGGAAACGTTGACTGACGGTAGCCAGGGACACACCCTGTGAACCGTTCTCTGTGCCTGCCCCAGACCAGTGGCCTTCCCTCCCCTGGCCAGTTCTGGGGAAGGGCCGGAGCAGCGACAGCACAGGACTCAGGCACCCGCAGGGCCTTCAGACACAGGCAGATGCCTGGAGTCACTTCTCTCGCTTGGTTTCCGAAGGAGAAAGGGCCTCCTCAGCACTGCCGTCCACGTGCTCTCCTCCCCGCTGGCGGGACATACAAGTCGTGTGTCCACCTGACATCAGTCAAGCATCCAGTGCACACAGATGGCCGGCTGGCCTGCGTAAACAGGTCTCAGAGGGCATGGATCTGGCCATGGTGGGACGGGAGAGCTCCAGGTGGCACAGTGGTTCTCAAAGTGTGGTTCCCTGATCAGGCAACATCAGCATCACGTGGGAACTTGGCAGAAATCAAATTCTCAGGCCCCACTCCCAACCTACTGAATCAGAAAATCTGGGGTAGGACCCAGCAATTCATGTTTTAACCAGGCCTTCAGGCGAGTCTGATATACTCAGATTGTTAAAGAGCTTACCTGCTGGTGCTAAATTACCCAGATTTCATATCCTGCTTCTGCCATTTGCTACCTGTTACTTAAAAATCTCAGGGTCTCAGTTTCCTCATCTGTAAAATGGGGATGATAATGGTATCAGCCTCCACAAGGCCCTTGTTCAAATTAATAAAAGGAGCCATGTCAATTACATAGGAAGCACTTAATCATTAGCACATAAATGTGAATCTCCCTTGCCTTAGCTCCTGGTGAAGATTCATCATCATGTGTGACAGTTGTATGACAGCTCTTAACATTTTACAAAGAAACTTGTATATATATGATGGTCATACTCATTTTCATGACAAGCAGGGTAGGTCTTATTGTCTTATTGTACACATGTAAAACAGAGGCCCAGAGGGTGAAGGGTCTTTCCAGGGTCACGGTGGGAAAGTTACGGGTCTGGGCCATATACCGCTTCTGACTTGAACATTTGCGTCTTCTCATCACATCCTGATTTCTCAGAGTGCAGGCCTGCAATCTTAATGTGACATTAATTTAGTTACCTGTATTTGTCCACTACAGGAAAAAAGATGTGGTTAATGGTGATGCTGTTAGTCAAATATAAAGTTCTTTGCAGGCCCCAGCTGAGCACCTGACCCATCGCTGCTGTCTGCAATTCCTCAAGAGCTGTTTGGTGAGCTGGAACCGGAGTGGTGGAACATAACAGGCCTACCCAGCTCCAACTTCTCACTCCAACACTTCTTATCTATGTACGTGACCTCGAACAAGGTACCTTGCCTCTTAGAACTTTCTCTTCCTCTTCTGTAAAATGGGGTACTACCCCACCCAGCCTCCCAGAATAACCTTGCATCTCAAGTTAAATGATGTGCAAGATGTGGAAGCACGTTCGTACTGTAAAGTGCATGCACAAGTGTGGGATTGGAAGGAAGAGTGTGCTGAAGATGAAGACGGCTGGCCTCTGCCAGCTCTGAATGGCTCTGTGGCCTGGCAAGGCCAAGGCACTGTGCAGCTGGTGGGAGGTAGGTGGCGACTGTGGAAAATTAGTCAGGATGTGTGGTCTGACCCTTGTCAGGGAGTAGCCTGCCAGGGCAGGGAGAGTCAGAGACCCTGCCAGGCAGCCCACAGTCATATGCCATCAGCTTGGGACAAGACAGGGCAGCCCTGCCAACCAAAGGCCCGCCAAAGGCCCAAGGAGTCCACCTGAAGTGAAACACGTTCTTGTCCCAGCTGCCAGTCCCAAGATGACTCTGAGTGAGACCCTCACTTCTCTCAGCCTTAGTTCTATAAAACAAGGCTGGTTCTCAACTATTCCAGCACCCCTTTTGTTATTCCTCCTGCAGGTAGTACTTGGATCCTCAAATTTCCCTACCAAATTCCTTCCATGAATAAGGATGAATGTGTTTGCCCCTTTTGCAGTATTCAGAGATACATAAGTGCAGCTTTCAGAAGACAATTTGCTAGTGCTTAAGGGTGGGAGCTGGGGAGTCAGACCGCTGGAGGTGCGGCCTTGGCCATGTGCTTAACCCCTTGGACCCTTGGCTTCTCCATCTGCAAAATCAGGATCTTAAAACAGAGATCAGTCTCCCAGGACCGAAGACTGTGAGATGATGCACAGAAAGGGCTCCACCTCGCTCCTAGCAGAGGATAAGCTCAGTGGGAAGCTGCTGTTGTCACCTGCGACACCAGGGTACAGAGGGATCTCCCTCAGCTGATTTCAGGGAAAAGTAGAGACACCTGCGACTTCTAGGGGCCTGTGCACCCTCACACAGGGGCTATGTACTATTCTTTTAGGTTTTTGAAGGAACTGGAAATAGTCTAAGGACGTGCACAGTCCAGGGACCCCAGCCTGGGACCCACTGGCCCAGAGAATCTGAAAGCTGCTTCCAGCTCTGACACTCCAGGTCTCGGAGCATCTCAGCTGTGCTGAGGGGCAGCCAGGCCTCTTAAAAGAACTCCGTGTGGTCAGTGGCAGCTGGGCCTGCGGTGAGTCCCAAGTAGACCACAAGAGGAGCTGCCACAGCCCAGAGTCCTGTCTCCCAGGGCTGGGGCCCCTGAAGAAGAGTCACACATCAGAGGACAGCTGGCAGCCTCCTGCTCAGTGAGTCTCCACGCCCCCTCCCACCTCTGATCTGGAAAGGCCAGGAGGGAAGGAAACAGTGATTTCAAAGGCTGGGCGAGTCCCCTTTGCAGAGGGGGTCAGAGAGTCTCGAGTTCTCCAAGGACCTGCTGAAAGCAAGAACTTTACCCAGCTCCTTCATTTCCCCCTTCCTTTCTTTGCAGGCCTGTTCAAAATATAGATTTTGGAGGCCAAGAGACAGACTGTCAAGGAACAGAAACGTAGCCACCAAAGGCAGAGAAAACACTCAGGATCTAGGTGGGGTGGGGTGGGAGTGGCTTGGGGGGTAAGCCATGCCAGTGGGGTCTCCCGCAGCACAAGCCAATGTCCACAGGAAAGAAGCAGACCCCTCCCCTCTGTGGATGCTTCACACCCATCGTCTCCCTGGCCCCTCACACAAAGCCCCCAAGACGCCCAAGGCAAGGGGTTCTTAGTCTCATTAGACAGAGAAAGAAACTGAGCACCAGAAAGGAGATAGTATTAATAGTACTAAAAATCAGACTTAACTTTCATGGAGCACTTACTAATTTGCCAAGTAAAGTTCTAAGAACTTTGCATGCATTATCTCATTTAATCCTCACAAGAGCCCTGTGAGGTAGACACTATTACTATCCTCATTTTACAGATAAGGAAACTGAGGCACAGACACAGAGATGTCAAGTAGCTTCAGTTCTGCTGGACATCAGAGCCCACACTCGTAATCACTGGCTACACCTGCCCCTGCCCAAGGACCACGTGGCAAGTCGGCAGCAGGGCTTGGAGTCCAGTCTTCTGACTCCAGGTTTAATGCTCTTTCCCCTGCCGCCCTTCTGCTTCTGTGTGGTCAGTGTAAGGACAACTATTCTGACAATCAGATTGATATAAAAAAGAAACCAGTCATGTGTAAGGGAGTGAGCACCCCATCACTGAGGGGCATCCCAGCCACAATCAGATGATCACTTGGTGGAATTTTGCAGAGGTGATGGTGATTGGGCTGAAGGATCCTTCTAGACACGAGCATCACAGTTCCAGGGTGGAAGGAGGCAACGAAACCCCTTGTAGCTGCTAAGCAACCCTGGAAAGGTTTCTAGGCCCCATCCCTTCTCATGTCATTCATTCATTGTCCTAATCAACAATTGACTGGGAGCCTCCTCTGCCAGACGCTGCACCACATAGCCATGGACAGGACAGATGTGGACCGCTCCTTCCACAGGCTGCCAGGACCCTGCAGTCTGCTTCCCTGCCTCATAGACGGTTGTAGGGGTTCGTCTGCTTTGTATTTTAGGTAGGTGTTGGGGGGCAGGGGTGGTATGAGGGTGGGGAGTTCTCATACCACCCCTAGTATCATCTCGTGGATGGCAGGGACTGTGCCCAACTCTGGCGTCCCAATGCCAGGCATCCCGGCACAGACAAGATGCTCATTCATTCATTCGTTTGTTCACCAAATAGGTATTGAGCAGCTTCAGTGTGGCGGGCACTGTTCTGCCACGGGGTTTACAATAGTGAACAAAACAGGCTGAAAGCCCTGCCCCGGTTGCATTCCAGTGGGAACTGCTAGGGGAACAAATCAATGACGGGATGAATATGTGTTGAATCCCGAAACCTTTCTGAGACCCTACACCTAGAAAAAAGTACATTTTTGGACTGTTTGTATATCCGTGGGCCAAATATTTATCTAAACTAAGTGAGCTCTTGAAGGAAGCCTACCTTCCTCTGCGGTGCAAGTGTTTAAAAATCACCGGAAAGAGATTGTGTTGGAATTAGTCTTCCCTGCTTTGGGAATCTAGAGCTATTGAGGTGTTAGCCTGAGGCTTGGATAAAATCAAATAAACGAAGCTTTAGAGTCAGAGAAATGATTCAATTTCAGGAAACACCAGGCCCAAGGAGAGTAACAACAAAAATAATCAGAGCAAACATTTACACAACACGTACTATGTGCCAGACCCAGGAGAAGGCCTGGGCTCCCGACAGATGACAAGGCATGTCGGAAGGAAGGGGCGGCTTGAGAGGGGTGACCCCGACCGGAGCCACCCCCCGGGATCGGGCCATTGCTCACTTGGGCTCCCGACTGTCCCGTGATTCACGGCAAGCTTCAGGCCCAGTGCCTTTGAAATTCCCGGGAATTCAATAGCAGAAAAGACAGGTCTTCCCAATCAAAAGGAAATTTGACTCCCTAAAATAGAAAAATTGTGCTCAGGGAAGGAAATTCCTTGGAACTGCAGAGGCACCTTTACTTCCTGAGAGGAAAGTTGGAAAGCACATTTATTGAGCATCTAGTGTACGACAGGAACTGAGTGAGGATTTGATTTACACTGTCATTTACTCACTGCTGGGTACTAATTTAATGTGGAGCTATAGCCAGGAATGAAATAGACATCGGCAGTCCCCAGGACTGACAGGCGGCTAGGATGTCCCCCTCCTCCTTCTCCTCCTCCTTCTCTTCCTCTTTCTCCTGCTGCTGCGTTCCCCATTCCTCTCATTCACACATGCATGTATTCACGCCATGAACACCCACAGAGCACCTGTGATATGCCAGGCACTGTGCTTGACACTGAGGATGAGGAAGGGAGCAGGACAAACCTTCAAGGAGCCTACGGTTCATCGGCCCAGGTCCCCAAGCTGGAAACCTGGGCACCACCTTCCGCTCCTTATTCCCTCACCCCTGCGTGCACGTTAAACCCTGCAATGGGCCCTTCCCTCCATCCCCACCGCCAACACCTGAGCCCAGATCCACACCCTCCCTTACCAGGGTAACTGTCCCGCCCTCTCAATCTCCCCCCCCACCCCCCGCTGTTGCCCTCTCTAGTCCTTTCTCTGCGATGCAGCCAGAGTCTTCTCTAGCACACACCTAAATCTGTCCATTCCCCAGCTCAGAGCCCTCCATGGCTCCTCACTGCCCTCAAGACAAAGTCCAAGCTCCCTGGCTTGGCATTCAAGGCCCATCCAGACCTCTCTTGCTCTGGCAGGGTTGGCCTGGCTGGAGATGAGCTGTAGGGGGTGGAGAAGTTGGTTCCCAATCACCTGCTGACTCCTTATTAGCCAGGCACATGTGCACACAGATCTCTGCACACATGCAGAAACATGTGGGCACAAGCATGCGCACATGCAGGTGCACCCCGAGATATAAGCAACCGAGCCCATTTCTAATGACACACGTGCATATAGAGTAGCCACATTAGCAAACAAAAGCACAAGATGACCAGTCACGTTTGAATTTCAGATGAATAATATTTTTGCCTAAATGTTGCATGGGACATACTTCTACTAAAAAATAATTTGTTGTTCATCTAAAATTCAAATGTAATTGGGCATCCTGTATTTTAAATGGTGACCCTACACATAGAAAATGGCTAACACAAATATCAACCCTACAGAGATATATTACACGGCTTACACACATACATATGTTTCACACACGTAATTTGCCTCACGCTATCATGCTGTCATGTGTCCTAGACTAATGGGCATCTCACTGCCTGAGACCAAACCAGGGCAAGGCCGTGACATTGGCCAGCTGCTGAGAGCTCTTCAGGGAAATGTTTGTTCCGTGAATAAATGCCTAATTAACAGGAATTCCTGGACATCCACTTCTAGAATGCTGTGTGCCTAAAGTGACCCCTGCGGAACCTGGGCTTCCACTGGACACAGTGCCCTGAGGGTGGGCACTGTGGGCAGTGGGGAGAGGGGTCCACGGGCCTGAGCCTCTCGTCCCCTCTGTGCTCGCCACAGATTTCCAGAGCAGAGTTCAATGCCTATAAACTCCCTTTCCAAGCAGGACCTCCTTGCCCCAGTTGGAAGGCCGCCCGGGATAGTGGGAAAGCCACAGAATTTGAAGCTAGACAGAAACAGGTTCCAAAACCTGACTTCCACATATCCACACTGTGTGTCCTTGGGCATGTTGCTTAGCCTCTCTGTATAATGGAGATGTGCCATTAATAAACCAACTCCTTAGGGTTATGGTGAGAATTACTAAAAAAAGAGTTTTGGATAAAAAACAGTTACTATAAACTCTTACTGTCAATGATCATTGTACCAGTAATTGCCAGTATGCTCATTGCAATTGGATTCAGAGATGGGGTGGTCCCTAAGGTTGTAAGTGAAGCTCAGAGAAGGTGGTAGGACTATGGGACAATTAAAGTCAGGCATTAGCATTAATTAAATACTGTAGAGTCACATCCTAAGTAGATTAGCTTCTAAATTCAGCACATATGGGGTAAACTTCTTATGTTCAAAAACACTGTGAAAACTCTTTAGGATTGTGCACACACTGTCATACAATGCCAAACAGTGTGCCAAGGCACCCTGGTAATTGAGGGCCACTGAAATAGACTGAAGGGAGGAACAAAAGGGAACTGTTCTGTGCAAATGTCTGGATACATTCTGCTTTTAAAATGACTAGCAAATCCCTGGTGTAAATGGTAAGGGTGGAGAATTCTGGAGTCTCTGCTTGCCTGCAGGGTTTCCTCCATTCTTTTAAAAACATCAATGCTCTATGTAGTTGATATTAGTGCTTGTTTCTCAATGTTTCTGGTTATTTTCCACCTGAGCACACAGTAGGGTTGTATGTCCCTACTTCAGCCAACAAAATCGGAAGTGGTGTGTGTTACCATGGGGTAGAAGCATTCAAGTGCTGCTGAGGAATTCTTCTTCTCCTCCTCCTGTTGCAGTGACCAGCGACATTCCAGACAGGTCATTGAGTGTCTAAGATAGGTCATCGTGGATGGAGGCCCCACCAACCCACAAAGGACAGGGAGCATGAATGAGAAGTGAGCTCTGCTCTTTTAAACCATTCATATTTGGGAGTTGTTACTGCAGCAAAACCCAGCCTATCCTGACTAATACGTTTTAACATCTTAATACATATTATTAGGTTTCTTTGTGGTTGTGAAGATTTTTTTTAAATGGCATTCCATCTAATAGGGGGAGAAAAGTTCTAAAGTGAGCTCGTTAGATGAGTCTGATGCAACTTCTCTGCAATTATGCCCTGCCTCGCCTACTTCCAAGCACAATCCATGGTAGCTTAGTAAATCAAAACACATACTGGCAAACAGAGTTGCTACAATAACGATGGAGGAAACATGGGAATCCATTTAGGGAAAATGGGAGAGAATTATACCTGGAAGTTTTGCCAACAGCCAAGAATGAAAGATTAGATCACGGATCAGTGAAAGTATTTAGGAGTGGATATTAGAAGAAATTCTTGGTACCAAAAGGCTCTGGACCAGAAGACTGGGAGGGAGGAAATCAGTGTTTGTTGAGTGTCTGCTGTTTGCCAGATACTATGCTACATGCACTGAAAACAGAATCTCTTTATTATGCTCATTAAAACTCAGGGAAGTAGAAACTGAGGCTCGGAGAGGTTGAATAAGCTGTCCGAGGTCCCACAGGGGCAGAGGGAGGATTCAAATCCGCATTGGCCTTGCTCTTACATCAGTGCTCTTGTTGGAGGCTGAGTTTGGCAGGATGCATTCGCCACCACTTGCTCCAGGCGTGGTTGCAGTTCAACATGGCCACAAGCTAGCGTTCTGTTCCTAACACGAAGGTCTGTTGGAGAGGACTGTGGTGTCTGGAGGGTTTGCCCCATGCGGGGCAGCCCTGCTTATGACTTCCTGCTCTGTACCGACAGGGTCCCGGACGTCTTGGGAGTGTCCTACAAGGAGGAGGCCACATTCCAGGACCAGATGCAGACAGCTGTGTGCTTCCTCCAGCCTGTGGTGACTCATGCTGGGACAAGAAATCTGCTTCTTTGCCTGGATTCCCTGTCCCCAAATCCTAATCTGGGGAAAGCTGCCTTAAGCTCCCTGAACACAAGACCCTATCTGGGTGGCTGGCGCTGGAGAGGGTGGGAGTGCACCGATGATGTCCAAAGAGAGCAGGGTCCAGAACAAAGAGGAAATTCAGGGCAGGAGATCTTTTTTTCTCCCTGGAGAGGCTCCTGTGGCCATCTGGCTGAGGGGGCTGTTATTCAAACCTCTGGATCGCAGTCTGTTTGTGTTTTCGGAGTTTGCAGCTGATTATTTTCATCAAATTCCCAACAACCAATTTCCCTGGCTCCTTTAGCAGGCAAACCTGCGCAGCCAACGCGTCCTCTCTGCTGGGTTCACGGTTCCCCTCACAGGGACCAGCAGCATCGCTCTTCTCTCATCAACAAGGGCCCCAAGGCCAGGACAGAGCCTGCATCTCTGGATACCAGAGTTCTAGCCAACATCACCCAGAGAGACCGGAGCAAGCGAGGGGCATTTGGGAGATCAGAAAACTCCTGGTGGCCAGCCCAGCGGCAGTGGCCTTTGGTGTGATCACCCCAACACTCAAAATGCAGTGCCAACCCTTTCTGGGTATCTTCTCTGTGCAGAAAGGTTGATTGTAAAGAGCTGGGATTCAGATCCAACCTCCATTACTTTGTTACATGGCCACTGAGTCTCTGTTTATTCCTCTGGAGATTAGGGACAGATATGTACCTGGGCTGTCATATGTTCATATGTATGTATGTAAATACATGCACACGCAATAATACATATAAAAGGCCAAAGACCATGCTGTGTATAGCAGGTTCTCAATCCATGTTATGAGTTTCCTTTTTTCATTTCTACAAGCATAGAATGAATTGGCCTTTCCTTCCCCCGGCTTGAAGAACAGGTGAGTGGCTGGTGTTCCTTGCTGAGACACACAGGGTGCAGGGACAGGGAGCTTTCCTTCCAGAGGCAATGCGAATGACCCCTGTCTTCAGAGTAATTGCAGTGGCTACGGACTGATAGCTTTTTACCCAGAAAGTAAAATCCAAATGGTTTGGTAAGACGTGAGCTCAGTTGCTCAATATGCCTTCTGGATGCCAGCCTGTCTTTGGGGTCAGAGCGATGGACTGGGGCAGCTCGCAGGGACAGAAATGGTGTCCCCTCTACTGCAGCAATCACAGAAAGTCCTGTATAAACGTCAGGCACCCTTTACCTAAGAGTCTGGGCTACGGCAATTTCTAAACCGAGCATTATTTTTTTGTTCTTTGTATTTTAACTACTCGGTTCTTCTGCCTTTTGGAAGTGAGGAAAGTGGGGCTTCTTAAAATGCCCTGCCTGGCTCCCCGCTGCCATATCCCCTCCCCTACAGCTGAGATGGCCCCAGATCCTCGGCCCTTCCTTCCCTCACGGTGGGCAGAGGATCGGCCAGGTGAGCCTGGCAGCTGGGCCTCCAGGGTCAGTCTTTTTACTCATTCTTTATACCACTCCTGGCCTTGAAGCCTCTTTCTTCCAAGATCATTCTAAGACCCTGAGCCCTAATCCCAAAGACTTGAGCCCTGACCCCAAACCTCAGGCCTATGGCCACGGCCCCGGCTCACAGACATCCCTCAAAGCTGTCCACTGGTCTAGAACCTCCCATATTGCCCCTTCCTCAGCTCCTGGTCACCTCTCTACCTGCTGCAGGCCCGTCCCTGGACCTCCAGATGCCACGGCTTCAAGACCAGCACCAGACTTGGGCCCCATTGCTGTCCCTTGAGCTGGGCCACACCGGTTCACTCGCAGCATCATTTCACTGCCTAAGGCTACTGTGTCCGGGCAGGCGCCTACCTGAGGAAGCCACTACCCACAAGACAAGACAGTTCCATGAATGAGCAAATCACAATGGACTATAAAAATTGTAGTAGAGACTCGGAGCATGGAAAAGTTGTCCCGGAGGAGAAATAATCCCCTACACCTGAGGGGCTGGGAAGGGAGTCCAAAAATGCTTCGGGGAGGAAATGTTGTCTAACTTGGAGTTTAAAGGTGGAACAGGGAGACCAAAGGGGACAACCAATTTTTCGTTGATCCAATGGTCGCCTTTATTTTGACCATAATTTGTCCCTGTTGTGCCTATTTCCAATTCACCTAATTTTACCTTTGAACTGAAAATCGAAGTAGGACCTCGTCCTAAGTTAAAAACTCCGGATTTTTTTCCAGTAGAACAGTTAGTAAAAGGAGCCCTAGATGAGGAGTCAGAAACCCTTGGGCGAAGCTCGGATCTGCTGCAGCAACTTTTTGACCTCTCTGAGCTTCAGTTTCCTCATCAGAAAAGCAGGGGACATGATTCCACACAGCCTGTCTCTCAGGGCAGTCATGGAGTTAAGATGAAACAACAAATGTGAACGTGCTCCGTGAACAGGAGACTCCTCTACCCACAGGAGAGTTCACCGTGGCAGCAAGACCTCCCCGGGGGTCACCCCAACAGCTTATCCAGAAGTGAGGGTGGCTACAAGAAAAAACCTAAAGCTTCCTTTCTCCCCATTTCGCATGCCTATAATTCCTGGGGTTGTTAGTCAGTATGTGCCTTATAAGGCCTGGCATTTTGTATCCGTTTTCTCCTACAATTATTTTTCAATAAATAAATTATACTTGTGCAACAAGGATGTACACTCGAGGTCACTCAGAATGAGGTATGTACCAGATGTGTGATTTCAACACAGCAAGGTGTGTGGGGAGGGAAGGAAGGAAGGGAGGGAGGGAGGAAGGAAGGAAAGGAGGGAAGGAGGAAGGAAGGAAGGGAGGGAGGAAAAGGGAATGCTCACTCTTGCCTAACCGTGAAAAGCCCCAGTGAAGGGAGCAGGAGTGCACACACCGCTAACCTGCTCCTGACCTCTCCCCCACAGGCCCAGGGAGGGAGAGTTCCAGGGGGACACCAGAGGAGGAAGGGCTTTCAACTGCTTCCCACCTGCCTTCTACAGGGAAACGGGAAGACAGCATTGAAGCGGGGAGCTCTCAGAGGCTGAGGTGCTCAGAGTGGGCAAGAGCCCTGTTGACTTCTGAGGTAGAGGACAACTGCAGGAAGAAACGCCAACCACTGAGAGCTGGCCAAAAGAGCCACGTCTGAACCGGGCTGGCGGGACAGCAGGACAAGCCTTGGGTCCGAGTCCGGGAAGTAGGGCCCGTGACACTGCTTTGTGTGCAGCCCTGGACACGTCACTTCCACGCTGTGGGCCTCAGTTTCCCCTTGTGTGAAGCTGGGGAGTTGGGTTGTGTGGGCTCTAAGCATCTTTCCAGGACTGACGTGCGCAGTCTCTGATGCAGATGTCAGACGCAGAGGCTGCTTCTTCGATTTTGCACCCCTTTCCCTACCCACTGGATTTTCCACTGTTGTCCACACTTGTTAGCTGCGCTCCTACCAGGCAACGATGGCTCCCCATCACTTACCCAGTCCTCCAGGGTCCGTCCTCCATGTCGTCCTGCTCACTGCTGCCCTGCACCCCGTGAGCAAGTGACAATAACTACTTTCGATTGAGGGATATTATGTGCCAAGCACTATTTGTTCTTTATTTTACTAAATCCTCGCCATAATTACATGAGGTGTTATTGTTCCCATTTTACTAATGTCCCCTTGCCCTGCCACACATGAGCAGGTGCACAGAAAGGTTCCTCTACATGCCGATGACCCCTGACCTCTATTCTCTCCAGCTCTTTTCACCGTAGGACCTGAGCTCCAGTCCCTGGGCCTACTCCCGCCTGCTTACATTAGGCCCTGACTTCTTCCCAGCCGTCCCGGCTCTGGGCTCCCTCCCGCCAAAGGGGGTCTTGAGAAATCATTCTTCCGATGCCAGCAGGGAGCGCCCAGTCGGATGGGCTGGGTGCTGAGGCAGAGGCTGTGTTTCTTCTTGCAAGTCTTCTCCTCCCTGGAGAAGCACTGGCCTGCCCAAGGCTCCCCATGCAGCCTGGATGAGTGTCTGTTCTAGGAGCCCGGCCCAATGTTTCTTCCTTCCTTGCCTCTCGGAGGACCCAGGGTCATGTCTGCAGGGCCCGGCCCTCCACCTGCGTCCCAGATCCCAAGGCCTCCCTCTCTCTGGCACGTCCTTCCCTCCCCGGAAAGTCTCTCTCTCCTGGCTCCTTCCCAGCGACTGCAGCTGAAATAGAGCAGAGAGTGGCTCAACCTAGGGCCAGGAGACCACAGAGCAAAACAGGCTCTGTCACTGACCGGATGTGTGACACTGGACAGGGGTCATCGCCTTGCTGAGCCTCAGTTTCCCTACCTGGGAATTGGGGTTCTGAGGGTGATGGGACAGCACTTTCTCTCCAGTGTGATTTCCAACAGCTCCCCATCTTGCTGCCTGTGCTGCACCCAACCTGTCCCCGGCCTGTGTGTTATTTAAGAAATTCACTCAGTAAGCAGGCTGAGCAGACAGGCCCTGCTATCAGGGCGTCCACAGTTTCCTGGGACAGGGAGCTGACAAACAGGCAACTACACGACAGCGTCCTCAGAGCTGTGAGGCCTAAAGTGAAGGGCACTGGGCAACTGAAGAAGGTGTCTCACTCAGGTGTGGGGGCCCCCCAGGGAGGAGACGTCAAGCTGAGAGCTGAGGGCTGGCAGGGATTAGCCCTCTGAGAAGAGGGGAAGAGAACTCCAGGCAGAGGGGACAGTTTGTTCCAAGACCCAAAGACAAGGAACAGTGGGCAGATGGAAAACGAGCACGGTTTGGTTTGGTTGGACAATATGGTGCCAGTGTGCATGCTGACGCGTGCATGCGTGTGTGCACAGGCAGGCCAGGGCAGGAGAGGCGGCCAGGGACCGGCTCACGCACAGCTTGCGGGCCACACAGAGTCTGCTGTTGGACAGAGAGCACTGAGGGCCACTGGAGGGGTTTTAAGCAGGGAAGGGACATGGTCAGACATATGTTCTAGAAAGATCCCCCTGTCTGCCGTGGGAGAGAATTTGATTTTTAAAAGAAGAAAAAAGAAATAGATCTACAGTCCCAGCATCTGTGAGGATCTGAGGCCACTAGAACTCCCATTTCACGTACACTGAGGCGTGTACACGTTACCTGGCACTTCCATTTTAAAGAACCTTTGGCCATAGCTAGTGAAGTTGAAGGTTTGCGCACTTTTCGCCCAGTGTCTTAGTGCATTCAGACTACTCTAACAAAATACCATAAACTTGTAAACAGCTTGTAAACAATGTTTATTTCTCACAGTTCAAGATCAAGGTGCCAGCAGATTCAATGTCTGGTGAGGGCCCCTTCCTGGCTCATAGATGGTGCCTTCTTACTGCGTCCTCACATGGCAAAAGGGGCAAATGAGCTTTCTGCAGCCTATTTAAAAGGGTCCTAATCCCATGCACGAGGACAGAGCTCTCATGACCTAATCACCTCCTAAATGGTCCACTTCCTAATACCATCACCTTGGAGGTTAGGTTTCAACATGTGAATTTGGGGGGGATATAAACATTCAGACTATAGCACCCAGTAATTCCATTTCTTGGTTGCTACCCTAGAGAAAACCACACACAAATGTGCCCAAAGAGACATATGTGAGGATATACACTGCAGTACCACGTGTAATAGTGAAAAAGTAGAAACAAACTAACCAGGCATCTTTGGGAAACAGAGGCAGAAACTGTGATTTGTTCATATGATGGAAAACTATACAGCAGTTAAATGGATGAACCAGATCTCCATGTATCAAAAATAAATCTGAAAAATGTAATAGTGGGGGAAAAGAGGCATTTGAAAAAAGATATGAACCTTATGTACATGTATGATACCACTGAAAACACACAAAATACCATATATGGTTTGTGGCTATAGCATCAGTAGAAAAGTTTTAAAAAATGGAAATAAGTCATATCAACTTTAGGATAATGTTCACTCTGGGGAGGGAAGGTTAAGGGAGAGGGTAGGAATTTGGCTGAAATTAAGTTATATTTCTGTAAAAGACAAAGAGAGAGAACTGGAACAAATACGGTGAAATGTTAATATCTATTGAATCAAAATGGTGGGTATCTTGGTGGCTCTTGGCACTGTCTGCTACACTTTTTGACATGTTTGATGTATTTTACAATTAAAAAAAAAAAAAGATTGACAATACCAATCCATTGGTGGGGAACAAGGTACCGGGGAGGCAGATCTGTTGGGGAGGCATAGGTTGGTCCAGGTGAGGGATGCCAGTGATTGGCCCTGGTGAGTACCCAGTGGGGACAGAGAGAAGTAGACATAAATGAATGATGTTCACAAGTAGAACCAACGTAACTCTCCACCTGTTGCAATGTCCTTCCTTCCTTCCCTCTATCCTCGGGCACCTAAAAGGAGTCTGCCTTCTCCAGGAGACTTCCCCAATTGCACTAGTGCCCAGAGATGGCTCCACTCTTACATCCTGCAGCGTTTGTAATAACGGCCACACCTGGGGTCCTTTCATGCAGCAATACCTGAACTTGTGGCATCCATATGCCTCCTCTCCCCAGGAAAACCATATGGTTTTTCAGGGAAGGAACCCTCTCTTATGGTCTTGATGGGTCTCAGGCATGTCCGTGTGACCAATTGCTGTATCCCAGGGCCTTACATAATGCCAGGCCCATGGTCAGTGCTGGAGAAATTCTAGTTGAATGATTAAATAAGTGGATGAATATATGAGTTCCAGAAAGACTTAAGGAAATGCCTAGAAGCAATGTGGCAGCCTCATATTGAAACCACAAGTTTGCCATTAACAAGTAGTAACCCTGGAAAAGTCACTTCACCTCTCTGAATCTGTTTCCCCAGCTATAAAATGAAGATAACAACCATATTTCAGGATTATTGCATATGAATATTATATATTGCTTATGTATGCCTATGTGTGTTATATATTACGGATGTGCTATCCACAATACTGTCCATAATATATCTAAAATGCCTATCCAATCACACTCACATTTTATAGAACCTTCCTTGTTCTTGGCCCAGAAAGTGTGGCCTTTTATGCCAGGTGACCCTGCCCTTTCTACCAGCAGCTAATTGAACCAGGGTGGACCTCTGACCCAGGCTGGGCCAATCAGACTCTCTCCTCCAGGAATTTGGAATTGGAATACAGAGACTTAGTCAACGACATGCATTCATCAAATATTTGATTAGCAGCCCACTCTACCCATGCCCTGAACTCGCACAGATGTATATTTAAGCCAATGTGCTGCAATGCAAGACGAGACCCTGGGAATTGGACAGGGAGGGGTTAGGACACTGTCCCTCTCTCCTGCCACATATCACAGCCAGCCTTGTATAGGTGGCCTTTGTGGACAAACCCTCTCTCTTACCAGGGCAAGCCTGACTTGCTCCTGTCTTCTCCACAGCACTTAGCCTAGTGCCTGACCCTGAGAAGTTGCTCAGAGAACATGAGTTCAGAGGAATCGTGTTGGATTTGAATGGAAATGGACTAAGACTCCTGTGGGTGAGAGAAGGCAAGCTGGTGGGTGCAAACAAATCCAAACCACAGGAACCATGTTTTAAGCAATTAGAGATGTTTCACTTGTTGCAGAAAAGGCTTGTGGACAGAAAACAGGAAAAGGCATCTGACTTTCTCTGAGCGAAGAGTTGCAGAGACGCAGGCTGTGGCTCCACGCCAGGAAGAGCTTTCAATCAGAACTGCTCGGAGATGTATTGGGCTGTCTTAACGAGGCTCTCTGTTTTCAGAGGCGTGCGAGAAACTGCGTAGCACTTAGCGGCTATTCAGGCACTCTATGAAGAAGTTGGATGACCTGCAAGATTCCTTTTAACTGGGAGGGTCTAACTGTATGTGTTTATTTATTAGTGCACTCTAGATGAGATTGTTAGAGTCAAAGTTTTAGTCATTAATAAGACCTCTCTAAACCTTGGCCATGTGTTCTGAAATAAATATCAGACACAGAGCATCCACGGAATAACTGTTATGACTTATCATTTTGGTTTTTATTATGCAGTTTTATTAATGCTGGATAAAGTTTTAAGAAAATCTTTTTTTGCCCTAAAAATGTTAATGGGTTGCCCGTCAGCTTCAAAAGAGGAATATTGCTAACAAGAAAATTGTGTAGAATGTTAACCTAGAAGTATAAAGAAGAAATAAAATTCCCAGAAGAGTGTGTGGCATGTGCTTAGCACATGGATGTGTCCTGCTCTCTGTCTTTTCACGGAGTCACCAAGAGGACAAAAGCAGGACTAAGACCAGACCAGCTTGCAGAATCTAATGGAACTGCATTGTCTGTGTGATATCAGCCTACTGAAGAGGAATAGATAATTTCTAAAATTGTACATGGAATAAGAATTCCCCCTGCTCATAACAATGCCTCTTCTGGTCCCCTTCTAACTTGCTTTTCCTGTCACCACAACAATGCTCTCCCTGAATAGGCAGGGCCAGTCTCAGAAGAAGCAGAAAGAGAAGAGCTGGAGGGGCTCTTTGGGGGCTTCATCCTGCTCCTACCTTCTTCTTGGGCCTTTGGCACCTTGGTGCTTGCCCACTAGGCATCCCGGGGGACCCAGCCATCAGCTAGGCATGTACAGCCATGCATCTCACTTCCAGCATGCACACATCCAAGTCAGAGAAGCATCCACATGGCAAACAAGAATGACAAAAGAGCCGATCACTAGACAGGTACCTGTAACAGTTGTTTTTAACCTTGGTTATGGGAGCTCTTAAAAATCCCAAAGCCTACATCTGAAATTGTTAAAATTAGAATCCCAGCCATCAGCATTTTAACCTTCTCTTTAAAAATTGAGGTATACTTTGAGTGACTTTGAACACATCTTGATGTGTTTTGAAAAATGCATCCACCCATGTAACCCACACCCTTATCAAGATATAGACATTTCTACCACCTCAGGAAGTTCCCTCCTGCCCCTTTCTAATCACCCTAATCCTCAGACCTCAGGGCTCAAGATTAAACTATTGTTCTGATCTTTTTTTTTCCTATAGATTAGCTTTGCTTGTTCTAGAATTGCATACAAATAGAATAACACAGTATGAACGCTTTTGTGCCTTGCTCCTTTTACTTAGCATAATGCTTTTGAGATTCATCCATGTTTTGTATGATGTAGTTCACTCCTTTTTTATTGCTTGGTTGTATTCCATTGTATGGATGTACACAATTTATTCAACCATTCAGCAGCTGATGGACATTTTTGTTACTTCCAGTGTGTGATGATTGTAATAAAGCCCCTATA
>NW_012136969.1:1535677-1544706 GCF_000956105.1 Propithecus coquereli | reverse complement strand
TTAAAGAATCTGTAGAAGCCTTTTGAAAATCTGTTAACCTGAGAGGAGCTACCTGCTGTTATGTAAATCTGTTACCCCTGGCAATTATTCACTATTCCCTATAAGTTACCATGTAAGACCTCATTCGGGGCTTTTTGAGACCCACGGAGAAGGTCTAGGCCCCCTGAGATCCCGCTTTGCCTATAGTCTTTATAAATTTATAAAACTATATCTTTGTCTCTGTGTATTCTTTTATTTCTTCCATTTTCCATTTTTCTCTATTATTTGCTTATCCCTTGCAACTCTACCAAAGGGACCCAGTTTTTTGCTGGGAGCTTAGCTACCTCCCAGCAGTTGCTGTGCCCATGTGTTTGCCTTTTCCACTGCTCTGCATTCTTTCTGCAGTGTCCAGTCTGCTGTTATCCAATCCAGTGATATTTTAAAAAATTTAAGACATTATTTTTTAGTTCTAAAATTTCTATTTGGTTCTTTTTTATCATTTCCATTTCTCTGTTGAGATTTCACATCTATTCACTCACTTATAACACCCATCTCTTCTGTTAAATCCACAACTATATTGATAATGGCTATTTTAAAGTCTTTGTCTAGTAATTTCATTATCTGTATCATGTCTAGATCTATTTTTACTCGCCTGTTATCTAGTTGGTGCACATTTCCCTGTGTCTTCATATTGCTAGTAATTTTTGTTTGTTTTTTGGACATTGCGGAAACTATATTGAGTATCTGGATTATGTTAGCATCCTTTAAAGAGTTGTGCAGCTTTATTCTGGCAGGTATAGTTAGGTTTATTCTAAAGATAATAAGACATGACCTTTCTGGAGTCTCAACTGAATGTCCGGGCTATTCAGTGGGGTGTCTCTAATATGGCCGGTCAGAATTCCAGTGTCTGCCAGCACAGTGAGACTACCCAGATCTCTGCTGTGCTCATACTCCTCCAGCAGCTATTACTGGCTGGGTCGCTCAGAGCCTCACCCTGTGCACGTACAGCTTAGTACTCAGTGAAAATCGTAAGGGGACTCCATGCAAATTTTGCATCCGTATTTTTCAAACCTCCCTAAAGTATTGCAATGTATTGTCACAGTTGAGAACTATCGAATATCAATTCCCTAATTGTGAAGAAGCTGGGGGAAACATGCCCCAGTATCAAAGAAAATTCAGAGCCCTTTAGATGGGCTATTGCTGAACAAAGTCCTGAAGAACATTGATAAAGGAGCTCTACCTGGAGACAAAGAAATAGAATCTAAGATAAGTCCATGAGACAAGTTTAGTGTATGTACCTCCTGTCCTTTAAAATGATTGGCTGTGATAACTCACTCCCACCTTGTTTGAATAGCCCTTTAAGACTTTCCTATCACCTAAATTGCAGAAACTGGAGTGATATCTGGTCAAAAAGCGTTCCTAATGCACTAAAACCAGAAGGAAATTAGATCAACCCTCAGTGATTCCTGTCAGTGGTCAGGTTCCAAGCTTAGGGGATAGAAAAAGGAGTAAGATGTCCTTTCTTCCCCAAAGGAGCTCCCAATCTAGTCAAAATTCCCAGTATATAGGTAGCAAAATGAAATACATTTGGAGTTGGGATAGGTCCATGGTATGACAGAGACACATTGAAACTGCTTTTAGGAACACAGGTATTTCTAACTTGGGGTCTGAAAGGCTTCACAGAAGAACAGCTTTTGAGCTGGGTCCCTACAAGGATAAGAAAGGTGAAGGAGGTGAGGGGTATTCTAGGGAAAGAGAACATATGCAAGGGCATCAGGTGGGGAGAATAAATGGAACATTAGGAGACATTTGGAATGTTCCATGTGGAAAGATAAGGAGTAGAAGCTAATTTATAGAACGGCAGAAATAAGATGGCTTCACCTTCCTTCCGCATCAGGTGAGATGAATCAAGTTTAGAAAACGAAAAGTAACTTATAAATAGTTCCTTCTGCTTTAAAATGAATCATGCCTTATTTGGGGTGGAGCAGACTTTTAGCTGAAGTTTAACAGAAGTGCATAATAGGTAGGAGAGGATTTACACAGACGGTGTACAGGGAACCGGAGATGCCTGACGATCTGAATCTGATCTCAAGAATGCAAGCTAGCTAAAGAGACACATTGCATTTTAGCATAAACCTTTGGAGAGTGATCTTTCCACGTGGATTGTGATCTTTCTTGTTGTTTTGTACATGCAAAGTAATTGGACAGGGAAGCTTAAAGATCAAAGACACTTGGGCCAAATGTGTTTTGGAAATCTCCTGTCCAGCTAGAAAATGCAAGTCCGAGCCCTGCAGCTGCCATCTACTGAGCATTGTGCCCTTGTGAAAGTTCTTTAAATCCTCTCAGCCTCAGTTTCTTTGCTTATGAAATGGGCACATTAATGCCTGCCCACCATGTTCTGCCTCATGGGATTGTCAGGAAAGACCAAAGATCTATTTTGTGTGGAAATGCTTTGTAAGGTTTAGAGCACAATAGTGATGCAAAGGGTTAGTATTGCTAATAATAAACAAGAAGAATGTGTAACAATGACCAGAATTTCCTGTTGAGACAACAACTTCATGAAACCATTCAGAAAGGTAGGATGTTTTTCAATTCCACAATGAGGGTTAAGCACTGGTATTGTTTCAACATTCTCCAGGGGATAAAGAGTTTCATGGCAATAAATAATGAGCCAAATTGTCCTAAAGATCCTTTTTCTCTTTAGAATCATTTCAATAGCTTTTTGTGCCTCTCTAAGATTTGTCCTGCCAATCCTGCCATGACTGATGAGAATTGGGTATATTCAATTTGGTGTTTTCCTTAAAAGAGTGTATCCTTCCAATTGCAAATACTCATAATTCAGGTCTGGGAACACCCCATCCCCCCACCCAGGCAGCCCTCAGGCACAACCCTGGGGCACAGAAGGACATCTTTTCCTCCATAGTCTCAGAAGTTTCTTCCACGTATTCCTTCGTGCCTCTCTATCGGCTCAGGACAAGAGGACTTCATGTAGATACCAGCTGACATTTGTAAATTTGTCAAAGAAAAGAGTGTGGGCGAGACCCTCTGGGGGAGGCACACTGCCCTTCAGAAATGTAACACAAGGATTCTTTCTTGTTGGACTAATGTTGCCCAGTGGTGATTTTGATGACCTTTGGGCTGTCAATTTCATTTCATGTCATCACACACAGCGGCCAGCTGCCCTTCCTCATATCCTGTCACAAAGAGCCCGTGGGTTCTGGTCCCAGATGGTGATCCAAAACCTTGCATTGAACTTCCTCTCCTAAATTTCCACTAAAATAATTGAGCTACTATAATAATGGAGAAAATGTGCATGGCAGGTGGAAACTTGGAAAGGGTTCCCTCTTTTGCCAATATTTTATAGCACTTCTCAAATTTTGACGTGCACACGAATCAGCTGGGATCTGGGTAAAATGCAGATTCTGCTGCAGTAGTAGGTCTGCGGCGGGTCCAAGAATTTTCATTTCTAACAAACTCACTTAGCCAATGCCGATACTGCTGGTCCCTGGACCACACTTTGAAGAGCAAGAAATTAGAAGACAAATTTGAACGATTCTCCCAGAACTCAGAGGATATAGGTAAAGAGATAAAAATGGTGAAAGGAAAGTTGAAGAGAGAGCAAAGAGCAGCAATGGAGCTTCTATGTAAAGAAGAAAACAGGAGACAGGGGAAAAAATGAAATTGCAGTATGTTTCAACTTTAGAAAAACTTATTAGTGTAATTCATCACATCAGTATATCCAAGCTGAAATACCATATAATTATTTTGGTAGATGACAAAAATCATTTAAGAAAATTCAACATTCCTTCATCATCGAGCAAAGAGTATTTTCGTAAAGTGACAAATGTACTCTATGTAAAACCAAGTCCAGCAGAAAGCTTAACAGTAAGATACCAGAGGCATTCTGGTTGGCATCGGTAGCCAGAAGGATGTCCACTATCATCAGTGTTATTAGCACCATTCTGCAAATCCTAATGCAGACAACCAAATATAAAAAGGAAATTAGGGGTGATATTAGTTAGGATTATGTTCAGCTTCACGTAAACATAGCTTAAACAAAGTAGAAGTGTCTTCCACTCTCACCTAAATTGGAGGGAGCAAGGCAGGCTTTTGTAGCAGTTCCCCAAAGACACTAGAGACCAGAGGCCTTTCTGGTTCTCTGCTAGGTCACCCCAGAGGTGGCCCTCATCCTCAGGATCCCAGGTGGCAGCTAGAGCTACTTTAAGGATACTACAGCTATCACAAATATTTGAAGTCTCAGGCCTCACGAAAATTTAGTGCTTCCTTGGTCCTCCCAGTCCTCCTCTCTCTGTCTGGTCCACATACGCTCTGCCAACTTCATCTATAACATGTCACAAGCTACAGGCCTCTATTGTTCGCTAAGACAGAATTTTAAATTCTTAAATCATACAGCAATACACATTACATAAAAGAAGCCTATTACATTCATGAAGCTAAACGAGGATAATAAACACATGACAATAACTAAGGACTTTTAAAATGAGTGATAATATGAACTTATCCCAACAAATACTAAATTACATCATAAAGGGTCAAGAAATTTACCAGTGTGTTAGCAGCTGAAGAAAAGACAGATCAATGCAGAAAAGAAAGTTCAGCAATAGTCCCAACCATATATAAAAAGTAGTATGTGCTAAAGCTGTTGTCTCCAAATTAATGAGGAAAAGATGTATGGTGGGGCAACTTGCTAACCATATGAGAAAAAAAGGTAGGTACTACCTCGCACCATTCACACATTCCAGATGAATTAAAGCTATAAATGTAAAAATGAAACCATGAAAGTATGACAAGAAACTATGTGTATGTATTTAAATAATCTTGGGTAGGGAAAAGACTTTTTAACCTGCCAGCAAAGGTAGATCAAAAAATGAAAATATCAGTAGATTTGATTCTTAATTTTAAAGGTCTGTATAATTCTTAAAAGGCCCAAATTGACTGGAATAATGAAGTAAAGAAGATTTGGAACAGACCTAGCTAGACTAGCCTAGTCCTTCACCTGTTCTACTAAGGGGGAGTTCGTAAGATCACACCACGCTCACACTACAGTTTTGCCTGTATGCTATTTGAAGGTTGATATGCATATATAATTTTTAATGGTTCAAAAAAGTATATGATCAACATGGATGACCCTCGAAAACATGCTAAATGAAATAAGCCAGACCCAACAGGCCACACGTTGTATAATTCCATTTATATGAAAAGTCCAAAATAAGCAAATCCATAGAGGCGGAAAGTAGATGAGCTGTCGCCAAGGGCTGGCGGAGGGGGAATGGGAAGTGACTACTAATGTATATGGAATTTCTTCTGGGATGATGAAAATATTCAAGAATTAGACAATGGTAATGGTTGCAAAACTTTGCAAATATACTAAAAACCATTGAATTGTATTTGAAAAGGGCAAATTTATAGTATGTGAATTTTATCTCAATGTTTTTCAAAAAATGTATATGCTGCAAGTCACTTCTGAGAGTGGATTTCAGTTCTCAACAGACCCTGCCATGCTATAAAACAGTGAGTTAAAAGAACCTCCTTAGAGTTCCTAAGGCACAGTACCTGAGCAAGAGCCATGCAAGGGATCTTTGCCTCCTGGTGGCCAGGTAGGCCAGCCAGAGACATACCTTCCACTTTAGGATGCAGGTCCCAGACGGGCAGACAGGGCCTCTACCATTTGGAGGTGCCTGCCTGTTACACCCACCAAGGAGGATACAAGGCTAGGTTAGATAAAGCCTTTGCAACTCAAAAAGTCTGCTTTTAGTTAACAATTTTGAGCAAGTATGTGCTGAATCTCCAGTGGGTGGATTTGATCATCTGTGGTTTCAGAACATTTCTGAACTTCTGGTTCCTAAACCATGAATTTGACCTCACAAGGATTGGGATACTCTCCCAGAACTCCATCCACATCACTTTCCAGCCACTCTGTCAGCCGGCCTTTCGTCAATCTGATATCGCAGAAGTTACAGACACAGCGTATCAGAGCCGGAAGGAACCTCGGAGATTAATCAATCCAACCTCCCCAACTCCTGCCTCCTACAATCACCACTTAATGGATGAGGTCCAGAGAGGGAAAGGAGCCACCCTGGGTCACCCTACAAATCAGTGAGGAAACTAAAATTAAATTTCTGTGTCCCAGTCCCAAAGCACTTATGGTTTTACATCTAATTATTTCTGTTGCAATGTTGGCCTTAGTAACTCCACTTCCAATTAAATACTCTCCCACACTGTGAAAAGTAAATGGACTGGCACAAGACCAGCTCTAGGACAAGAGTCTTAACCCGCTCAGGGTGCTCCTGACAATGTTACCGTTGGAAAGCCATGCTCAGGACAGGCCCCTCAGGCCAGCACTTTCTCCAACCTTCCTATGACCAAGCAAACTGCTCGTGGCTGCAGATGGAATAGGTAGGAGGGACCCAACTATCTGTAGAGTAAATGTTACGGTCTCATAAAATATTATAGTGGAAAGGGAGCATCCCTCCTCCAAATCTCCCCTCACTGCCAGAGCAGCAGTTTCTTCTATGATGTCAGATGCCCTTTTATTGATTCATTCATTCTTCCATTTAATCACTTCCTACACATCTACAGTGTGCCTGCCCTGTGCTGGACACTGGGACGTGGAGATGAGTAAAGCATAAAACCTGCCTTCAGGGTCTCCCAGTGTGTTTGGAGATGCTCTGTAATGACTGGTGAAGGAGGTGATAGTCAGGGAGCTTATGCGGGCACCATAGACACAGGAGAGGTCACCATCCTGGTCTGAAGGTCAGAGAAGACTTCACAGTGTTGATGACATTCAAGCTAGATCTTGAAAGTTTTCAAGGGTGGAGGAGGGAAAGATTTTTAGACACAAGGAACAAACGCACCAAGCATGAAGTTTCATGGTATGTTTGGGAACAGGGAGGAAACCAGGGTTTCTGGGACGTGGTACCTGGAGCTGTGTTACCTTGGTCTGTCCCCATTTGAGTCTCCATCTCTAAAATATGGGTTTCTCAGCATCAGACTGCATCATCCCCTTCTGAACTTCTAGTGCCTGGCACAGTGCCCAGCACTGAGTCAGAGCTCAGCAAATTTTTTCTAAACGAATCGAAAATACTTGGGGGAACAAAATGGATGGTTGAGTCTGTACTGAACATGTGCAGACTTTTTTTCTTGTCATTATTCCCTAAACAATACAGTATAACAGTTATTTACGTGGCATTTACATTGTGTTAGGTATTATAAGTAATCTAGAGATGAGTTAAAGTACAAGAGAAGATGTGCATGGGTTATATACAAACACTACATAATTTTATATAAGGGGCTTGTGCATCCTCAGACTGGTCCTGGAAGCAACCCCCATGGATACTGAGGGACAACTGTATACAGCAGACATTGTGCTGAGTGCTCTACATACAGCAAATAATGCAGAGCTCACATACACCTTAGGAATTTGATATTAGTAATAATAGTAACATTATCCCCTTAAACAGGGAAGATGGCTAAGGCAGAGAGGCATAAGGTAACTTGTCCAAGATCACACAGCTAGGAAGAAGCCCATCTGGTCTTCAAGCCCAGATCTCTGCCAGGTTGTGCATGTACTCTCCTCTGTGTGTGTGCTCAATTTCTGTCTCCCCACTGTCTCGAACGCTCCCTGAGGGAAGGGACCATGTCTGTCCCTAGTTTCCAGAGTTTGCTCTCCTAAACGCTTATCTCCGACTGTGGCTGGAATGAACGGCAGGAGAGTGGCTGGATGGTGAAGGGCCTTGCCAACCAGCCTCGGGATCCTGGACTCCATCTTAGAGGCGATAGAAGCTTTCACATAACCGAACAGGTGTGTCAGGAGGTATATGTCCAGGGTCCTTCCAAAACTTAGCAGGGAAATGAGCCTCTCTGTGGACTTTGAAGCCTGGACAGATTTCCTGGGAAGGGGAAAATGGAACCCAAAGGTCCCTTTGCTCTATGCCAAGGTGGGCACAGCCAGATATCAGAGATGTGGCGAGTCGGGCAAAAGCCCCAACAGGTTAAGACTTTCTTTGTAGGATAGTCTCAAACATCTGGCTCTTTCCTATGCTCTAAATTTGGAACAACTAGATAGCCACTTCCTCCTAATCAAGATAAGCCCAGTCGAGGACCCGTGCTATTGTGCTAGGTCATTTAATTGCCTTCCTCTTGGAAACCTTGAGCCAGCCATAGGGAAATTCTCCAGCCCAGGCAAAGAATAAAGGTCAATGCCTTGTTGCATCCTGATGCCTTTTACAGACTCAGGAGCCACAGGAGAAATCAATTCCAGTCAAAGGAGTTGTGAAATTTTTTTGTTTAAGCAGAGCCAATATTTTAAGATTTTCCAGGTCATGGAAAAATATACACTAAGAACATGAAAACAACATGAAATGTCTCCAGTGGCACAACATTTAATTCTCATTGTTGTCTAAACAAAGCTGGGCCAATTTAATAAGAGAGTATGTTCTTTAACCCACCATAAAATGATCTATTATGAAGCATTAGTGGGAAAAATACTATTATAAGTTATTCCCATTTTTCCTGGCTGCTCACAATTTTGTTATTAACCATGCTTTCTTTTTCAAAGGTTTTTTTTTTTTTCTTGACTACAAAAGTAATACATATTCATTGCTAAAATTTTGGAAAAGAAAAAGAAATAAATATAAATCACCATAAACCACTATTAATAAGTGTGGGTTTTTTCCCAAAACTTGAGATTATGCTGTATATAGAGTCTTAAGTTCTTTTCACTTAGTATTTATCAATAGCATAATCCTATCTGCCCAAATATATCACTTTTATCAATTAGTGGACATGCTATATTTAGCTAGTCAACAGCCTGTGGACACTTAGGTTGTTTCCAGTTTTCTGAATTTATAAATGAAAGTGAGGAATGTCCTTATACAAATATCTTTGTCCTAATCTCTAAGGGATTCCTTAGGAAGTAGAATTACTAAACAAAGGAATATAAAAACTTAAGGTTTGCGATGTACATTGCCAAATTGCTTTCCATTTGTTCAAAAAACGTTAATTGAGTGCCTGAGTGCCAGGCATCGTTC
>NW_012136969.1:1504136-1534547 GCF_000956105.1 Propithecus coquereli | reverse complement strand
AGAGGGAAGGGCTGAGCAAGGATGTGGTCTCTGGTAAAGTCTGCCTCTGTCCCAATCCACAGCTGGTACGGGAGCGTAAGCTGCACAGCATGGTTTCTCTCCTTGAGGCAAGAGTAAGGTGGCCCTTTTGGACCCACCCACCAAGTCAGACATTGGTTATGAGATGCTTCTGGGGCTTAGGGGAATGTGGCCTCCCTCGAGAGGTGACTTCCAGAAGAGGCAGCTGTGAGCATCAGCAGCCAACCCTCCCCACATCTGTGGCAGGTGCCCCAGCCTGGCAAAGGGAACCTGGGTGGGGCGCCACCAGAGAGACTGAAAGGCCAGCCTGGCAGGAGGGGCTTGGGGGATGGGGTGAAGAGGGCAGAGAGAAACTGCAGGGGTCCAGGGATGAGCAAATAAGTTTGGGGCAAGCCAAGTACACAACCCCCTACCTTAGCAAGTCACTGTGACTATTATTAGCGGGTAAAAGGCTCTGAGAAACCCTACAATACAGAAACGTGTTTAACCATGTTCAGATCCACATTTCCCAAGAAATCGCAGAGGAAGAGAGGAACAGAAAGGACATCGTGGCAGTATAACGGGCCAACTCCACGTGCAATAAGAAAGGCCTGGACTCTGGTGCTCCAGAATTGCAGAGAAGGGGGAGCACTGAGAACATATTTAGGACTTAAAAATGACAGTACTTAACTGAAGACTGGACATGAAACTGGAGGGAGGGAAATGTCAAGGACGGCTCTGGGGTTTCTAATTTGAGCGTCTGGATGGTGGCACATCAGTGTGGAAGAAGGATTCGGTCTGAGGTCCAGTGGGAGGTCGGGGAGAGAGAACTTGCACTTGCAAATAGACGTTACCCTTAGATATTTCAAGTGCATAAATGCCAGAAAAACGTGGAGCAGTGGAAAGAGCCCCAGACTAAAGACCTGGGTCCTCGATCCAGTGCCGCCCACACGTGATTCTATAACCCCAAGCAGGTCCCTTGTGCCCACGGAGCCTGTTTCCGCACTTGAAAGATGAAGATGGTAAGTCCTGTTCTGGCTACCGCACACTGTTGTCACTTTGATCAAATAAAATAACAGAAGTGGAAGTGCATCCTAAATTGCAGAAGGCAACCCAGATACAAGGGTATGATTGTGATTATCACCAGCAGCCCTTACAGGGCACCCCCGTCATAATTCCCTAAGGAAGCAAGTCAGAGCAAGCCAGGAGGTCAGCAGACCCAGAGCCATAAATTTTGGAGGCGGCTGTGTCATAAAACTAATTGCCATCCCATGAATATACTTATAATGATCCCAGCAACATTTTTTTCAGGCAGGATATTTTTTTCCCTCTGTCATTAATGTCGCTCCCTCTTCCCACCCTTAATCAATCAGGGCTTTCAACCAGGGTCACCCCCAGCCCAACGAAACCTGCTCTTGAGAAATCATCCACTGAGTGGCATTCAAGAGAAAGTACCAGTAAAGCTTGAAGTGCCTTCTTCCCAGGGGTGCATGCCCCTCTGCAGCAGAGACTCCTCTGCCAACTAGGGGATTCCTAACGGGGAGGAGTGGCAGCCTGCGCAGCACACTCAAAGAGATATGGACAGTGAACAAGCCAGTCACGAAAGGACAAATGCTGTGTGGTCCCACTCACAGGAGGCATCTAGAGTAGTCGCATTCGTAGAGTCAGAGAGCAGAGGGTGCTTGCCAGGGGCCGGGGGAGGAGGGAGTCGGGAGCTGTGGTTTCATGGGTACAGAGTTGCAGTTTTGCAAGAAGGCATGAGTTCTGGAGCTGGATGGTAGTGATGGTTGCACAACAATGTGAATGTACTTAACACTACTGGACTGTACACTTAAAAATGATTAAGATGGTAAATTTTATATTATATGTTTCTTATCACAATTAATAATAATAAGCAGTATTGAGGAGGTTCGGGTTCAAGATGCTTGTCCTGGTGCTCTGGGAATCACTCGACAGAGGGAACCTGCCATACACACACGTGTGCTCACACACATACACACACACACACACACACACACACACACACCCTGCGCAGCCTTCTCCTGTCAGCTAGGCGAGGACAGCTGAGTCCAGGCATTTGAGCCAATTTGGGTTCACTCTGGAGATTTTAATATTCAAAGGAATCTTTGTTCTCGCTGTGGAGCCATTCCTCATCCCAGTTAGCTCTTACATAAGACACATTTTGGATCCGATATATGGGGAGAAAAAAACCCTTTGCCCATTTACTCATTTTGAATAAACTAAAAATAACCATCCTTGCCATTTCGTGGAGCCAATAAAGAGCACTAAGAAAGGGCAGAGGAAAGAGAGGGATGGAATATGGTGAAAGAGCCCTGGGCAGGGCATACAGGAGCCTGGGTTCAAAACCTGGCTCTGCCCCTCATCTGCTGTGTGACCTTGGGCAAGTCCCTCCCCCTCTCTGGGCCTCAGGCACCTCATCTGTCCAATAAGAAGGTTGTGTTGGAATCCTCTGGCTTTTGAGGTCCCTTCAACTCTGACATCCTACTTTTTGGTGAGAAGTAAGACAAGGAATTGAGTCATCTTATTTTGCTAGCCATCTAGTAGATGAATCATTTTTATTATTCAAAAAATTTTCCATATTAATTCTGACATGATCCTGCTTGGTGAGAAACAGCTAATGTCATCTCTCCTCCCATTCCTGGTCTAGCGTCTAGAAATAGTCACTTCCACTCACACCCCCACTTCCTCCGCTCCTGCTCCCTCCCCTGCAGTCTGGTTTCCGATGCCCCAACCCTTTAAAACTGCTCTGGTCAAGGTCACCACAACCTCCTGTGGCTAAGTCCAGTAGACACATCTCGGCCCTTCTATTCCTTGGCCTTTCAACGTTTCATCCCCTCTTTCTTGAGACACTCTTCTCCCTGGGGCCGAGAGAGGAAACAGCTTGCCCTGCCTGAGTCCCAAGGATCAGTGCACCAGGATTTGTACCCATGATGTTGGCGCCAAAGTCTGTGCGTACCACAACATGATTTGTGGTGACTCGCCTTCCTGCTGTGATCACTTTACAACGAAATTCTAGATTCGCTGAGGGATTCATTTATTCAACAGCTATTTGTCAGGAGCCAACTAGGTACCAGGTACTGCTTTAGACAACGGGAATACGGCAAGGCCAGCAGCCTCTGCCCTCCCGGCATCTACGATTCATTGCAAGAGTCAGGCGTCAAATGGGAGGGGACAGGATCCATAGGTACAAACGTGATGAGTTCGCTGAGAGATGAGATGGGGACCCACAGGACGTCGGCAAGTGAGAGTGACACTGACGCCCGGGCTGAGATCTGAAAGAGGGGAAGGAGCCAACAGAAGTGGTGGAAGGGGGCGTACTCCAGGCAGAGGGGTTGCCCCCCCCCGGGGACCTGGTGGGGGCAGCAACTTGAAAGGGGGACCTGGGGGCTGACATGATCGTGCACCAACAGCACGCTGCTTTACCTAGGTGGGGGCATAGGGAAGCAAATTCTCCTTCTAGGGACGGCAGGGTGCACTCTAGAGGAGCTAAACCCCCACTCCTGCCCCACCCCCAGCCAACCCCTGCACTGTCTCTGGGGCAAGTTCCAGGGGAGGCCCTAGCTTGGACCGTGTAAGGGTCTGAAAGGGGCCAGGGAGAGGGTCGGGGCAGAACAACAGGGGGAGGGGGCGGTCAGGTGGGGGCCAGGTCCCACGAGGCCTGGGTGGACACTCTAAGGAGTCATCCGGTTATGCTTTAGGAAAAACAGTCTGCTGATCTGTGGAGACAGGGGCAGAGGGTGGGCAGAGGGGTAAATTGTAGAGGCCAAGTCTTTTGTGCTGACCCTGCTTAGTTCCAAAAGGTGTGGAATTAGAAATATTTTGCCACGGGGCAGGAAATAAAACCCTTTTCCTCAGCATCCTTGTGGAGAGTGGGCATCCTCATCAGTAAGCCACAAGGCCCTCCCAGGCATCCCAGCCCCATGTTACCCACGCGCAGATGAGGACACCGTGGCCAGCGTAGTTAAGGACCTTCCCAGGACCACAGGGCCACCAAGTGGCACGGGTAGGACTCAAGCCTGCCTGACTCCACAGCCCACACCACGTCCACACATGGCCTTAGACGCGACTTGGGCCAGCCCGATTTGTTTTAGAGGTAAGAGACCGAGCCTCAGCGACAGGCAGCCACTCTCCCCAGGACTGGAGCCCGGAGGCTCAGCTCTGTCTGTTTTCTCTCCCGCACCAAGCGGCCTCCCTGTGGGTGGCAGAAGAGAAAGTGTCCCCTAAACAAATGCCATTAGCATACAGCTGCAAGCAAAACAATGTCCCCATGGCTTGGAGGCCAACCTCCCAAGGCCACGTGAGGAACAGCTGCTGTGGCGTTGGAGCATGTGCTCTGCCGCCCCCTCTCCCAGGAACATAAAACTCAGGAACGAGTGTTGGGCAGGAGCCCGTGGGAACGAGGCCTGCGCTCCCCTCTCCAGGGGCCGCCCCGGCAGCAAACTGTGCTCCCAGTGGAATTCCTGCTGAACATCTGGGTTGTGCAGGGAACGGGTGCCTGGACTCCGCTGTCACAAGGGCTCGGCATGAGCCCACCGATTCTGGGGCTGTCACCCCTGACCCCACAGAGACCCTGCTTCTCGGGGCCACATTCTGACCCTGGAAATCTGGAGCGAGTTAGGGGGAATTGAGACAGATGTTGCTCTTTCCAGCTTCCTGTGGAAATTAAGTGAAACCAGGAGGCATCTCATTCAGGGGAGAAGATGAGAGATGTGAGGAAAACAGAGGAAATAAATACACGAGGTGTTTGTTTGCAAAGCGGTTGTTTCTTCCTTGCTCAGTGCTCCTCAGAAGGACGCTGGCCACTGGCAGGGCACGTCACAGCACAAGCCCTCGGCTTCCACCCTCACCCCCACGAGGGCAGCCACCAAGACGAGCCCACAGGCCCTCACACTCCTCGCTCCTGCACACTTCTGAGCCTTTGCTACTTCCTCTGCCCAGAATGCCCTTCCTTACCTTCCCTCTCTGGAGAACCTCTACTCAATCCTCATGGACCAGCTCAGGCAGTAACCCTCAGACTCCCTCCCTCCTACTTTCCCAAGCAAAAGTGGTGGCTGCTTCTCTGGGTTCACCGGTGACCCCATGAAGATCTCCATGGTGAACTTGCTACATGGATGTGGAGGGCAGGTGGTTATTCTATCTGTCTCCCCTGCTAGCCCATGGCGGATGCTGCTCCTTAATCATCTCTGTGTCCACAGTGCGAAGCAGAGGGCCTGGCACAGAAGATGAATCCAATAAATGTTTAAGGGCTGGGTGGGAGGAGAGGGAAGAAATGGAAGTGGAAATAGAGCGGGGTGCCATGACACATGCCTGCAGTCCCAGCTACTAGGGAGGCTGAGGTGGGAGGATCGCTTGAGCCCAGGAATTCAAGACCAGCCTGGGCAATATAGGGAGACCCCACCTCAAAAGAAAAGAAAAAAGGGGAAAAAAAGGAAGCAGAAATAAATAAAGAAAAAAATATTGGTTTCTTCGGGGTATTTGCAAGTCCCTCTATTCTTCCCTATTGATTCGAGCCTCTATCTGCCTCTTTGAATTAAAATGCCTCAAGAAAATTCATTGATCAGGCTGTAACAAGGCTGAGCTGAGCAACACCAATAATGAACAATAGATAAATAGAAACTGCTTAAACAAGATAGGAGTTCATTTCCCACTGACAGAAAGTCATACTGAGTAGGGCGAGGCTGTTCTTTGCAGTCATCAGGGGCCCAGGCCACCTCTGTCTTGTTGCTCCGCCGTCCCAGGGGGGTCGTACTCAGGTGGCCCAAGAGAGCGCCCACCGTGTCCACACTCCAGCCAGGGGAGGGGCAGCAGGCCAGGCAGGCACACTCCTCCATTCAAAGGCACACTGGAATTTGAGTACAGTAGTCCCCCGATCCGCGGGGGTACGCTCCAAGACCCCCAGTGGATGCCTGAAACCGCGGATAGTACCGAAGCCTACATATACTGTTTGTCCCTATACATACATACCCACGGTCAAGTTTAATTTATAAGTTAGGAGAAGTAAGAGATTAATAACAATTCTAGTAATAAAATAGAACAATTATCACACACAGTGTAATAAAAGTTATATGAATATGATATATCTCTCTCTCTCTCAAAACATCTCATTGTACTGTACCGCAGGTAACTGAAACCACAGGACGTGCAAGTGCCGTCAAGAAGGGACCACTGCACACGGCCTGTCCTCACCCCCCCCGCGCCCCCGCCGTCCACGCCTCGTGCAAGACAAGCTGGGAATTATGGTCCTATGCCAAGCACTTGCATGCCATGGCGAAAGTTCTATTTCTACATAAAAGAGGTAAATGATGGATTTTGGAAACAAACAGAAATCTTTTCCAAAATAACAACAAACAGAGACAGTTTTTAGGGCGGGATGTGGTGTCTCACTCCTGTAATCCCAGCACTTCGAGAGGATGAGGAGGGAGGGTGGCTTGAGGCCAGGGATTAGAGACCAGCCTGGGCAACATAGTGAGACTCCATCTCTGCAAAATATAAAAAAATAAAAATAAACCGGTTTTTACACATTTCAAAGCCCTAACATTTTCATTATATGTTTGACCATCCCAACAAACTTGTGAGGGAACTGTGGCTTGGGGTAGAAATGCCTTTGGCCAAGGGCACTATGAGCAGTGAAGGAACACAGAAACTCAAATACTAATGTTTGGTGTAACCTGGAACTTCAGATTAAAACCTCACAAATACTAGAAAGAGGAAAAGAGATGACTGTGCAGCTACATAGGAAGAAGATCCGGGGGTCTGGTTTGATCCCTTGCTCGGTGTGTTTGCTGTGCTCTGTGTCTGTCTGCAGAGCTAACATCCAGAGCAAAGGGGTGAGTGACCTGCTTTCCCGGCCAGTCACCTGGAACGCTGTGTCCCGGGGGCCAGCCCTTAATGGGAACACTGAGAAACGCAAGCACGTCCGGGGCGAGACAGGCTGGGAAGTGTCTGGACGCCTGTCCTGTGAGGAAACAGCCACAGCTGAACCCCACGGAGGAGGGTGAACTCCAGGGGATGCAGGCCCTTATCTTCCCGTCTGTGTCACGGTGAGGACACAGTGACCTCATTCTGGGTGGCTCTGAGGAGCAGGACAAGGAGGAGGGGAGGAGTCGCCGGGACGCAAAGGCAGCTCAGAGAGAGGTAAGGGAGTCAGGTGTGGCAGGTATTGAGGCGTCCCTAAGGGCTCACACCGAGGCTGGGGATGCACCGAGAGGGACCCTCTGAGGCAGGAGCCTTTACCTGGAGGCTCCTGCAGCTGAGTGCAGGCAGGTGTGTCTGCACGCACCTGGGACAGGGGCCATAGCTTCCCTGAGATCTCCAAGGAGTCTGGGACCCAAACAAGGGTCAGCGGACTGGCCCGCTGGGTACTCTCAAGGCCCCTGCCCCCTCTAAGAGCCCATGTCCCCTGGTGTAGGCGCACAAATGACCCTGTGAGGAGAGCTCAGCATGGCAGAGAGAAACCGGGGGCTCACCAGGACTGAAGATGGCCGTGAGCCCCCCTCCCCAGGGTAGTGTGTGCCGCAAAACCCAACCTCGTGAACCGCCCATGTGGCAAGCTTGGAGCTCACACTCCTCCCCTTGCTGAGGCCAGACTGTCTCCAGCACCCCAGCCCCCAAATGTGGGTCCTGGGGTCCCACATTCATCACACACCAGCCCTGGCACCATGGATGGGTGCTGGCCTTTCTCTGGACACCGTACCAGCCAGCAGATGTCTTTTTATGTTTCTCACCACTGTTTTTTGTCTTCCACAATTAGAGACCCTCCTGTTTCTGAAGGCAGCGTAGAGTGACGTGTAAACTGGCTGTTCCTGAGTAGCAGTGCAGGGGGTGGGTGGAGAGGGACGGATGAAATGCTGCAGACACCTGAGACCTGGCCCCAGCCCTGGTGACCTTGAGCACCTCCTCTCTCACCTCTGGGCCTCGGGTTCCACGTGTGTGAGTGTGGGGAGGAGACTCTGCGGATGCAGAGAGATGATGGACGCACACGCCTGGCCCAGTGCCTGACAGGCAGAGGGACCTGGACAGTATTGGTGGCTCACCTCGCGCCTCTCAGGGTTTCTGAGCATTAAGTGAGCACCTGGCTCCAAGCCCAGCACACAGAAGGAGCTTGATGGCTCCCATTCCCTGCCTCTCCTGTGCACACCCTGAGTTACAGACCGAATCATGTCCCCCTCAAAATTCACATATTGATGTCCCAACCCCCAAGACCTCAGAATGGGACTGTATATGGGCTTTAAAGAGGCTGTTAATGTTAAGTGAGCTCGTTGGGGTGGACTGTGATCCAGCCTGTGGTGTCCTCATGAGAAGAGGAGGCGAGGACACGGAGCAGCGGAGTGAAGACCATGTGAACGCAGAGGTAGCGGGTGGCCATCGACAAGCCACAGACAGAGGCCTCAGAAGAAACCACCCCAGCCCACACCTCAATCTCGGAATTCCAGCCCCCAGAATTGTGAGAAAATCAATTTCTGTTGTTTAACCCACTCAGTCTGGGGTACTTTGTCATGGCAGCTGGAGCGAACGTATACAGCCTGCATTTCTCCAGCTTTGTGCCTTTGTCCCCACCTCGGCGCTGTGCTGTCCCTGTCCTGAGGCCTAGGAATGACCTGGGGGAGCCTTAGCAAACCTTCATTATACCTTTTCAGACCTTAATGGGCCCGAGAGTCACCCAGGAGCTTCGCTAAAATGCAGACCCTGGGTCAGGAAGCCTGGATGGGCCTGGGAGTCTGCGTTTCTAGTACAGCTGTGCCAGGGCTGCTGGGCCACGGCCCACACTTTGAGTAGCAGGACGCCAGCTCGGTGGTAAAGCCAGGTGGGTGAGTGACGAGGGACAGTCCAGTGCCCCTGAGTCCTGGGTGCGGGTTGCAGCTCTAGCTCCCCCCTACAACCCACCCAGAGGAGGACAGGAACTGCTTTGGCTGGGGGAGAAGAAGGGCAATGGCAATGCTGGGCAGCTTCAGGTGACCTTCCAAGGGGAAATAACCATGTGTAGGCTCCAGGACAGCACCTTTGGAGGACCACCTGCTTCTGCTATCAGCCGGAAGTCACCTCCGAGCTCCTCTGGTCCTTTAGTCCATCACCTTCTTGACACAGACAGGGAGACTGAGACCAAGACCAGCCGCATAATTTGTGGGGCTTGGTGCAAAATTGAAATCAGAATCCCCTTGTTCAAAAAGTACTAAGAATTTCAAGAGAGTGACAATAGAACATGACACCAGGTGCAGGGGCCTTGTGCACAGGGGGCACCTGTATGAGGCCAGTATAATTCAGAGACACTCACAGTGAGCCAGAGCTCAGCTCAGCCTGACCCTCAGGCCTCCTGAGTCCCCAGTGGCTGCTCTTTCTATCACCCCAAACCACCTTGCCCTTGCCCTTCGAGCTTGCCTGCCTCGGGAGACCTCGCTACAGCCAGGCAGTGGGTGCCAGGGGCAGGGAGGGAGTCCAGGCCCTCACGGCCTCCTTCCACTCCAAGGTCTCTGGTTGTACAGTGCTGGGGCCAAGGGAGGCCTGACCTCCCTGCTGCCTTCCCAGACCTACAAGTTCCTCTGATTCTGTGGGCCTGCCCATCTGAGCAGCTCTGTGCCACCTGTAGCTGATGGCACAGTGGTGGGAGACAGCACCAAGAAAGGTTGTGTAAGAATGTTCCAGGAAGAAAGGGTAGGGAGATCGTCCCCTGCAGTGGAGGTGAGAGGTAGCCCAGTCTATTCAGGGAAGTGCTGTGGGGAAGGCATCGATTTCCAGGGGGTGCCAGGTGGCAGGGGCAAGACCACAGGCTCTCCAAGGGGACCTATCAATGAACCATGGGGAGTGACAGCACTGTGTCACAGTCAGGCTTGCTTTTAGAAAGGCCACACTGCCAACTGGGAAGAAGAAGAGGTTAAAATGGCAAGTCTGAGAGGAGGCCACTTGGTGGTCATTGGTCCTGGTGCAGGCAGTAGCCCTGTGGGTGGCAGGGAGGGGCTGGCCACTGCTGGCAGAAGTGACCGCTTGCTGGTTCTCCTTGAGTATGGGGAGTGGGTCAAAAAGTGAGCCCCAGGTTTCTGGCTTAACTGGTTGAAAAGATGGTGCTGCCTGCCATCCAGCGAGATGGGTGCAGCAGAACACTTTCCACTGAAAGGGCTGGAAACCTAATCGAACTGGCCTTTAAGAAAAGGAAAGGGGAGTGGCTGATCCATATAAACAAAAGGTGTGAGGGCAGAGCCCTCACTTCAGGCACACCTGGAGCCAGGGTTCAACCCCGTCCTCGGCAGCTTCTCTCTCCGTTCCTGGCTCAGGTGCTTTGTGCTGACTCCATTCTTCACAGCTCTCCCCACATGGTCTCAGGACAGCTGGGGCACCTCTCCCAGCTACATCCTTCCAGGTTTAAAATCACAGGCAGGCCGGAAACGGTGGCTCACGCCTGTAATCCTAGCACTCTGGGAGGCCAAGATAGGAGGATCGCTCAAGGTCAGGAGTTCAAGACCAGTCTGAGTAAGAGCAAGACCCCGTCTCTACTAAAAATAGAGAAAGAAATTAGCTGGACAACTAAAAATATATAGAAAAAATTAGCCGGGCATGGTGGCACATGCCTGTAGTCCCAGCTGCTTGGGAGGCTGAGGCAGAAGGATTGCTTGAGCCCAGGAGTTTGAGGTTGCTGTGAGCTAGCCTGATGCCATGGCACTCTATCTAGCCTGGGCAACAAAAGCGAGACTCTGTCTCAAAAAAAAAAAAAAAAAAGATTCTTTGACTTGTAATTGGTTAAAGACCTGAAGCTTTGTCTAAAATCTCAGGCAAACAAGAGCTTGTGTCCTACCAACGCCCTGAGATTTGCTCTGATTAGACTAGCTTAGGTCACATGCTCACCCCTGAGCCAATCGCTGTGGTTGAGCTAATTGACTTAGACCTGATCTGTGATCCACTCCTCTGGCTGTGGTAGAGCCGGAGAGACCAGAGCGTCTAAGAGGAGAAGGAGTGGATCCAAAGAAACACTGGGCTCCTACCAGGACAAAGGGAAATAGAGGCTAGGGAGACAAACCACACCTTTCCAGCTCTGTGGGCAGCATGGAGGAAGAATAGCAGGTGCAGATTAGAAGGTGTTGGGTTTGCAGGGTCCGTGGGCCAAGCAGAGGGAGATAGATGTTCAGCAGCAAGCAGGGAGAGAAAGGCCGGAGAGGGACCTGGAATTGCCAGCGTGGAGGTGGTGAGGGGAAGATAATGACATGGACTTTGGGAGCCATTCTGGACTCTGCTTGAGGAACAGACAGTCAGATTTAGGGACAGTCTCTTCCTCCATTTGCTCTTTAGGATCAGGCAGTGGAACACCCCCACAATCCTGGGGCGAGCAACGCCCCAGCTTCCTTCTTACAACACCAGCTCTCTCTTCTTGTCTTGGACTATCTCACACCTCCCTCTCGCTTCATTGATATCAGGACCTGACTATATTTGAGAGCGATTGGAGCCACTGATGCTGCAAAAAGATTCCTGCCAGGCCTTGGTACCAGGACACATGAGGTGCCAGGGTCCCTCAGGGCTGATGGGCATGTTCTGGAAATGACAAAAGCCAGAACCCCCCTAGGAGACAGAAGGACGAGCAGCTCCAAACGGGGATGACACTGATGACTTCTCCCACTTCTCCTGGTAGTCTCCTCCCCATGCCCATCATGCAGCGGGACCTCTGGCAGGGCTGGGAGGACCCAGAATGGGGGAAGGTTTGTGAAATGTTGCAGTGGAGAAAGGGACGCGGTGGCCCATGTAAGTCTTGGATATGCTTAAGATGTGGCATCTTAAGATGGAATGCTCTTTGGGGCATTCTGAATTTCGGCTTTTTGGGTTTGGGATGCTCAACCTACCGGTTGAAAGTATAATGCAAATATTCCCAAATCTGAAAAAAATCCCAATTTGAAACACTTCTGGTCCCAAGCATTTTGGATAAGGGTTGCTCAGCCCGGATGGTCTCCGAGGGTTGGTGGGCTGAGCCCGGAGGGGTGGGCGGAGAGAGCCTGAGAGGAGAAGAATCGAGACCATGAGTGTCATTCTAAAGGGCGACAGAGAAGTGGGGCCGAGGAGGTTTTCTGTTTCATTTCAAGACAGGTAAAGTAATGGCATATTTATGTGTTGACAGGAATCATGCAGGAGAGGAAGTGGAGAATGTCTCTATGTCCTGGTGGCTTCACCAGGATAACAAAACATCTCCAGTGTTACTGTAAGCCAGCGTGGTCTCTACCGTCATTGCTTTTTACCTGGCAACTCCTGGCCCACGACTACTGAAAAAAGTCCTGGTAAAGTGTGCCCAGCCCTTGTCCACTTTCCTCTATCTTTCTTACTGTCTGAATCTTGAGTTTCTTTAGGATGGCAATGTACCGGCTAGAAAAATTATACCCCTCAACATCCTTAGGGGCAACATGACACATGGCTGGACAGTGAGATTGTGTTCATGTGGATTATTACTCAACAAATATGCATTCTCCTCCTCTCCCACTGTGAGTGGAGTATAAGTACTAACCCGTCGATGTTGGGCTTGGCTACAAGGCTTACTTTGGAATGTTAGTGGAAGGAATAGCAGAGACCTTAGATTTGCTTGTGTAGTTTGGCTGCTTCTTGCATTGATGATTCATCATGAGAAGGGCCTGCCCAGGTATTGACTGGTTGCTCAGCCTGGGTCACAGAACTAGTACCCTTAGAGCCAAGACCAGCCGATCCAAGTCTGGAGTACTGCCCAGATGAGCCCAACCTGAATTTGGGGGTGGTTGTTACAGAGCCATTACCCTGCTAATAACTGACCAATGCAGAGATATAAATAGACATTGCTGGTTGAGCTTCTGGGAAAGCTCTTTAACAGGGACAGACTCAGCTGGCAAGTCTTCTCCTTCTCTTTGAATGAAGACAGACTCAGTGCTTGGAGGGGTGGGGAGAGGCAGGCCACCTTACCACCACAGGTGATGGAAACATGCTAAGCGCGGCTGCATGGGAAGACAGAATGAGCCTCCATCCCTGACAACACCATGACACCATCATGTCAGCCTTGCAATGCCTCACTCGGGACTTCCCCTTACCTAAGAAAAATCAAACTGCTGATGTGATTAAGCCACTGTTTTCAGGTTTCTGATACTTGCAGCCAGATGCAATTCCTAACTAATAGACACAGGTAACTGTCGGTATTAAAGCCACACTTGTGTTTGAGATCACCCAGGGAGAACATGAAGTGTCTCAAGAGGGTCCAGTAGAATCCTCAAGAATGTTGGAGAGGAAGCCCACAGAAGTAACTGAGAAGGAAGGGTCTGGGGGAACCAAGAGATGTGGTGCCAGAGGCCACAAGAGGAGAGAATTTCAACAGGAGACAGGGATAGACCAGGCTAAACACAGCGGTGGGATGCAGGAACATGAGGAAGAAAACTTCTCAAGAGATTTAGCAAACGAGAAGGTCCTTGACCTTGGCAGGGGAGGTTTGGTTCAGGGTTGGGGACAGAAGCCAAACCACACAGTGTGATAGAATCCCAGCCCTCTGCGGCTCCCTCCATGGGGGAAGGACGCTCGAAAAAGGATGATGCAATGGGAGGAAACCACTCCTTGGCCAGCTGCAAAGACCATTTCTCCGCCTTGCCTCCAGGATGAAATCTAAGCCCAGTCTGGCATCCAACCCTCCAAGGTATGGATGCAGCCAAGATGTGGCCCCGCCTGCCCAGCCTCCCTTCCCCACATTACAGGAGTACCACTACCCACGGTTTTTGGCCATGCATGCTGTCTTCCTTTGGACTGCCTTCCCCTGCCTATCCTCGGCCTTCAAAATGGCATGAATGTCACCCCCTGTTATGACAAAGATCACTCCTTTCTCCAGGCTCCTTGCACCTCTCTGTGAATGCCTTGAATCATATTGGCTGGGTCCACGTGGGTCTTGCTCCCCCGGGTGGGGACAGTGTCTATATTGTCTGCTCCCCACAGGGCAGAGCACACTGACCTGGCACATGCAGGGGTCACTAGCCTTAGTGAGTTGTCATGGGCTGGTGACAGTGTGCCCTATATGAAGTCCCCAAGCCAGGGAGAGCGAGCGGTGTCTACAGAGCCACGTCTGTCCCCTTCCACTCCTACAGAGCTGCCTTTGGAGAGCTCAGGAAGGAAGCGGAACAATCGGCAGAGAAACGTGAGGGTTTCTGCCCTGCTCCTCTCTGGAGGCTTCCCAGAGGGCAGCTGCTTCCTTTCTCTCATTTTAGCACAAGAAGACATGATTGTGACCAAATTTAGAAAACAACCAAAATTTAAAATACAACCCATATTTTAAAATCCATTTCAACAGCTCCACCCCACTAAAGGAATGTCTCTTCTGAGCAATGTGGGTGAGGAATCTGCAGCAGCAATGTCCTGGTTTGGGGCCTGGGTGGGGAAGGAGAGGGGTCTTCACACCACAGACAGACAGACCTACCCCACCAGCAAATGGGTGGGATGATGAAGCCCTGGAGGAGAACAGGGCCAGACACGGGGGCAGATGGGCCCAAGTTCAAGGAAGCATCGTCTTGACTTCATATTTCTGCCAATAGCTGGAGAGGATGGATGTTTCTGGAAGCCACCTCAGAGACCAACCACAGAGGATGGGCCCCTCCTTAGTGCGATGCTACTTTTAGCACATTGTTCTGCTGTGCTTTGTGGGGAACAGAGGGAAACCCAGGGAACCAAACAGTGTCTCCCACCTTATATAATAATAGCAACCAGGTATCAGATGCATGCTCCGTGCCAGGTGCTGTACTAGGAGGGTTTTTCATTTAATGTTGTTGCCAGGAATTCGACATGAGTCATGTTGCCTCAGAGATTTTCATAAGGGGGGAAAAAGGTCTTGGTGTGCCAGAATGAAGAAGATGAATTTGTCAGGAACAAAGTAAAGGCTTGTTTTGCATGCATGGCATCCAACAGGTGGTTTTGATAAGGCTGTCAGATACGCTACTGTGTCCTCTGGCCATCTTAATAGAGATAAAGAGGCCAGGTTAAAGGAGGCTATAAACTCACTGAACTCAGTTCCCATCTGCCTAAATGGGGCCCGTTCTCCCCAAGTCTCAGATTCTTCACCTAAAAATTGGAGCTAGAAAATACCACCTTCACGTGGTTGTTGTGAAGGTTAAACAAGGAATGTGTGAAAATCAGCACCGTGCCTTACAGGTAGTGCACACTTAGTAAATGGTAATAATCATCATTGTTGGTATAAACCTTGGCCTTATAATGGAGTTGAGGTTTTCTCCCCGGGGTTGGAAGAATCTGGGATGGATGTTGACCTTGTGCACCTGAACCCCTATTATGAGGGAGACTAAGTCTGCATTTCCCCAAGGACAGAACGATACTTACTGGGCAAAAGCTATTATGGAGCCAATTCCAGCCAAATAAAAGGAATTGCAATAATGAAAGACTGCTGCCTTTGGGGAGTGAGAACTTATGGTTTCTTTATATTGTGTATTTTCCAAAATTTTGGCGGTGAGTTTCTATTTTTTAATAATCTTGGAAAAATAAAGTATTAAAATAAAATAAAAAAAAAAACCCCACACACATCAGGAATGCTCCCACTGGGGAGACCAGACTCGATTTGAGATTCTACCAAATGTGAATCTAGTTTCCAAGTCTCAAAAAAGATTGAAATCCATTCTCAACAGAGGTGATGCCACGGGAGAGCGTCCTGTTCCCCTCTGGGCCAGCCACGCCCTCACCCTCAGAGCACAGAGAGCAGACACCCTTACAAAGTCCCACTGAGTCTGGTTCTGGGAGAGCAAGGACCAGGTGCTCCGATGGCAGGTGTCACCAAGGGTCTGGGAAGTCCATGGGGCGTTAGGGCTGCAAGGTCTCACTCTCCAGGCAACAAAAAAGGGCCTGGCATCATGCCTCAAAGGATGGCCAATCTCACCATCAGAGGGTGGCTTCCCTTGATGTTTCACTAAGAAAGCCTTGAGTTGGAGTCCAAAAGGCAGGCCCTCGGAGGGAGAGGCCAGGGCCAGTGATGGGACAGACATCAGATCTGGCAGCAGATGTCGGTTCTGGTCCCAGCCTCAGCTCCCCTTGCTGTGTGATGCTGGATCAGCCCCTTTCCTCTCTGGGCCTCTAGGTTCCCCATGTGTAGCTTCTGGAGTTGGACAGAGCTTTCCAGCTCAGAGGCAGCAGCTTGATGCCCCAGGCCCTTGGCCACACTTTCTCCCTAGACTCAAAGTCTCTGTGGCCCAAGAGACCCAAGAAGTCTTTCAGCCCTATTGTTCCACCCCTGCTTTTAATGAAGCCACATCTGGAGCGTATCTCCTCTCATCCCTGTTTTGTACAGTTCCTCACAGCTGGGTCCCCATAAATCAATTTGTTCTGCAGACAAGTTCCCAGAATTGTCCAGAATCTTACGCAGAAAGGGCAGTTTTATTTCCCTTTGGCTGCTGGTTCCAGAGGTTGTGAGCTGAGCCCAGTCCACTTCAGGACAAGCTTCCCAAGTCTTCCAAACCCCATGGCTGGCTGGGGCCTCCCAGAGTGACCAAGGTCCATGCTCCTGTCTGCAGCCACAAGGATGAACCGGCCTCTGGGGCCCCCTTCCCATCCCCTGTCAGGAAGCTGTGCCCTCAACTCCACAGCAAAAAGATTGGACTAAAATGAACCCCAAACTCTCTGCAGCTCTTGGATTCCAAGTTTTCCCAGAGAGATGAACTAATTATGAAAGGAGAAGAGTTGAAAAGTTAATATCTCTGCAGATGGGGAGGGAAGGAGGAGTGGGAACCCCCAAGGACTTCTGTTCTGCCCCAAGGCAGCAAACAGCACAGAACCCAGGAATTCTGTGAGGAGCAACTGTTCCGGGGGTCAGGGGCCCACATATGCCTTGTTGTTTCTGACAGTGCTCTAGTCCCCAGGATGTTTCTGGGATTGAGCCACTTGGGATCTTTGGTCACCATTGGCTGCCCCTTGGGAAGTGGTCCCCGAGCACTGAGTCTAGCAGGTGCCCTGAGCTTGCAGCAGCCCCCCTCGTCCCATTTAGCCTGCGCCTCCCGCAGAGGTGGGTACTAGCACAGCCCCTATTGCACAGAACAGGAAAGTGTGGCTCAGAGGGGTTAAGTCACTGGCCCAAAATCCATGTGACCAACAGAATTCAGGTCTGCCCCACAGCAAATCCCGACCTCTCTCCAATCTATGGTGCCAAATGCAGTCAAACCCGGGGCCCCGGTCATTCCCCTATGAACAAGAGCTTGAACTCAGACTCCATTGGGGGGAATGTCTTAAAATAATTTTTATCAAAGGAATACATGTACTTGGCTTGAAAATCCTGATAGTTCTCAAGGTTTCTAATGAAATCAGCAATCCCCCACCCCACCTCTGCTCACCCCTCCTCATCCCCAGACCTGGCTCCCGAGAGAGTCCCTACCTGCAACTCCCCTGGCCGGTTTTTCCTATGTTGGCTTCCATATGTCAAATAACATATTAGCCCTGTTTTCTGGTGATTTTTCAATTTTAGAATATTATTGGCTTCCTGTTATGGAAAATGAAGGTTTTTGTTTGGTTACACCATTTCTCTTGTTCTTGTATCTCTCTCTCTCTCTCTCTCTCTCTCTCTCTCTCTCTCTCTCTCACACACACACACACACACACACACACACACACACACACACTGCCTCTCCCCATCCCACAGCCTACCAGTGTCATTTTATTATCCTCACAGCATCTGGGGGAAGCCTGAGCTGGCCTGGACCTCTCTGCAGAGATGCACAATCGGGTCCTGACCTTTGGTTAAATGTAGCAGATTTCGTGCAAGCCTCTGTCTTCACTCCCTCCCCGAACCCTGGTGAAAACCACATCCCACAAGGACAGTTTGAAGAAACAAGGGCTGGTTAGCCTGCAGCAGGGAAGATTCCAGAACATGTCCTCTCTCCTTGACTCTTGGAGGGGCTGTCCTGGGGCAGAGAGAGAAAACACACTGGGTGGCCTCACAGGGGATCCGGAACATGAGGGAAGCCACAGAGACAGCGCTTCCAGCTTCATACAGAAGCCGCCCAAGAACAGAAAAGGTTGGCCTGTCCTGTCGAGTAGGGGCTTCCCCTGCCTGGCAGTGGACAAGCTAGGGTCGGCTGACCGTGTTCAGGACGTGGAGGAGGCATTCCTGCAAGAGGATGGAATTGTGCACGACTTCTAAAGTCCCTTCAAAGTCTATAACCCAGCAATTTGCTTCCTTTTATAACAGTTGGCAACTAGAACCCAGTGGTGCTTTGCAATTGCTCCTGAGTTATAACTAGAGCTGCCCAATAGACTCACCCATCTGGCAACTTCTTTAGAGGGTGCTGAAATAAGTGTCTTAACAGCCTCATGAGCAATCTATTCCACTGACCCTTGCCTCATAAAAGAAGGTTCAAGATGATTCACGGAGGAATCAGGACATGGCAGTTGGGACAGAACTGTCCGCCCCACGGGTATTAAGCACTGCCGAAGATGGAACAGCGCTGGATGGAGAAATTACCCGTGGGCCTCCCTGGCTGCACAGCAAGAATCTCAAAGGGGGAAACTGAAGAAATACCTCCCACCCTGCCCGATTTGGAAGAGAAAGAGGGCAGAGTGTGGGCGTGGGCAAAGACAGAATCCCACCTGGATAACCGTGCACCGCACGGAGGAACAGGTGTGGCCCCCAGGTGGCCCTGCACTTGAGCACTGCCTCTGCTTCTCCTCCCTGACTTGACACTTCCGAAAGAACTGTGCTTGCCCAGAGGCATCAATCAGCCGTAAACCCCCGCACTCTCCGTGCAGGACAACGCTCGTAGTCATGCCGTAACTGGCGTGTTGTGTAAGTGAACGAAGAATGGTCAGGGCGTACGAGCTGCGTGGCTTGGGCGAGCCGCCGGCCTTCTGCTCCCAGAGGCAGGAGGAGTGAGACTCTGGAGTAAGACTAGGTGCAAATCCCAGCACTGCCACCTATTATCTGTGTGACCTTGGACCAGTTCCCGACCCTTCCTGAGCCCCCAGTGTCTCCACCTTTAAAATGGAGCAGGGGGGGGAGAGGGAGGGTGTGGGCTAGGGCCTACTTCACCGGGTGTTTTGAGAATTAAATTAGTTCTTTATATGAAGTGCTCAGAACAGTGTCCAACTTACGGTATTATTATTATTGTTTTTATTATTATTATCAGCAACTGCAAACAGAAGGTAGCAATCCTCGCCCAACTGACCTCATGAGATCAAACAAAATAATACTTGTAAAAACAGAAAAAGCTCTAAAGTGGTGAATACGTGTAAGAAATCTGATGTGTAGTGCACTGAATCTCACCAACATTAGGAGACTATAAGAGGCCAGTATTTTCAACTCCACTTATTGAATAAATACTGTAGCTATGATACACAAAGACATGTGGCAAAGTCTTTAGGACTTTTTAACAAGATAGAAAACTAATTTGATTTTTTAATTTAATATAATATAAAGCCAATTTCTTAGAGTACCACTTTAACACTCTAAGAAAAACAACACATTCAGGCCAAATTGAGAACACTGACTACTAAATGGAATGATAGGGATTGACAAAGAAAATGCTGTCCCTAATTTGCTGTGTGATCTCAGGCAAACCCCTTCCCTCTCTGGCCTCAGTTCCCGGTCAGCCACAATTGGCACCAGATGATCTCTGGGAGCCTTCCAGGTCTGCCATCCTGGGGATCTCTGGAGGATTTTTAGACCAACAGACTTGGCCTCAATGAAAGCATTGACACGTTTCCTGAGCCAACAACACCATCTAGTGTGTGTGTGCGAGGAAGACACAATGGCCCAGCCAATCAGGAGCTTCCTCCTCTCCCTCTTATTCTCACTTGAATTAATCTTGCTGCTCAAAATATGGTGCACAGACCAGCAGTAATGGCATCCCCTAAGAGCTTGGGGGACATGTGAAATCTCAGGACCCATCCCAGACCTACTGAACCCAAATCTGCCAGACGTTTCCAGCCATGCATATAATAAAGTGTGAAAAGCACTCTTTTAACAGGAGGAGAAAACGGAAGCTGTTTAGCACAGGAAATTTAAGTTTAACAGATATTCAATCCATAAAGAAATCCAGAATTGGCCTGTGTAAGTAAAACAAATCCTTCCCAACTGACATATAAGGAGCCTGTCAGACTCATGTCACTTTCTTGGGAATTTTTTACAAGTTTTCAAGACGGAATCCTCTCAAATGGTAAGTAGGTATCTGATGACAGGGATGGACAATCCTGAGCCCGAGTTTCCAGTGCACCTGTATTGTCTACCTGGCTATTAACATAATAATCACACTGACGAGACCGTTTCCAGAAATTCAACATGAACTTGGCCGCTCTGAGCTCCTAGGGGCCATGCTCAGGCCTGAGCCACGTGGCCCTGTCACAACAGGACAGCTCACTTCTTCAAAGCCAGCAGCAGACTTCCTCAGCAGGAGACCTGTAGGAGCTCAGGTTCTCAGTGCTGCAACCACAAGGAACTGAAGTCTGCCAACAAACAGTGAGCTTGGAAGAAGACCCCAAATCTCAGACGAGACAGCAGTCCTAGCCAACACCTTGACCGTAGTCTGTAAGACCCAGAGCTGAGAACCCAGTCAAGCCAAGCATGCCCTGACTTCTGACCTACAGGAACTGTGAGAGAATAAATGGGTGTTTCCAGCTGCTAAAAGTATGGTACTTTGTCACACAGCGATAGAAAATTAATACAGATTTTGGCACCTGGAAGTGAGATGCTGCGGTAACGAATACCTACAACGTGGGAGGAGGCTGGAGGAATGTTGAATAGCGTGATAAAACCTGCCTCTCTTTGAACAGACTGTAGAAATGTGGATGTTGAGGCCAACAAGAGCTCAGAAGGAAGGGAGGCACGTGTAACTGGAAACTGGAGGAAAGGGATCCTTGCCACGCAGTGGCAGACGCTTGGCAAAGCTGCCCCTGCAATGCTCAACATTGCTAATCATCAGGGAACTGCCAGTCAAAACCACAGTGAGATATCCTCTCACCCCAGATAGGATGGCTAGTATCAAAAAGACAAAAATAACAAACACTGGTGAGGATGTGAAGAAGGGGAACACTAGCACACTCTCGGTGGGACTGTAAAGTAGTACAGTCATTATGGAGAACAGTACAGAGGTTCCTCAAATAACTATTAATAAAAATAGGACTACTATATGATCCAGCAATCCCACTGCTGGGAATATACCGATTGGATATACCATAGAAAGACAAATATATCCAAAAGAAAGCAAATCAGTATATCAAAGAGATATCTGCACTCCCGTGTTTACTGCAGCACTATTCGCAACAGCCAAGATATGGAATCAACCTAAGTGTCCATCAGCGGATGAATGGATAAAAAAAGTGGTATATATACATAATGGAATATTATTTAGCCATACACCAGAATGAAATCCTGTCATTTGCAGCAACATGGATAGAACTGGAAGTCATTCTGTTGAGTGAAATAAGCAGGCACAGTAAGACAAATACCACATGTTCTCACTCGTGTAATATGTGGGAGCTCAAACAGTGGATCTCATGGAAGTAGAGAGTAGAATGGTGGTTGCCAGAGGTCAGGAAGAGGGGCGGTGGTGCAGAGAAGTTGGTTAAGGGGGACAAAAATACAGTTAGATAGAAAAAATACTTTCCAGTATTCAATAGTACAGTACAGAAATTAGAGTTAATAATTTATTGCACGTTACAAAATAGCTAGAAGATTTGTTATGTTCCCAACACAAAGAAAAGATAAATGTTTGAGTGATAGCCCAATGACCCTGATTTGATCATTACACATTGTGTACACGTATCACAATATTATGTGTACCCCCAAAATATGTACAACTGTTCTATATCAATAAAAAATTTTAAAAAATAAATTAATTAAACAAATGTTTAAACTGTCTCCTGCAGTTCTGTGGAAAGCAGAACGTATAAGGGATAAGCCTCGTTAGGTAGTGCAGGAGATTTCCACGCAATGTTGAAGACGCTGCTTGGTTTTTTCTTGCTGCTTAAAGTAAAATGTGAGAGAACAGAGATAAACAGAGGGCAAAACTGTTACACAAAAATGAACTACAATTGAATTTTTTAGAAAATTCTCATCCTCTCCAGATGGCGAAAGATGCTACAAATCCGAATGGCTGCTGAGGGCGTAGCAAAGAGAAAAGGCTAAGTGCATGACCGTGCGACCTTTTGCTAAAACCTCAGAAAGATCAAAACGTCAGAGTATTCAGTCACACAAAGGGCCGTTTCAAGAGATTAAGGGTGTGTGTGTACCTTACAGACCTTCTCAACTGACTCAGGGAGAGCCAGGGAGCTCAGGGCCATTATTCCTCAGCCATCTTCGCGGGAGGCCAACACGCAAAAGGACTTTGCTTGGAAAGACACGTGGATGTGGCTTCTGTCTAGCAGAATGAAGATCAGTGAAGTCCATGCAAGACCCACAAAGGTCTTGAGAAAACTGCTGAAGCAGAAGCACTGCCAGCTTGGACTGACCGGGGGGACACAAGCAGGCTGCTAAAACTCAGCTGCAAACACGTGCCACCTTTCATAAACAGGAACTATGATAGGAGGGTGGAACTGAGTGCCCAGAGGAAAGAGCCAAGAGCCCCTGAAATTTCACCCAGGTCTTGTGGCCTAATCAAGAAAAGTCAACCGTTTGATTGGCTGGATTTCAAAACTGTTGTAGACTCATGACTCCTTTTTCCCTTGTATTCCCCGCTTTTTGCACCAGAATGTCTACCATTGTTATCCTTCGCCTGTCCCACCACTGTGTGTTGGGGGTATTGGGGCAGATAACTCCTCAGGTCCACAGATGGAGAGGAATTGTGCCCCAGCGCTGTACTTACTGGATTACACCCAGGAGCCGCATCTGTACCTGGACCTGATTTAGACTTTGAACTTTTAGCTGATGAGGTTTAGATTCAGAGGAAGAGATTTTAGACTCTGAGCTCATGCTGTGATGAAATGGGACTCCTGGGATCATTGGAGGGAGTAAATGCATGTTGCACGTGGAAGGGATGTGGATTGTGGGGGGCCAGAGGGTGGGCTATGGTAGGTGGCATTCCACGATGACCCCCTGTTGTGCATGCCCTGCATGATCCACTCCCCCTGAATGTGGACTGGACCTGTGAATATGATGGGACAGTACTACAGAGAAGGAACTCTGTGGATGTATTAAGGTCCTAATCAGTTGAATTCTGAGTTAATAGAAGGGAAATTATATTCGGTGGGCCTGACCTAACCTGTGGCCCCTTAAAAGAGGTAAGAAGCAGTAACACTCCCCTTTGAGTATGCAGCTCGAAGAAGCAGCTGTCATGCCATGGTGAAGGACATATGGAGGGAACACGAAGTGGTCTTTTGGAGCTGAGGTCCTCAGTCCTATGATCCCAAGGAACTGACGTCTGCCAACACCAGTGAACTTGGAAGAAGACCCTGAGTCCCAGATGAGACCACAGCGCTGGCTGACAACTGGACTGCAGCCTGTGGGGCCCTGAGCAGAGACTCCAGTTAAGCCACCCCACGCTTCTGACCTCCAGGAACTGGGAGATAACGGATTTGTTTTCATCGATTAGGTTGGTGCAAAAGTAACTGCGGTTTTAACATTGTTGAAATTTGCCATTTGATATTGGAATACATTCTTAAATAAATGTGGTTATGTTATACATCATTTTAATGCATATTTCTTACTTTGCGTTTTTTTGCTAATGACTTATTACTTGCTGTTTATTATATATTTAGTTAGACTATGGAAATGATGTTAGACAAAAAGCAAATTCAAGTGATTTTCTCATTCGAGTTCAAAATGGGCCGTGAAGCAGCAGAAACAACTCGCAACATCAACAATGCATTTGGCCTAGGAACTGCTAAGGAATGTACAGTGCAGTGGTTGTTCAAGAAGTTTTGCAAAGAAGACGAGAGCCTGGAAGATGAGGAGTGCAGTGGCTGGTCATGGGAAGTTGACAAAAGACCAATTGAGAGCAGTCATCAAAGCCGATCCTCTTACAACTACATGAGAAGTAGCCCAAGAACTCAAGGTCAATCATTTTATGGTTGTTCGGCATTTGAAGCAAATTGGAAAGGTGAAAAAGCTTGATAAGTGGGTGCCTCATGAGCTGACCAAAAATCAAAAAATTGTCATTTTGATGCATACCACCCGAAGGATGGACATATTTGAAACTCGGACTTAGGGGGGTAGGAGGGGTGGGGGGGCAAGGGCAACATAGGTAACCTAAACATCTGTACCCCCATAATATGCTGAAATAAAAAAAAAATTGTCATTTTGAAGTGTCTTCTTATATGCAACAAAGATGAACCATTTCTTGATCAGATAGTGACGTGCAAGGGAAAATGGATTTTTTACGACAACTGGCACCAGCTCAGCGGTTGGACTGAGAATAAGCTCCAAAGCACTTCCCAAAGCCACACTTGCACCAAAAAAGGGCATGGTCACTCTTTGGTGGTCTGCTGCCAGTCTGATCCACTGCAGCTTTCTGAAACCCAGCAAAAGCATTACATCTGAGAAGTATGCTGAGCAAATGGATGAGACGCACCAAAAACTGCAACGCCTGCAGCTGGCATTGGTCAACACAAAGGGCCCAATTCTTCTCCATGACAATGCCCGAATGAATGTCGCACAACCCATGCTGCAAAAGTTGAACGAAGGGGGCCATGAAGTTTTGCCTCACCCGCCATGTTCATCTGACCTCTCTCCAACTGACTACCACTTCTTCAAGCATCTCCACAACTTTTTGCAGGGGAAACGCTTCCACAACCAGCAGGATGCAGAAAATGCTGTCCAAGACTTCATCGAGTCCTGAAGCATGGATTTTTATGCTATAGGAATAAACAAACTTATTTCTTATTGGCAAAAATGTGTTGATTGTAATGGTTTCCATTTTGATTAATAAAGATGCATTTGAGTCTAGTTATAATGATTTAAAATTCACGGTCAAAACTGCAGTTACTTTTGCACCAATCTAATACAAGGTTACAAAGGCTTCAAAATGAGCCATTACAAACATAGTCAAAGCATTAAAGAAAACTATATTGAAAGAATTAAAGAAAATGTGCTAACGATGAGTCAATATCTAGGGAACCTCAAGAGAGAAAGAAACATGACAATAAAGAACCAAATGGACATTTAAAGTTGAAAAGTACAATAACTAAAATGAAAGAAATGACAAGAGAGGCTGAACCGCAGGTTTGAGATGGCAGAAGAAATCAGTGAACTTACATCAACAGAAATGCAAATTGAAGAACTGAGAAAGAGGCAGAAAAAATATATAATTTTTGCAAATAATGGCTAAAACCTTCCCAAATTAATGAAAAACATTAAATCACATTCCAGAATTTCAACCACCCCCACGTATGATAAACACAAGCAGACCACACCTACACACATGATAAGCAAACTGCTGAAAGACAGAACATTTCAAAAGGCAGCAAGAGAAAAATGACTAATTACGGAGAGGTAACAATGTCCATGGATTCTCATTCAAAACAACGGAGACCCTCAGGTCGTGCAATCACAAATTCACAGTGTTGAAAGAAAAAAACCCCTGTCAATTAGAATTCTATGGCCAGCTAAACTCTTTCAAAAATCGAAGGCAGAAGAAAAACACTTCCAAATAAAAACTGAATTTGTTGCAAACTGACCTACCACAGATGAACTACTGAACAGTCCTTATGCTGAAAAAAAAAAACAAACCACCAAACTGTTACTCACAGGAAGTATTGCCGAGAGTGGGAAACGGCACATATGTCGGTAAATACAAGAGACTGTGTGTATCCATATATTTTTATCTTCTTTTCCTGCTTAAAGCAATAATTTTACCATTCTATTATTGAGTTTATAATGTACATAGTTATAGGAAATGGAGCTACAGTGGTGCTAATTTGCTAAATTTTACAGAATTAACTCTGCAGCAAGCTGATGAAGATTATGATAAATTCAGGAAGCACTTGTCATAAATTCAGGAAGCACGCTGTACTCCCTAAGGCAACCGCCAAAAAAGTAACTGAAAAATAGAGCTAAGAAATCAACACAGGACATATTTATCCTCATTATGCAGATGAGGAAACGAGTCCATAGTGAATTCATGTAATTTTATGTTGCCTCGGCATCCACTGTGAATACAGGTTTGACTCTCACACCGAGAAGCAGGGCTCAGTCCCTCTTGACACAATTTCCAGTTCTCTGCCACCTCCCGGCTGCTTAATGTGGCCATACGACTGCCTCCTAGCGACCACCTTCCTAGGGGACAGCTGGATACAATGCACTTGATTTGCCCACTGTCCCCCACACTCCACAGGAACAGAGCAGAGGCGCCACAGTGCCCCCTCAGTCACAGCATGCCTCCCTGGAATGGCACTTGCTTGCTCCAAACCCTCCAATTAGAACTCCCCTTGGGAAACCTGCTTGGGAAATGCCCTGGACCCCAATAAAGGCCTCAGCCCACAGGTCCCTCTCTCTGCTGGTTGAGTGCGTGTCCCTGATAGCCCCCACTTCCCATTGGCCCTGCGAGGCCTGCTGCCCTCTTCTCCCTGGATTAAGTAATACACTGCTTTTGTCTGTGTGTGTTTTGTTGAGTTGCCTCCTCTGGGTCTCACCTGAACAACACACCCAAACCTAACTTCTTTCCAGGTCAGGGCTCTCCTAGACAGGGGCTGCCTTGGTGGGAATAAACTGGATACAGGTCAAACGAGAGCCACAAGGGCATCTGCCAGGGTAAGCAAGTTTCCGTGAGAGGGACACCTGCTCACGGGTCAGGCGCAGAGGCATTAGCTGTCTGCCGGGATAAAGAAGTGTCCCCGTGAAAGGCACACTGCACATCCACAACCAAATCCCTGGAGCCCCAGCAGGGCTGGGCTAGAGTTTACACCCACTCTCCTGAGAGCGGCCCCAAGACCAAGTCAGAGGAAAATACAACAGAGTCCTAGAAGGTGACCCGACCTGCCACAGCGAGGGCAGGCCCCCAGGACTCCCACCTGCGCCCCCCCCCAGGACTTGATTCACACCTCCCACTGGGTCAGGTGCAGGCAGGTGGGAAAACCACTCAGGCAAAATAACCGCATGTGAGAATCTTCTCACATTCATGCGGGCTTTTGTCAGACTCTTCACCTATCAGTGAAAGGAAAGGTTTCTCAATACATTATAAATTGCCTCCCAGTCTGTGAAAATATTTCCCTTGCCACTTTCATATCGATTCTTTTCTTCAAGCCTGAGAATGACTGCATATGAGCTGGCACAGCAGGAAGGGGGTGACTTCTCAAGCAGAGCTATTAATAATTAGCTGCAGTGCCCAGCGAACACACAAGAAAATGCATGGGTGGCCTCCCCACGCCCATGATGGGTTTCATCAGCATTAATTTTATGTCTGCCTGAACTGTCTTCCTGCATCTGGGAGGGCTGACACCCTTCATCAGGCTCCTCCTGACACTGCAGACATGGTGGGGAGGGCAGGAGGGCAAAACTTCCTAACTCGCTACAGGTTTGGTGGGCACCTGCCCTGCGCTCACGGCCCCCACAGTGGCACCAGGGAAGCTTGGCTCACACTGCCTCATGTTCATCAGAGAACTGAGCTGTGTCGGAAGATATTCCTCCCTACTAAGACACCGTTTAATCTCATAAAGATTAAAAAAATGAATACTTTAATATTTATTTTTGAATAAACACCTACTGATGTTTGTTGTGCTTCACATTTTATAAAGTGCAATATGAAAATACAAGCTGACATTTAATGAACCCACAATGTGCCAGGGACTAAGCTAAGCTCATTTCTCACCTGCTGTTATTCATCATCCCCATTTTTCAGAAGAAGAAACTGAATTATAGAGTAGTTAAGGTGTATCAGGTGGGCTGGGCGCGGTGGCTCATGCCTGTAATCCTAGCACTCTGGGAGGCTGAGGTGGGAAGATCACTCTGAGGTCACGAGTTCGAGACCAGCCTGAGCAAGAGCGACACCCTGTCTCGACTAAAAATGGAAAAATTAGCTGGATGTGGTGGCACGTAGCTGTAGTCCCACCTACTCAGGAGGCTGAGGCAGGAGGATCGCTTGAGCCCAGGAGTTTGAGGTTGCTGTGAGCTAGGCTGACGCCACCGCACTCTAGCCCGGAAGACAGAGCCAGACTCTGTCTCAAAAAAAAAAAAAGATGTACCAGGTGGATCCAGGTCAGGCCCGAGTTGTTTCTGGGTAATTGTTAAAATGGTCCCTGCCAGGATCTCACAGACAGTGTCAAAAAGAGCCTGAGACACAAACTGATACTTTTTAATCAATTACACTTGTGTCTCCACTGCTCACATCTGATTGGTACAAAAACAAAGCCGTAGTCAATGTTCTCACATTTTTAAAATTATTCATATTGACTTTATCAGGTTGACAAGTTCTCAGAGGTGATCTGGGATCATTCAAAATCAGAATTACTGAGAGAAACTTTCACAGTAGCTGCTACAGGACAAATTCTAACATTGATTAAAATGACCAATTATTACTATTGAACAAATTTGAAAAAATGAATTTCGCACAAAACATTAAATTTCTCCCTGTCACTATTGTGTGATAAAAATTAAAAATGACATACAAATATGTTTTAAAGTCACAGCGGTCATTAGAAAAAGCAACTGGTCACACTACAGGTAGGTTTTGTCAGACGTTCGCTCTCAAGTTTGTATCAGCTTGGCAGAGCAAGTTGTTTCCTCAAGATTTCAGCTTTGGTTAGTCCTCTTTGGCTACCATGAACATCATGGAGTGTTAACTGTGGTAACAACACATATCCAAAAAGCATTCTTTATTAAATAAATCTAGATATCTCAATGATCTGAAGGAATCAATACAATGTTCCTAGTGTCCATCTCTCTACAGAGAAAACTCTAACCCAACATTTGAGGTATTATCAGTTTATGCAAAATACATTGCAGGAGTCTTTATACCTGGGAATCATTGTAAATACCAAAATAAAATATTTACCTTTTTTTTGCTAGTGACACTAAAAGGCACAACTGTAAAATATACATCTTCATAGAAAAATATTACAAGGGTTTAATTCTCCAAATACCAAGGTTTAACATTTTATGATTACCCTTTAAAAATAGGATATTTCGGAACATTTTTAAGGTTTTCAAAATCAATACAAAGCTTATTTATATTTTTACTAAATCCAACAACACTTTCACAAATGGCAAAATGATCATTGTACTTAACTAAGTCTTTGTTGGGCGCAGAGTCCTGGGCCCGAGATCTCCTTTCCAGGCTCCTTGGTGCGGTGACATTTTGTTACACATGTTCCTTGAAGAACCATTTCTGATGATCCGAGTGGGTGCAGTCTCGTAAGAGTGGCACGAAACTGTCGCTGAACTCCTTCCTCGCAGCCTGGACACACTTCTTGGACTGTTTGTGAAATAAAGTGCCATCCTACAAAAGATAACAGACATTGGTTGGATATTCAAGAAGATTACAGGTGGTTCCTTAGAAAAGTCTCTTTTCCCTTAAAACATGTTTCGAAGAGCTCAGAGTGTGATTTTCATCATTTCAGAGATATTTACTGCAGGGTAACAGTCTTCAGTGTAAAATGGCAACTCAGGACCGTCCCGTGCATGGGGAGCGCCAGGCGCGTACAGGCTGCATCACGCTCGCCTGTCGCAGGACCAGTGGTGCCACCTGCTGGCTGCTCTGGCGGTCTGTCAGACCCTCCATCTGCCTACTGCAATTCCTTTCCTTCAGGGAAATCAGGAAAAAAGATTCTCTGCTTAACTCTTTTGCTCCTCTTAGATCAACTCGTTCCATTCCCAGTGAGTTCTTTCTCTTATGTATTTAAGCAGAGAGTGTGGAAACTTGGCTGTAGTCCCAGCTCAGCCACAGGCCCGCTGGGTGAAGGGGAACGTCACTTGGCCACCTTGCCTGAGTTCCTCACCTGTGAAACGTCAGGGTGAAGCAGTGCGTTCACTCTGTGCCAGTTCTGAAAGCCTCAAAGATGACAATCATCTTTATCAACCTGCCGCTTCTCTCCTCCCTACCAGCCCTTGCTGAGTTATCTCTGCAAGTCTCTCCCAAAGCCTGGTGTTTATCTCTTCCCTCCACCTCTCTGTTGTAAGCTGCATGAACTTAATCACACTGAGCAGCAAACAGGCAGAATGAATAACACACCTGTTCCAAGGGAAGAGAAGCCTTGGAAATAAAATTAGATGCAATCGAATCCCTACACTATCAATCCTGAAAACCCTTCAAAGTGTTCCTAAGTTGCCTTTAGAGTAACTTGAAAGTAAATAATCAAATTAAGTATCTTTCCCATCCTTCTAAACAAACTTACTTTTCCTTATATGGTCACTGAAATTTAAGAAAAAATTTTTAATAACATCTCAAACCAATTTTATTTCATTTACTATTTTTTTTAATATCTTTTTTTTTTTTGAGACAGTCTTGCTGTGTTGCCCGGGCTAGAGTGCCATTGCATCAGCCCAGCTCACAGCAACCTCAAACTCCTGGGCTCAAG
>NW_012136969.1:1498342-1500341 GCF_000956105.1 Propithecus coquereli | reverse complement strand
TGCTCCTGATACGACGCAACACGAATACAAGATACCACCCACAAAGTGTGCTCGCCAAAAAGGTAGAGCCCAACTCTAGTCAAACCTTTATGGGGGAGAGAGGCACAACGTAAATACATCACAAAGAAACAAACAGTAATTCCAATAGTGAGACACTCCACAGACAACTGTCTTATTTGTTTAACAAGTTAAAGGTATTAGACAAAAAAAACCCAAAAAATAAAAAAGGAAGAAGACTGCCTTAGATTACAAGAGACTTAGGAGAAAAGACCCAACGACCAAACACAAAGTGTGGACTTTCTTTGGATCCCAATTAGAAATTTGAATAAGTTGGGGGAATGTGAACTAGAACTGGATAGTAAATGATACCACGAAATTGTTCATTTGATTAAGTGTGATAGCGGTCTGCAGTTTCGTAAGCTAGTGTCTAAAGTTTGTAAAGACACATACTAAATATATGCGTGTAGGAGTGAAATGACACAACAATGCCTGGGGTTTGCTTAAAAAGAGAAAAACGTGGAGGATGAAATAGAGGAGAGAGAAAGCAAGAGAGGCAGAATCTTGAACATTCTAAAACCTCAGGGACAGGATTTATTGTATCATTCTCTCCGCACTTCTGTATGTTTGAACATTTTCATCATGAAAACACAATGCAACATTACTATCCTACTTTGTATTTATCAAAGACTTCCAGAATGGAAGACCAGCACTTCGAATCAACAGGACACAGCAGAGGAGACCTCACCGAGTTGATAAAAGCAAAAGACACTGGACATGTTAGTCGGCCTATCCCAGAAACATTTCTTTTAGGTTTTCTCGAATACTAGAAGTGACTCTGCTATCCCCACCATTGTCTCTATAGACTCCTAAGTTGGGAATTATTAACTGGTCCAGCCACTGAGACTAGAAGTAATGTGATAAGGTGTTAGTGAAAACCAGGACGTGGAAACACCAAATAAGCCTCAGTTTCCTCATCTATAAAATGGGAGGCTTACAGCTGTCAATTTCAAGATGGCTTCCAGCTCTGACATTCTGGACCTAGGGCCCAGACACTCACGGGCAGAAGGAAGGGCAATGGATGAAAAGGGGGCATGGGAGTGTCCCCATGAAGGGGTCTTTCTTGCCCAGAACTTGCCGATCAGACCCGGAGGCCAGGGTGCTCACCATGAGCTTGCCTTACTCACCATCCCGAAGAAGCCAGGCCTGTCTTCAGGCACATGCAGTTCTGGATACACAGTCTCCAAAAACCACTTGAAGTCCTTACACTGGAGCTTGGTCCGGAGCTGCCTCCTCTCTGTCACATCCCCAAAGGGTTCCTAAGGCAGCAACAAAACAGTGGGTCCCTGTAGGTCCCAGGGCTTCTGTCACAGCCCTTCTCATTGATGCTCACTCATTAACAACCAACCAGCTTTTACTGAGTGTTTATTATGTGGCAGGCCCTGTGCAAGACATGGAGGATAAAAGCAGCCTCACTCCTGGTCCCAGCATCTAGTAGGAGAGACTGTCACACAGACAGTTCCATTCCCAAGTATTCTTGCTACAGGGAGGTGCCACCAGATGCATGAGGGTAGGAGACAACCACCTGCTGATGGAGTCAGAGGCCAAATCCTGGGGGACCTGTGTGTCATCAGTGAGCCTGCGATCACAGAGGTCATCCTGACACCCAACCAGCAAAATAGCAGTTTCACCATGACATATGTTATAACATTCTGATTTACTACTAAATCTGAATATTCACTTCCAAACACAGGTAAGTATTCTAGATGTAATCATGTTCCCACTATATTGAAGTATTAATATATACTTATGGTAATAGCAAAATGCTGCAATAAGAAACACTCATGGAAGTTTGGCTTTATGGACAAAACCAATGATTGAGAAATTTCGTATAATTAAATAAAGTAAGCCTCTAATCAGTACAGCAGATTTGCAGCCGTAAGAAAAATGCTGAGTGCTGAGATATTACTGTCCCTGCACTATAATGTTAAACTATTAAAAA
>NW_012136969.1:1483278-1487075 GCF_000956105.1 Propithecus coquereli | reverse complement strand
CTGAGCCCGGCCTCAAACCAATTTTATTATTTCTGTTAATAGCTTGCATTGCTATTTTTTGAGGGGTTACAATGGCTTACAGGTGGGAGAAAGATGAGACGAGGGCATTCAAAAGGGTCACAGGCTTCTGGGGTGTGCAAAAGTGTTTTTCCTTCTTATGTTCTTCTATCAAATGAATAGCATTATGGTGTCTGGCTTTTCTGGGCAGCCTGCAAATTTTGTTGCTAATTATAACATTTTTCTACCGGAAAACATATTTCAACTTTTAATCGGACTTAGAATTAACCCATTTATAAGCAGTATAAAAGACTCTTTCCATATCAGAGGCCAGGCTGGGAATGAAAGCTTCCCAGGAAGATAAAAGAAAATTAATTTTTTTTGAATTATTTTCTTTGGATTTATTCCCTCTAATGCTTTTTAGGGAGTCAAAGGATATGACTGATTTACGAGTCGTGTCACGGGCTGACTGCAAAGGCAGCAGAGCCAGTCCCTTCCGGGCCTGAAGGAACGCCCAGTTCCAGACCAACAGAGACTATTTGGAGAGCCAACTCCAACAAAGAGGTGTTCTTGGTTATAATAACACAGGTAACAACTCACCTCCATCAAGCTTTACAGTGTCCAAAGAATGTTTCTGGCTACACATCTAATCCTCACCAGAGTTAGGCAATGCTCCTATTATTGTGTCCATTTCAGAGCTGGGAAAAATGAGGCTTAGAGAGGTGGAGTAGCTTCTACCTGGCTCCAACCTCACATCCTTACACTCCGGCTATTTGTGTCACTCGTTTAAGGCCTGTTTCACCTCCAAATGCATTTTCAAGAGCCCTCTTCCCATTACAGCCCCCTGAAGGGTACCAGAAAAGACAGAAAAGGACTAGATGGTGAAGGAGGAAGGAAGCGATTCTGACCCACATGCCATGGGACCCTCCCACCATCACCACCACCTTGGGCTCACGATGACAGTGTGGCCGCATCCCTGAGCCTTGCTAGGACTAAGCCAGAGAGAATGCTGGACTCTCCCTCTCCCCCTGACAGCCCAGGGACCACCAGCAAGGAAGGAGTGAGGGGTCACCTACCTCCTGTAGGATGAACTTCTGATTCTCGGGGGCTGTTTCTTGGCAGAGATGCATGATGAGAACGTTGTTTCCTGCCTCCACAGCCACACAGGCCTCCGGCTGGCGGGTATTATAGCGTATCTCATTCTGGGACGTGTACTCGAAAAACTAAAAACGGGGCAGCCAACATGCATTAGTCACCCTCTGACGTGGAAAGAGAGGAAACCGCTGGACAAGAACCTGGGGTCACAGGAACACGGGCAGGGTCCCGCACTCCCCTCACCACCGACAGGAACCTGTCTGACCGGGGCCTCCTCTGTGGACCGTGAATGCAGTGCTTCGCAAGCGTGAATGAAGTGGCCCTTTCTCATGCCTGACTCACTCGCTAGATAGTGAGGACAGGGCTGTGCACGTTGCCTTGTGCTGAGCCCCGTGTTGGTGTAGGACAGCAGGAACAGAGTGGGCCACCCCAACTATAGCACTTGAGGGCTCTCTGCAACCTTGACCCTTGACTGGACACTTCCTCTCCTCCTCAGCATTTCCTCCGACCCCCAAATATAATGGCTATTATATTTGGTTATAATATAATCTGGTTAGTGCCTGGAAACTATAAAGTGCTGCGCCCAAGCAGCAACACGACTGCTAATGGGAAGACTTGGTTCTTTCAGGACAATGGTTTTCCTACTCAAGTGTGCCTAGCAACTACCTATGGTGTCTGTTAAAAATACTGATTCCTCGCCCCACTCCAGAGAGGGAATAGGATTCCTTCTGTATGAAATGGGGCCCAAGAAGCTGCATTTTTCACATTTTTGACAAGACACCCACTCAGCCTACCATCTCCCTTCTAGGAGATTCTGCAGTCTACCAGGACCCTGCCTTGGCAGGTTCATCTGCTTTCCTGGGTGCCCGGGGTCCTGCTCTGGTCCTCAGACCCTCCACACTTGAGCCTCCCCTGCCCTGCCTGAAGTACAGCACTTAACCCAGGAAGACCCACCTGGGCCCCTAGCTCAGGCCATTTCCCTAACCACCACCTTGCAGTACGGCACTGTGCATCAAAGCCTGTCATTCCACTCTAGACTTAACGCCAAGGAAATCATCTGAAATGCAGATGTGTTACTTTTTTCCTTCTTTCTTTCTGACCAAAGATGTTAGTGGCAGGGTTATTTAGAATCGCAAAAGCAATACAAGGCAGGGACCCAGTTAACTAAGCAGAAATGTAGGCACATAATGAAATATCAATCCATTAGGAATGATATTCTCAGAGCATGTCTAATAAGAAAAGTTATGATGAAGTAAATGGAAATAATAGACTATAAAACATACAGACATTACGATAACAACTATTTAAAACACAAAATCTAAAGCCGGTGTGTAAAAAAAAATGGGGAAGAAAAATATGTCTTAAATTTAACAGTGGTGTCTCTGGACTCTGCCATTCACCCGACTTCTACTTTTTCTATTTCCCAAATGTTCCGTAATAAGTAGGGATTACTTTTACAATAAAAAAAAAAAATCAAATATTTGATTTTTTAAAAAACACACAGCCTTCCCCTCATTTCTCCCTCGAGAGGCCCACACCTACCTGGTTCTGGCCCATCCCGTGGCAGAGGTACAAAAGGACCTGGTGTCCTACAACTTGGTTTTCGTCGGGAGGGTTGTAGTCAAAGCAGTATTTTTTCAGCCCTCGGTTCTGGAGCTAAATGAAACATAACGGTGGTCTTTTGGTCCAGATCTACACACCCTAACAGCTTCCACCCAAGGCTCTGGGAGTGAGAGCAAGCCTGCTCAAGTACTCAAAGGTGAGAGCCCCTCCTGAGAGCCCCTGCTGCAGGGCCCTTTCTAGTGTTAAAAGTACTTTCCTGTTCTGCACCACAGGCAGGAATCTTTGCCCCCACTTGAAAATGAGAAACCTGAGGATCAGAGAGATTAACCCCTTTTGGTCTGAAAGCTCTTATCTCTTCATTTCTCATTAGTGGCAGCCTTATTGTCACACTAGTCCAAATATATCTGGGTTGTCACCTTGAACTGAGATTAATTAAGCGAACTAAATCAAGCCAGTGACAGACACAGAGAATTATTTTAAATGACTTTGGAGCATGGTATGTTTGATGATACTACCTTAGTGAAGTAAATTCTACAAACAAATACAGCTGCAAAGAAATTGTAAACCTCATTCAGAATACCACTGTCACGTGGAATACTGTATTACTGTTTGAAACTATTTTAAATATATTTTAGGATAAAGAAAAGAAGTAATTATGTTAATATTGTTAAAAACCCAAGATTTTCAGGGTAAGAAGAAATACTAGCATGAGATCAAAGGAAAAAATCTTATATTACATTTGCACTTGAGATATCAATATGAGCTCATGATTTGTTTCTCAAAAATATGTATTTCCTTTCTGTGCCCACTGGAAAAGTTTAGAACGGTGCTATTCCATGAGATAGCCACTGGCTACACTGTGACCGTCGGACACTTCAAATGTGACTAATCCGAATCAAGATGTGCTGTAAGTATAAACTATACACCACAATTCAAGACCTAATATGAAAAAAATAATGCAAAATATCTCAATACAGTGCAGGTGAGGGACCTCCGTGAACCCACTCATCAATCTTATCACTAATAGCAAGATGACCAGACACCATATGCTCCTGATACGACGCAACACGAATACAAGATACCACCCACAAAGTGTGCTCGCCAAAAAGGTAGAGCCCAACTCTAGTCAAACCTTTATGGGG
>NW_012136969.1:1456294-1481288 GCF_000956105.1 Propithecus coquereli | reverse complement strand
AATTTCTGCTATTTCCCAGAAGTTCTTTCATTGATGAGAGTCACCATGCCATCAGCTTCAACCAAATATCCATTTTAACCTTCAGCCCTTGGTCATTCAGCCGAAAGGTGTATGCAGTGCTACACTAACAAATCCTCTGGGAACCCTCGGGAACAGGGAACTATCAGTTCCAGACAGGTCCCCTGGGCAGAGCAGGTACTTCTACTTTACAGCACTGGGCAAGGCAAAGGAAGCAAAGGCAAAGGACCGTGGGGCCCCAGAGGCAGCGGGGCCTCGGCTGGGGATCAGGCGGAGAGTCCCTAGGGCTCAGCAGAGCAGAGCTAGAGGTGCGCTAGAGTATGCAGGCCCCAGGCCCAATTCTACCCCACATCAGCCACGAGGCCTTGGACAAGTTCCTTCAATCTCCCTCTCTCTAACCTTCAGTTTTCTCATCTGTAAAATGAGAACTGTATTGCTACCCTGCAGGGCTGCTGTAAGGAGTCAGAAGAGACTCCCACCAAGTGGCCGGGCCAGAAGTCTCAGAGCAAGGCCTTCCCGTGTTGCCGAGCATCCCTCTCACTTATGCAAATGCAGCACAAGTGGGTGTCCTGGGCGTACAGAGCTGGCTCAGGCAGAGGCAATGGGCTGTGTAGCACTGAAGCCCAAGATCTTCTGGGAAAGAAGGGGCAGATCCCTCGTCCACAGAAGTCCCCGAGGCAGGGGCAGAACAGGCTCTGGGGCAGGTAACAGCAAGCCCCTGAGATAAGTTGCTTTGAGGAAAGACAGTCTGGGCTGAGACCCAGACTCCCACAGGGCCTCAGTGCTAGGGCCTGCGCTCGTGTCAGTACAGTGTGTGCCGGGTCTGTGGGGAGCAAGCCAACAGAGCTGACACCTCGGTGACTGCAGGGACACCTTTGCCATCGCTCAGACAAGGGGCCAGCAAAGCCTCTGAGAGGGGAGGTGCTAGGCTCTCGGTCCCATCTTCAACAGCCATGACACATAGCAAGAAAGAGTGGCTGTGAGGCCTGGGCCACTCTCTAGCTCTTTCCATCTGGAAATGGAAGCAGAAAAGACTCCCTGTTTTGGAAGAGAAAGCTTCCAGGGATCTTGGGCAATTTAAGGGGGCTAGGAAGAAGCCTCTAGAGAAAGGTAACAGACCCCTAGCTAATAAGGCAGGTGTGCCCCTGAGCACAACTTTAAGGCAAAGAACTGTGCTTAACTTGCCCCTTGAGTTTGTGGACTCAATCCTACTGGCTACAGAGAGGAAAGCCATAATATATACACAATGCCTGACACGTGACACCAGGTGCCCCAGACCATCTATGTTGGTACAATCAATCCTCATTATTCGCTGGTTGTATATTTGCAAATTTGCCAACACGCTAAAATTTGTAACCCCCAAATCAATACTTGTGGTGTTTTCAAATTTTCACAGACATCACAGGCAAAAATTTGAGTTGCCCAATAGCCCTGTTCCCAGGCGAGGTCGAATGAGGCAACGCTCTGCCTTCTTGTTCCAGCTCTCACTCTGTAAACAACTGTCTTTTTCACAACCTATTAAGTACCGTGTTTTTCACATTTTTTCTGCTTTGTGCTGGTGATTTTACCAGCCATTCTAAAACGGCCTTCAATCACAGTGCGGAAGTGCTGTCTGGTGTTCCTAGATGCAAGAAGGCTGTGATGTGTCTTAGAAATAAAATGCACGTGTTAGGTGAGCTTCGTTCAGGCACGAGTTAGAGTGCTGCTGGCCACGAGTGCAATGTTAATGATGGAATATATGCTCAATAAGGTGTTTCTGAACAGAAACACACATAAAACAAGCTTCTGTATTGATCAGTTGACAAAACTGTTATGACCCGGGTCTCCTAGGACCCTAACCCTGTATTTCTCCGAGGAGCGACGGCTCAGTTTTCGCCAATTCAGTGTCTGTGGTGGCTTTAGGGAACACAAGTACTGTGCATTACAAGAACTGACTGTATGTTATTATTGTAAATGGAGGAATAAAGTTTTCCCATACTTATGTCATGAATGCCCAATTTATCCTCTATTTCTGGAACAGACCTGCTGTGTTGGGGAAGCCGGAATCAGCTGCTTCTGTTCGGATGAAGCAGATGGAGTGCAGGTGCGCCGGGGAACTCACCAAGCGGGCGCGGGGGTTGCGGTGGTAGTACAGCTCTTTATAGTCATCCATCCACACTTCAGCTGCGCGGACACTGTTGGCCAGAGCCTTGCTGCGGGAGTAGGGAGCTTGCTTGGGGAAAACATGGCCAACGTGGGAACACGGGTGTGTTTCCAGAGTCCCACCACACTGCCAGATCTGCATACAGAGCAGAGGAGAGGCCAGGGTGGTGAGCAGGGGATAAGCTGCTGGCCCACAACGTCTGTCGTGGGGAGGCCAGGCACAAAGTAGTCATAACGGACACTGCCAAGACGCTCAGCCTCCATGGGGCAGGAGGCCACTTAGCCCACACTCACGACACAGAATGAGGCAGAGAGCAAGAAAGCAGCCCCCAGGACGAATATGCCACCGGAACCAAGTCCCCAAAGCCCATGCACTAAAGCTCATGCACTTGACTCATAGGAGCTCCCCAGAGGCCTCACTGGCGATCAATCCATTGACTCATCACATAAAACGCAGGCTCGATTACCTGATCTCCTAGCCACAGAAGATAGGAAAGCAGCAGGGAAGAAGAGAGGTTTGGAAGGGGAAAAGGAAGAGCTTCTAGAAATAGGCAGAGCAGCCTGACACCTAGGGAAGAGGCAGAGAGACCATTAAGAGCACACCCAAAGGCTCAACAGGCAGAGTCACCTGGGGCCATTTCACGCGGGACAAACAGCCATGAACATCTCATTTTCCCAAGGACAGTACAACCAAGTATAGCATCTGGTACTGATCACGGAGGGCGTGAGTCCTTGGTGGAAGGCCAAACTCTTGTTTATTAACTCTTTTTATCAGGGTGGGACACCATATAAAATATTACTAAAATCTTAATTTTCGATTAAAAAGCACAAACATTTACACAGTTTTGATGCTTAAAATGTGAGATTCAGAAAATCTACTGAAATGCTAGGAGTCTTCCCAAAGGGTTTGCATGGGCCATGGACAATAGAATCCGTAGGTAGCTTGTTACAAAAAGCAAAATCCTGGCCCCACCCTAAATCTATCAAATCTGACTTTCTGGACTGTGCCTGTACCTGTGCCTTTTTAAAAAGTTTCCCCAGGCCGGGCATGGTGACTCACGCCTGTAATCCTAGCTCTCTGGGAGGCTGAGGCGGGTGGATTGTTTGAGCTCAGGAGTTCGAAACCAGCCTGAGCAAGAGCGAGACCCCGTCTCTACTAAAAATAGAAAGAAATTAATCAGACAACTAAAAATATATAGAAAAAATTAGCCAGGCATCTGTAGTCCCAGCTACTCGGGAGGCTGAGGCAGAAGGATTGCTTGAGCCCAAAGTTTGAGGTTGCTGTGAGCTGGGATGACGCCACGGCACTCTAGCCCGGGCAACACAGTGTGAGACTCTGTCTCAAAAAAAAAAAAAGTTTCCCCAACGATTCTTGTATGTGTCAACGTGTGAAAGCCACTGTCCTAAATAAACAATCTACTTCATAAGGAGTTAGTCAAATGAAGGCTCTAGAAGATGGGATCAGGACGCAGGGGTCTGTATTTCAGTCCAATCCCTGCCACTAACTCTTTGAGGGACCTTGAACAAGTCACTTCTCTTCTCCTGGCCTCACTCTTTAGAGTGTGAGAAAGACCTAGGTGACTTGCAAGGACCTTTCCAGCCCCAAATCTATTCAAAGTACATTTTTTAAAAAGTTGAAACAAGGCGAGCATGTTTATAGGATGTGCATGTCATTATCATCTTTCAGGATCATTGGATAAACTGCCAATGAGAGAGGAAAAGTCCACCAGGCTGTCTTAGCAAATCCCGTCATTCCCAAAGAGAGAGAGAACAGGTTAAAAATGAGTCCAAAGACAACACTGGAATACTCACCCTAAAGGAGAATTCGAGGTTTTCTCCTCCCCAAACTTCCATTCCTGTATCATAAGACCCCAGATATTCAAAATATTTCTTACTCACAGCAAACAGCCCACCAGCCATTGTTGGAGACCTAGAAAGGGGTGATATCCATATTTCACTGAAGGGAGCAGAAGCCAGCACGGTTGGTCTACCTTCCCACCACGAGCCCTTTCATCCATTCACGCATCTCTGAGCAAAAGTTGCTGCGTCCATGTTCTGTGCCGCTGAGCCCAGCCTGCAGGCACAGACGTACCCCATGGTCCCTGCCCTGAGGAGGCTCACGGGTATCTCAATAGGCAAGTACTCTGTGTGTGATAAACATGTTCACCAAGTCAGTCAGTCCTAGGGGACACAGAGGAGAGCAGGGGCAGGGAGGGGAGGGCTAAGTTTCCTAGAGGAGGCAAGGTCCGAAGGACGAAAGGGAGTTAGCATAGAAGAAGAATGGACTGGTGCTCCAGCAGGAGCAGGGGCCTGAGGGGGAGAGAAACCCTTCTACTTCTAGAAGCACACAGATGTGGAAAGGCCAGCGGGCACTTTCCCAGGGAGGTTGGCCAGTGCCAGGCCACGGTGGCCTGTGGTCACCCAGCTGTGCTCTCACAGGCCAGGCACTTACAGATGCCACTCAGGCCAGTAAGCAGGAGACCACAGAAGTCACTCTGGCATCTTAAAGTGCTCAGTATGAACTGCGCAGGAGGGCCAGTTCCGCTTCCGCTTGAGTGGCTTCCCCTCCAGGACACAGACGGCCAGTGTCAGCCTGCTTCCCTGGCTGGTCTTGTTCTCTCCCTACCGGGTTCATCCAGAAGCCAGCACTGACTTCAGAAATGGCCCAAGGCTTCCATCCTACTACAGCGTAAGGTCTACACAGCACAGAGAAGCAGAGGCAAAAGAGTAGACTTAGAAATGGGGGCAAGGAGAACATAAGAGCACAACGGATGCCAGGAGCCTCCAGCATCACAGCTGTCCTTGGACTCTGAGCTCAGGGCCAAGTGGGAAAAGAACAGCAATAGTCCCTTGTGGAAGAGAAGGTTCTACTACAAAGCACTTTCAGGTGTGCTGATCCTAAAAATCCAGGAAATAGACAGGGTGGATACACTTGTACCTATTTCACAGATGAGGAAACTGAAGTGCAGGGATATTATGGGATGGGGTAGACAGCTGTCCCTCAGCATGTCTGGAGGAGGGACAATTGGAGTTCATGCCAGCATGACAGGCTGGGTAAGAGCCTCCCTACTCTGTGCCTCAGTTTCCAAACCTGCTGAGTGAGGGACTAAGCAGCACACTCTCTCTAAGGGCCCCTACAGAAGCCTGGTGTCCCCCTCAATTCCTCCCTTCCCCAGTTCCCACCCAATTTCTCCCAATTCTTCCACCTCAACATCTCTGGAATCTACCAGTTCCTGCCTTTGTCTCCTGACACATCATTTCTGACCTGGAAGACTGCAAAGCCTCTTAGTGGTGTCCCTGTCCACACCCCTGTCCCCTCCAGGCCCCTCACGCTTGGTAGGCAGCACAGTCTTTATAGAACGCAACACGCTCAGGTCACTTCCTGCTCAGATCCCTTCAGTGGCTTCTACCCTCTCAGGGCAAAGTCCAACTCCTCCCCTTGCAGGAATTGGCCCCCCCAGTCTCTCCAGCCTTATCTCTGGACATGTTCTCCTCCCTCGCTCCACTCCAGCCAACAGTGGGTCACCTCGAGGTAAGGACTCAGGTGGAAGGACTCAGGAGCCCAACTGCCAAATGTGGACACAGACCTAAGACACCGCTCCCAGTTCAACACAGCAGCCATAAACCTGGACGGAGTTCTTCTCCTGCCTGGCTCCTACATCTGTCTCCCAGGTGGTTCTGAACTTGGAAGGGGAGGAAGGAGCCAGACTATGACTTCGACACCCCAGAGTGAGAGCTGTTGGTCCTCCCTTGGGCCTGCTCTGCTCAGACCTAGACTCGCCACTGTCTGGAGCTGGCTCTTCCATCCCCAGGTCAAAGGGGCTTGACGGTGCTCCCTTGAGAATGACCATATGATCCAGCAATCCCACTCCTACGGGTACACACAAATAATTGAAAACAGGGACTCAAACAGATAATAGCACACCACTGTTCACAGCAGCATTATTTACAATGACCAAAAGACAACCCAATTGTCCATCAACAGGTGAACGGATAAACGAAATGTGGCTATATGTACAAAGGAATATTATTCAGCCATAAAATGGAATAAATTTCTGAAGGAAACTTGAAAACATTATGTTAAGTCAAAGCCAAATACAAAAGGACAAATGTTGTGTGATTCCACTTATATGAGGTACCTAAAAGAGGGAAATTCACAGAGACAAAAAGTAGAATAGAGGTCACCAGTGGCTGGGAAGGGGAGAAGAGGGAGTTATGGCTTAACGGTATAGTTTCTGTGTGGGATGATGAAAAAGCCCTGGAAACAAGCAGAGGTGATGGCTGCACAATATTGTGACTGTGCATAATGCTGCTAAAATTGTATACTTAAAAATGGTTAAAATGGTAAATTCTCTATTATGCATATTTTACCACAATTTAAAAATTTAATTAATTAAAATATACCAGCCATGCATGGTAGCTCACACCTGTAATCCCAGCACTTTAGGAGGCTGAGGCGGGAGGATAACTTGAGCCCAGGAGTTCAAGACCAGCCTGGCCGACATATTGAGACCCTCATTACTACAAAAAATAAGAAAAATTAGCCAGGTATGATGGCAGGCACCGGTGTAGTCCGACCTACTCAGGAGGCTGAGGCTGGAGGATCACTTGAGCCCAAGATCTCGAGGTTACATTGAGCTATGATGACGCCATTGCCCTCCAGCCTGAGTGACAGAACAAGATCCTGTCTCTTAAAAAAAAAAAAAGAATTAAAATATACCAATATAAAATCCACATGTAGAGAAGATATTTAATAAAAATAAACAAATGCTCTGGGGAAAAAAGGAGGAGGAGGGGAGGTAGGGACGCCGACAGCTAACCTTCCCTCCCGAGGGCCTTCCTTGACAGGTCGGCCAGACACAACGAGGCACGCTCAAAAACTGAATCACCTAGAGGTCGAGCCCTGACCTGATGACGTCGATGGGGGATCGCATCCGCATCCTCTCCCTCTCGGGAACCGCGTGCCACGTGAACACCAGCCTCCAGTCGAAACCGCCGATCTGGGGCTCCCCGGCGTTCCCCAGGTACTCGAAGGTGTTCCAGTCGATCACGTCAATCACCGGGCACACCACTGCCGACTCCTCTTCGTGGATCCTGAAAGCACCCAAGACATCCCGTCTCTCCTATGTGGACGGGCAGCAGGAGAACAATTAGGAAATTCTAGAATGAACTCACACACCCGAGAAAGGCCTGCTTGTCTCATTCCAGGTATCTGCAGCCATGTCAGAACCCTGGCAGGTGCACACCATGGGGAATGCTGGAAGTCGGGGGATTAACATGAAAAGTCCCACGGCTTGAATATTCTCTCATTCAATCTATGGACACTCTGACCAAACCCTCTATGAATGTCAAGGCATATAAAAATCAAAGGTAACAGCCGGGAGCAGTGGCTCGTGCCTGTAATCCTAGCACACTGGGAGGCTGAGGAGGGAGGACTACTTGAGGTCAGGAGTTTGAGACTAGCCTTAGCAAGAGCAAGACCCCGTTTCTACTAAAAATAGAAAAATTAGCCAGGCATGGTGGCGTGCATCTGTAGTCCCAGCCACTCGGGAGGCTAAGGCAAGAGGACGCTCAAGCCCAGGAGTTTGAGGTTGCTGTAAGCCAGGCTGACACCATGGCACTCTAGCCTGGGCAACAGAGAGAGATTTTGTCTAAAAAAAAAAAAAAGGGAACTTTTTGAGAAACAGAAAGCAGAGTCTCAATTTCTCAGGAGTACAATAGGTTTAATCACAATGAAACATCTTAATATCAAGAAATAATTATCTCCCTCAACACAAACGGGGACCCAGACCAAAGGGTCATCTCTGGACTTAGAATATAAATTCTAATCCTACTTCTTAATTTGCTGTGTGACATTAGCCGAGTCACCTAACCTCTCAGAGCCCGTGCCTCAATGGTAACATTGGAATAACAATACCTATTTATAGGGTTAGCATGAGGCTTTCCCAAGAAAATGTTTGTAAGATGGCTGGCAGAGGACCTGGAGCTACTGCTGTTTTTTTCTTTTAATTTTTGTTATTGTCAAATATTACACATAACGAAAAATGCTGTAATTTCCCTTTGCCTGTGTGTGGGTTTAGCTGTTCCCTTCACAAACATTATTACAAGCCCAGCCATCCTTCCACGTGCTCCCAGACTGTGTTTCTTTGCGTTCGACACCACGCCAGGAAAGATGAGCTGAGACTGGACTATATGGAAACACAAGATTTCTTTGGTTTACATTTTAGGAGCTGTTACCTGAAATTTGAGGACTAAACATCCTAACAGTCACATCACACAGGACAATGAAGCAGAGATCAACCGGACTCGAGCTACAGTTTCCTTAGAAGGGATATTATAAATACCACGCTGAGGTCAGAATTACAATTTTAGGGGAAAGTACACCATTCAAGACAGGTTGTGTGAGGCAAAGACTCAAATCTGTGAGTTCTTCAAATTGGGGAAGTTGCAGACTGGGTATCCGCCAATACCCACTCTTTAAAGAAACTGAGGGCATTATTAAAAGGGTGGAGAGGTCCAATGGTCAGACCTGCTGGGCAAGTCCCAAGACACTGCCTGGCCCTGGCAAAGACCAGGTCCTCCAGGAACTGATGACATGCGATCAAGCTGATTGGAACCACCCAAACCTAGTTTTTACAGGAAGAGGGACAAGGGGGGAGTGCTGTACCAGTGCCGGAGTACAGGACTGCAAAGCCTGGGTAGAGAGTGTGCACCTCACGGGGATGCTACTGGCATCCCTTCTTCGCTGCGCAGGGCTGAACTGCAAAATGCCAGGAGCGCTACCTGATTGACGTGACAACCAAGAACACCCTCCCACATTTCCAAAAGGCCCTGGAGGGAAAGCGTTACTGCTCCTGGCTGGAAGCACCTGAGAGACAGTCTACAGTACAATGTGTTCCAACTCTGGTGCACACTCAAGTCCCCTGGGAAGTTTTGAAACATCCAAAAGCCCAGGCCCCAGCCCCAGAGAGTCACATTCAAACAGCTTGCCCTAAGACCAAGCATTGGTATATTTAAAAAGTTCCCCAAGTATTTCTAATGGACAGCCAGGGTGAAAAGCCCCCTCATCTACAGGCACAGAGCAAGGAAGTGGTTACAGGGAGGGCAGGCCACTCTCCAAAGGGCGGGCTGAAGTGGAATTCTAGGTGGCATTAGCGCATCAGCTGAAGAGGAAAAATGTGACTTCAGACCAGCCTAGAGGTGGCCATCTACATGCACTGTGGGGAAAGAGGAACCCACTGGTCCAGCCCAGGGCAGGCACTTGATTGTCACTAAGTTCTAAATGATCTTGGACTCCATCATAGGCCTGAGGAACGCTGAGTCTTTGCTGCTGGTGAAGCTTGTCAGATCTGAGAAGGAAAAAGAGGCAGCTATAGCACCTGCCAGGGTCAGAGTCGGGACAGCAGGAAGGGGCAGAACCGGAGACAGCTTGGTCACGTCCAGGAAGGGAGGTGAGCGGGTTCCTAGCTCTTCCAGATGACCCTAGCAACCCAAGCGTTGGAGGCTGTGGGGAAGCAGTTTCTCAGCTGCAGAGACACTGACCCCTCCAGCCTTTGCCTGCCCCACAGAGGGGAGACCAGACAGCAACACCCTCATACCTTCCTCTTCCTCCGGGTTTGCCTGCCTGGCTCCTGACTTCCATGATACAGAAACAGGAGAATGGGTGGAAAGAGACAGAAGGGACAAAAGTTGGGGCCCAGCGGATGGTGGCTTCCTGGCGGGGTAGTTAGGAGGGTGAGTGAACAGCAGGGACAATGGCCTTGAGAACTGAGCTGCATCGTGGCTTTCATAGGCCCCTTCTTCCACAAAAAGAATAGACATATTAAAAAGTATGTTTTATGACTACAGTGCTATAAACACAAATATAATCCAGGCTAGATCCATTATTATATACACGTTATTATGATATTCATTTCTTCCCCTGCTGATTTTAAAAGAAATTAACATAAACACATTTTTGTGGGTCCCTTCCAGGTTCAAGGGCCCTGGGCACTGTGCTTCCTGGGTGTAACAGATAAGTCAGCTTGAAAGAAATACAGCCAAAGGTATATTCTCTAGCAGTGTCACTCTATTTGATTGACAATTTTTTAAAAATTTTCTTGGTTGAGGACACTTCCTAAATTTTCTACAATAAACTTGGATAAGAAGGAATAATAAAAGCAAACCCAGGGCCAATAAAAGTGACCCAGGGCCTCCTCCATGCTGGTATGTTCTAAACACTTTCTGTGTGTTAAATCACTTAAGGGCCACAACAGCCTGATGAAGCAGGGAATGTCATCGTGCCCACTGACAGAGGATCTGCCCAAGGAGTAGCTGGACCCAGGCACCCACTGTCCCTCCAGCAACCTGATGCACTGTTCCCTCTCCAGGTGGGCGGCTCACGTACCTCTGCAGCAGCGGCTCCAGCCACCCCTCGTGGCACTCACAGTGACAGTCCAGGAAGGTGAGCACGTCACCTTTTGCCGCAGATGCCCCCAGCAGCCGGGCTCGCACCAGGCCCTCTCTCTTGTTCGCGCGGATCAGGCGCACCTTGGGCAGGCCTGACAGCTCGTTGGCCAAGCGCTCCTTCAGGTGCTCTGGGGAGGCAAGCGGAGTGACAAGGGTCACCTTGACACAGTCCTGGCAGAGTGCCTCATCCCAAGCCCTCATCAAGCCAGGACTTTCCCGCAACTCCCTGTTCCAAAAAGAAGGTGAAACAGACACGAGCCTCCTTTGCTCTGCTGCCTGCAACGTCCTGATCTCACCCAGGACCAAGGTTGGAAGTCCTCTGAAGGCCGGGGGGGGGTCTGGGTGGAGGGAGTCCAGAACCACCATTAGCTCCCCATCGAAACACAGGCACACTGAATTGTACACTTTAAATGAGTGAACTGCATGGTATATGACTATATCTCAATAAAGCTGCTAGCAGAGAAATACTTTATAGCTTGACTTGTGAACATTTAAAAATCAAAAACACATGAACCATCTAACTACCATTTTTCTAAAAACAGTAATTATGCTTACTGAAATCTTCTCAGGAGTACTTTACAGTTTATAGTAGTAGTAACAATAACAACGGCAGCTAACATTAAAGAGGAACTTCTGTGCCAAGTACTGTCTAAGTGATTTATAGACAAACCCATCTGATCACCATAACAATCCCATGAGGCAGGTGTTAGTATTATCCCCATTTCACAGATGAGGACATTGAGGCCAGAGAGGCTAAGGAACCTGCCCAAGGTCACAGAGCAAGTAAGCTGAGGAGCCTTGATTTGAACCCAGGGAATCTGGCTCTAGACTCCACAGGCTTAACACTAGCCCAGAGCCTTCTCCTGCAATTTCTCATCCTTACTAAACAAATCAAAAACTTGTCAGAGTTTATCCCACTTTGCAGAAAGGGAATGAGTTGGACAGGTGTACCTACAGAGAGCCTTGGCCTCCAGGTCTCCCGACTCCACAGACAGGACTCTGGGACTGGAGGCCGATTCACACACCTCAACGCGTCAGGTGGAGGCAGGTGAGAACCCTCGTGGGCAAAATAAAAATGAGAGCATTTCCCCATATCAACATGGGCTTTGGGCTCAAACTCCTCAACCACTAGTGAAGGGGAAAATTTTATAAAATGTTTCAGGTTGCTTCATAGTTTATGAAAATGTTTTTCTAATTATGCTTGACACTCAAAAACATTCATTGGTTGATTTTTTTTTAAATCCTAATTATAACTGCAAATAAGCTGACGGAAGGAGTAAGGGAGGTAACTGCAAGCAAAGTCAATTAGCTAGTGCCCAGCGAACACACAAGAATATGCCTGTGTAGCCTCCCTGCACCCATGATGGGATCTGTCAGCATTAATTTTATGTCTGCCTGAACTGTCTTCCTGCATCTGGGAGGGCTAACACCCCTTCATCATGCTCCTACTGACACTGCAGAAACGGTGGGGAGGCGGCAGGGCAGAACTTCCTAATTCATTACAGGTTCAGTGGGCACCTGCTCTGCTTTCAAAAGTTCCCACAGTGGTACCAGGGGAAGCCTGGCCCACACTGCCTAACATTTCTGGGAGAATTAAGCCGTGTCAGAAGGCGTGCCTGCCTGCTGTGGAGCTGTTTACTCTCATAAAGATAAAATAAATAATGTGACATTTGTTTTTAGACGAATATATTTGTGAAATGGTGTTTTTTTCACTTTATAATGTTTTAACTATTTCATAAACATGGAAGTTATCATCTAACAAGAGCTAACTATATGCCAGGCATCAACCTAGCACATCATCCACCTTATCTCATTTAATCCTCACCACAATCCCATAGGTAGAAACCATTATTATTCCCATTTTACAGGGGCTGAAGCCAAGGTTGAAATTGGTTAAGGTCATTGCTCAAAGCTGCATAGTCACTAGGTGTTGGAGAGGGGATTCGAACCCCTGCAGTGAGATTGAAGGCAACCCTGAGAGGAAAGGACAATAGGAGAAACACAGATAAGCACCTACTATGAGCTGGCTGACACGTGGGGTTCTGTCCTATATGTGACCTCATTTAATCCTCACTATAACTGAGACAGGTGTGGACAGACCCATTTGCAGGTGAGAAACTGAGGCTCAGACAGACAAGCAACTCACCCAAAGGGCCACGACCGGATCCTGGTGAAACCTGCCTCAGACCCGCGTGCCCTGACCCCAGAACTCAGTGCCTACTAGGCCACACTCAGCATCACACCCCAGCCTGGCTTGCACGCTGCTATGGAGACTACTGCTTGTCCCCGAAACCCACTCTGCCCATGATCCGCAGCTAGGCACACGCCACCAGGATAAAGACCACATCTCCTGACCTCCCAGGCAGCCATGCTCTGCTCAATGGGAGGGAAGGGGAACTTCCAGGTGTACCCTCAGAGAAAGGGTATGGCTCCCCTTCCCCTTGATGCCCTCTGGCTGACCAGGGTGCACAGGAGGAAAAAAACCAGCCTGGACCACGTGGACCGAGGCAGCACCGCATCCCGGAGAAGGTGGAACTACGACACAGGAGTGGAGTCCCCTACCACGTGGAGCCGCCACGCCCGTCCTAGACTAGCACAGCAGATCTGTGATGTGGGAGATCTGTTTCTCTCTCATGTGATCACTGTTATTTTGAGGCTCTGCAAGAAGAGCCCAACTCGCACACCAACTAGAACACATAGAGGACAGGTCTGAAGTCAGACAGAGCAGGCACAGTGCCTGAAGTAGCAGGTGCCCAGTAAGTGGTGGTTGTTTCCTTGGGGGTGGCCCAGGGATAGTCATTTGGTTTGAGACGGGCTCTAGCACCTAAGCCCACAGTCCCACCTGTTGCTACAGCCTTGACACTTGCCCTCGGTGAAGCTTAGCTGCCTCGCTTCAGCTAGTCCCAAAGAGTCATGGCTGATACTACTCCATCAACACCACCAACGCCAGCCAAGCCAGGGCTCCGCTGCACACGGGCACCATGGAAGCCCCCCACCCTCCTCGCTTGCATCCTTGCCTGGGCCACTTCTGCCATCAGCCATTCTCCACACTGCAGGCCCAGTGACCTCCTCGGATGGACCTGGTCCTTCCTGTCCCCCTCAGGCCTTCTGACGGCTCCCTGTCAGGCTCACATTTAAGCCTCGATCCTTCTGGTGGCCTCCGAGGTTCTGCCAGATCTGGCCCTGCCCACTCTGCAACTCCATTCCGATATCACCTGTCCCCGTCTGATGGTCGGCCCCAGAGAATGCCCCGCTCATTCCCGCTCCAGCACTTGCTGCTCCTGGCCCGGGCTGCTGTCCCAGAGAGCTTCATCGGGCACAGAGGACGCAGGAAGCCTGTCCTTACTGGGCCTATCCCACCCCTGCTGCATCACGCTCTCAGCTCCCAGACACTGCCACGTTAGAACAGGCTCCTCCAAGAGCCCAGGCCTGGGACTCACCTCTATCACTGTAGTCATCCACCAGGATAACTTCTTCCAGCAGGATGTCCGGGGATGTCTCGAGGACACTATAAACTGTCCGAAGGAGAGTTGACCAGGCTTCATTATAAAACGCTAAGACAACAGATGTCGTGGGCAAATTATCATAATCATATTTCTTCTCTTTGCACCTGCAAATACAACACAACTTCAGGAACTGAGAACCCGACCCAAGTGAGTGCTGGAGACAGAGCAAAGAAGCGGACAAGGTCCCCTGGGGAATGGGAAGTAACGGGCCAGAGGATCTTCCAGAGCCCCCCGTGCGCCACTAGGAACCCCAGCAGATTCTAAGAAAGGTTCCAACCATGATGCCCAACACGCTTTTACTGTGGGATATTGTTTTAAACTGTAAAGCAATTTTTAGACTTGAGCAACGCGCAAACCAGGCAGAATCAGAAGGGAGGGAAACTGCCACTTCTCCCTCCCCAGCAGTCCTCTCTCTGTCCCCTCCACTCCAATCCCACTGCCAGGCCTCTGCTCAGACTCTTCCCACTGCCTGCAATGCCCTTTCCTCCCTTCTCTACTTGGCAAACGCCCTGTCCTCTCTCAAGAGCAGCTCAACCCTATTCTCCCCTGGGAAGCCCCTGGGACCACCTACCTTGGGCATCTCCCCGGCACACAGCACGCTCCATCTCGGCTCGTGCCACCACAGTACTCTGGTTACTCGTGTGCCCGTGCCTCTCCCTACCTGCCCCCAGCACCCAGTGTCCAGGCTTGACGAAGGTGGTGTGCGGCACGCACAAACTAGAACTGTGGCTGGAATCCATCAACATTCCAGAAGGGACTCTGTGGAGGACGCTGACGCCTGGTATTCCTGCCGCCCCTGCTTCACGATGTGGCAGCTGCACAGAGGGGTGGGCCCCGACTGGCAGTGACAGGGGCCAGTAAACTCCCTCTTTGTTCAGTGGAATTTGCTGTCACTTTGCACTGAGGGTTCCCTGTTTGACACAGAATTCTATTCTGAGTGACCTGTGACAACCTCCAGTGTCACGGGACTGACTGGAAAACCAGCAGTGGAAAGTGGTTGATGGAAGGATGGGAGAGGAACAAAAACCCAAGAAGGATACCATGGGGACACCAGAAGGACCAGAGTTTGAATGCTGGGGGCTGGCCGAAGGCTAGACATATCCAAGAAGGGGGTAAAATGCTGAGGACCAGCTGGGCTCCCTGGGCAGCTAAGGCAAGACCTTCCCGGACAAGCTCAGCGACAGATCGGTAGCACAGGAGGGGAGATGCAGGAGGAGGCAGGAGGGGGCAGCACTGACACCTGCCACCTGTCTACCACGTGCCACACCGTGCCAGTGGGCCCTTTGTCAGCCAGTTACCAAACACTTCCTGACCACATACTTCATACAAGATGGGCCACGGAGCTCACATTTGGAGGGGACAAGAATCAAGTAAACAAATCAGTCATCACAGAAAGTGATCCGTGCTACGAACAACATAAAGGTGGGTGATGAAAGAGCAACTACGGAGGGAAGTGCGAAGGGGGAGGGGCAACTACAGGACAGGTGATCCTGGAGGGCCTCCCTGAAAAGGTGACATTCAGGATGAGGGACACAGCCCCGTGAAAAGCTGGTGTTTTTTCCCCTTTTATTTTACTATGAAAAATTCCAAACATACAAAAAGTAGAGTGAATAAGAGACCGCTGGGTACCCTTTGCTAAACATCAGTGATTCTTAATGCACCATCGGTCTTGATTCATCTATGTGAACACCCACTCCCCCACCCCAGAGTAGTTTTAAAGAAAATCCAGCACGGCATAGCATCTGTAAATATTTCAATATGGGTCTCTAAGAAATAAGGATTCCTTTTTATAATAATAAGCACAATATCCTTGTCATATCTTTAGAAATTACAATTCCTTAGTGCTATCATAGCTTCAGGCTATAATCTTTCATCAAAGTTAAGCAGTTGTGAGTTGGAAGACACAGCATTCTTTAATGAACCAATAAGAGGGACAAATGCTGCCAATCATAACGGTAGGATGTTGTGATTTTTAAGACACATCCTGATTTTAGAAATGTTGAAATGTGGAAAAAAATGTGCCTTAACATCAGTGAAATGTAGTACTTCATCGTACCTTCAAAGCCATGTCCTATGTTAGCATTTATTTTTCCAATTTTAAAGGTAAAGCTCAGAGAGGTGGAGTAACTTGGTCAGTTCACAGAGCACTTGCTAGTGTGTACTGGGCTAAGATCTCTGTGTCCAGGAATCTTGTTATAAGGTTCCTTCTACCCAAGAGAAGGCTCAGTTGAGCCATCTGAATCCAAATAAAGATCCCTTTATCACATCTTCCCATCTGGCCTTCCCCCTACCAAGATATGGACAATTTCTCTTCTCCTCCCTCTCAGGGTCTTCCAGGGGGTTCCAGGTCCCTCTTCCTAATGCGAGGACAGCTTCTGCAGCGAGCTCTGGGGCTCCCTGGCAGCAGCCTAGCTCTGCTGTCTCTTATCTGAGAGTCTCTAACAGGGGCTGGCTCTTCTCAGCCACCTTTATATTCTCAACCCTGATGCATCTGGAGGTCCTGCTCTGGGCGCTCAAGGAAAAATCACCCAGGCTGGAAGCAAGAAAGCTCTCGCACCATGAAGCCACAGGGCAACCCCACCAGCACCTAACTAGCCTGGAGCTGAATCCTCAGACGCCATGGGCTATCAATTCATGGAAGTAGTTAACGTAGCACTGACCTGAGAAAGGTTTTTATGCTCCACAGCGGGGAGTCTGGTCCACACTCAAAAGGAGGAGAATTCAGCTCTGTTTCTTGGAGGGAAGGATATCAAAGAATTTGTAGATACATTTTAAAACCACAACACAACACAACAACAGAAGAGAGAGTACGTGACTTCCAAGACTAGGTCATAAGACATCCAGGCTTCCTCTTTGTTTCCTCAATGGAATGGATCATCCATTCTGGGAACGCCAGCTGCCATGTTGTGAGGAGACTCAAGCAGCCCTGTGGAGGAGTCTATGTTGCAAGGAACTGAGGCTTCCTGCCAAAAGCCAGCACAAACTTTCCAACCATGCGAATGAGACAAACTCCAGCCCCAGTCAAACCTTCCTAGAACGAAAGCCCCAGGCAACATTTTGGCTGTGATCTCAAGTGAGACTCTGACCCAGAACCACCCAGCTAAGCTACTCCTGAATTTCTGGCCCACAGAAACTATGTAAAATTATCAGTGTTTATTGTTGTTGTAAGCCAGTAAGTTTTGTGGTAATACATATCTTGAAATAAATCACAAGAAAACTGTCTGACAAATCCAAACTGCGAGACATTTTATAAACCTATAAATGTGCCTATACTCTTAAAAAATGTCAATGCCGTGCCAGACAACAAGAGGCTGTGGACTGTTCCAGAGTGAAGGAGACTAAAGAGACATGGCAACTACATGGCACAACTGATTCTTGCTTGGATACCTGAGTAGGAAGGAAAAAAGTTGCTATAAAAGTTGGGACGGCTGGAGAAATCCAAGATTGTGTCAATTTCCTCAATTTGATAATATATCTTGGTATCCTGAGAGAATGTCTTTGTTCTTGGAAATACATGCTTAAGTAAGGACGGGTAAAGAACTGTTATCTCTGTAACCTACTCTCAAATGTGTATGATATTATAGTAGACATATAGAAAGAGAAAAATTAAGTAAATGGGGCAAAATATTAATGGGTGGATTTAGATGGAGGATTTACAGGAGTTTGTTGTGCTATTCTTGCAAATTTTCTCCAGGTTTGAATTTTTCAAAATTAAAAGTTTAATACAAAAAGAAGAAAAAAAGTTTAATGTTGCAAAGGATGTACCCAAATGCCAAGCCAATTCTGATCTATAAATGTGTAACTCAGTCTTAATGGCCCTTACAAATGCCCTCCCTAATCTCATTCTTTCCCATGCCTACCAAAACAGCGCCCCCCCCAAATATATAAGTTATAGTAAATGGAAAACATACGTGTGCATGCAGTATCAAAATATTTATTATGTCTGGATTATTTAGCTCCTGCATACTAGAAGGGATGCATAGAAAAGCTATATAGTGCTAAGCTGTAGCCCACTAGGAGCCTCAGAAAGAATGAATTACTTACACTATATGAAAAAAAGGGGTTTGTGAAACCAAAAATAAAGATTTTTTTAATCTTTAAAAAAAGATGCAGGCCAGGCATGGTTGCTCACGCCTGTAATCCCAGCACTTTGTGAGACTAAGGCAGAAGGATTGCTTGAGGCCAAGAGTTGGAGACCAGCCTGGGCAGCATAGCAAGATCCCGTCTCCACAAAAAATTAGATTAAATTAAATTAAATTAAAAGTTAGTTGGGTGTGGTGGCGCATGACTATAGTCCTAGCTACTCAGGAGGCTGAGGCAGGAAGATCATTTGATCCCAGGAGTTTGAGGTTGCTGTGAGGTATGATGATACCATTGCACCCAAACTGGAGCAACAGATCATGACCCTGTCTCCGAAACAAACAAACAAACCAAAAAGATGCTGCTAAAACTTAGTTGCAAACATTCATAGGTTTAAAGAGAAATGAGTGAAAATAAGGATGGTAAAGTGAGGTTTTCAAAGTGAAGTTTACTCAATGTAAAGAATTGTCCTTACGTTTGAAATGACATCCTTACTGTATTGGATTAAAATTTATTTCTTCTCTGCTTGATCAAACAGAGTTGGAAACATGTATCAGCCTCTCTTCAGTTTTTTTTTGTTTATGTGTTCTCACTGCTCTGTGAAAACCAAAGGCCTAAGGCCACTGTCCTAGAATGTCAGAGCAGGCTCTTTATTTGTGTTACCTACATCACAAGAAAGCTGGGTGCCAATTGGCAATTCATATCCAGACCTTTAAAATGTTCCTCTTCTCTTTGATCTCATATCAATATATCTAAGAATTTCCTGCCTAAGTAATAATCAGATACCCAGAAGGAGGCTTATAAAAAAACTTTTTTTGTTAATATTATTTATAATAGCAAAAAGCTGCAAACAATTTGTCCAGCAAGAAAGAAACAGTTATAGTACAGCTGCATGAAGAAATGCTACACAGCCATCAAAAACACATTTTTAGAGACTATTTAATGATAAAGAAGAATGGTCACAGTATAATGTTATACCAAAAAAGCAGAGTAGAAATCTATAAGTAGCCAATTCCAGAAACAACAATGTGTATGTGAGTGTGCTCACCCATAAACAATAAACAGTAGAAAGAAATATGCCAAAAATGTTATCAATGGTGATCTCTAACAAGTGGGATTATCGCTGATTCCTATTTAATTCTTTATAGTTTTCTGCATTCTAATATTGTCCAACAATGAACATGCATACTTTGTATAATCATAAAGACATATTATTTTTAAAAGGCTGGATCGTATTTCTTTAACTCCCCATTGCAAATGCTCTCATTGAGCAATAATTTAATATTCTACCATTTCCTTTTTTCTTGGCCTTGTTTGTTTGTTTCTTGAAAACAACTCGCAAAGGCTTTCTTCTTTATGAAGTTCAATACAGATGCTCCTCAAGTTATGATGGGGTTATGCCCCAATAAACCCATCATAAGCTGAAAACACCCTAAGTCGAAAATGCATTTAGTGCACCCAACCTATCGAACATTATCGCTTAGCCTAGCCTACCTCAAACATGCTCGGAACACTTCCATTAGCCTATGGTTGGGCAAAATCATCTAACACAAAGCCTATTTCATAATAAAGTGTTGAATATTACGTATAATTTATTGGATACTGTGCTGATAGTGAAAAACAGAATGATTACATGGTACCATTATAAAATTAAGAATCTTAAATTGAACCATCTTAAGTCAAGGACCATCTGTACATCCTTTTGAAACATCTCTGACTCTGCTTCCAGGAAAAACACTCTCCTCTTTTCCTGACTGGTATAATAAAAAGTTGTGCATCCTTTGATTAGACAAGGATAGCTATGCATCACCTTAGGGCTCCCCTTTTGCCTTATAGACAAAAGCTCAGAGCTGAATTTAATGCCAAATCATAGTAAACCATCACTTCCCTAAATTTCCGGTATATTCCATATGCTTTGTGAGGCAGGGGCTGAGTCCTGTTCGTCTCTGTATTTTCAGCACACCTTGTACCTTACCTGGTAATATCAGTAACACTCGCTGAGTGCTTACTACATGAGAGGCACTGTGCTAGGCATTTTACATGCCATTATTTCATCTAACGTTCATAATCTCTGGGTAGGGACTACAATAATCTCTACTACTATAGTACATGTCTATGTATTATATGGATATGGATAAATGGATGCAGTAAATGCCTCCTCATCTTCTTTTATCTTTATATTAAGGTTATCACATAGCGTCTTTAAAAAAAAAAACTCATATCCTTTGCTAGAACAGGCCAGGGAGATGGTAGTGTACATTTGTACGTGTCACCTGCCCAGATCCTTCCTCCTTTCTTCACCTTGATTTCTCTCACATGAACCACACCTCCCCAGCTCTCAGTCTATGTGGTCTGTGTAAGTATAGACACACACACACACACACACACACACACACACACACACACACACACACACGATACCTCTGGGAAGGCTACATGCCTCAGGCCTGACCAATCATGATGTCCTAATGGCATCATTTGAGTCCCTAAATCCAAGGCCCAGAATAACCTGAGCACTGTTCTAATCCCAGACTTTTCTGTGATAGAAGCCAATATATTTTCTTATATATTTAAGTCAGTTTGCATTGGGTTTTCAGTTATTTTCAACCAAAAGAATTTTGACTAGAAGAGAAAATAAGTATTTTTTAAAAAGTGAATATAGGCCTTCTACTTCCAGCACTATGGAAGACTAAAATGTCTGGGGAACATACACTCAAAAAAATGTCTTGGTATAGAAACCCAAAAACGTCTTGATAAAATACTTTTAAAAAATCTTTTAAATGCATGGCTCAGCTGACAAGAACGTAAAAGAAGTCCTCGGCACCCAAGAACAATAAGAAAACACTAATCTAGATATTAGTGTTATCAGACACAGAGCATAAAATAAATATGTTTAATATACTTAAATAAAAGAAGACTTCAAATGAAGACAAAGGAACAAGAATGACAGACAGATTTGAGTCACTGTAGGTATCTCATAGCAATGCTACAAACCAGCTGACAATGGAATAATATCTTCAAATGCCAAACTATCGACCTAGACTTACATACTCAGCAAAACTATCTTTCAAGAACAAGAGCAAAATAAAAACATTTTCAGATAAATAAAACTGAGAGTTTACAACAATAGACCTTTCTATAGCAATTAATACATCATACATTCCAGGAAGAAGGAAAAGAATCCCAGAAAGGCCTCAGGAAAAGAAAGGTGAGCAGAGAAAATGGTTAAACTTGTGGATAAATCTAAACAAACAAATACTGCATTTTAAAAATGTCTTAATTTATGGGTTTAAAAGCAAGACAGGGCCAGGTGTGGTGACTCACGCTTGTAATCCTAGCACTCTGGGAGGCCGAGGCGGGAGGATCACTTGAGGTCAGGAGTTTGAGACTAGCCTGGGCAAGAGTGAGACCTTGTCTCTACAAAAAAATAGAAAAATTAGCCAGGAGTGGTGGTGTGTGCCTATAGTCCTTGCTACTTGGGAGGATGAGGTAGGACAATCACTTGAGCCCAGGAGTTTGAGGCTGCAGTGAGCTATGGTAGCACCACTGCACTCCAGACTGGGTAACAGTGAGATCCCATTTCTAAAAAGAAATGGATAATAAAACTGCTAAATTAGTAAAGAGAGAAAAATGGAATAAGAAATGGGGGAAAGCCTCCATCAACTCAAAAAGCAGTAGGAAAACAGATGGGAAAAACACATTTTAAAAAGCATAACAAATAGCATAAAACAAGATGGCACAATCAAATCCAAAAGTATCAGTGAGCACAATAAATATAAATGGATATAACTATCTAGTTGAAAGTCAGTGGTTGTCAGTCTGGATTTTATTTTTAATGAAGCACAAGATGGAACAATATACTATTCAGAGACACACCTAAAACATATGGACACAAAATGAGTGAAAGAGAAAGGATGGAAAAAGGTATCATGAAAATACTCACCAAAATTGAACATGTTCTATGGATTTGAAGTACTCACTCAAATAAAGATCGCCGCTCTGACTACCACAAGATGGGTCTAATAAGAATTAATAAAACATTCTGCAGTTTTCAACCTTGTTGGGGAAGCAAAAGAAACATAAGTCTAACCCCCACACCGTGTGTGATGTTTTTCCAAAGATAATGTCCTTATAAGAACAGACAGACTACTTTTCTGCAAGAAAGGAAATCCTGACCAACTGCCTCCTGCCAACCCTAGCAAAACACACTGTTGCTGACTTACCTATTTAGAACTTTGAGACTCTTTGCCACCCCGGCACCCAATTCCTGTTCCCTGAAGTCAGACACACATCTGCAATTATAGTATTAACAAGACTAAAACCAGAGCAAGCAATCAAGAAATGCAAACACTGGTGCATTAACTCCAGGCTTTCTAGACCAGGGATTCACAGCTCTTCTGCCAAGGCAGAGAATGGCTGATGTCCCATAGATGTGCCCGGGGAAATGCACAGCCCCGAGGGCACTGCCACTTCACTTTTTCTCTCCTACTAAATAGGCTAGAATGCAAATGAGAATGATGCTTCAATGATCATCTCAAGGTCCCCACTTCTATGAAAACGAAAAAAAACTTTTTGCAAATTTTGGTACAACATTATTAGCAATCATTTCTTTGTGACACACCTCTCAACTCACTGGGATGTCATCACTGGTTTTAACAGCTCATGACCTGTTATTTATCTTTACTTTGTCTAATTCTGGTATTTTCCCACACCCTCCAGTTCACTTGCCCTAAATTTTCTGAGTCAGAAATCCACAGGTTCTAGGCCAGCAGCTTTACAGCAGACTTAGCCTAGGTCCTATCCACAGAAATTCTGATTTAACTGTTCTGGGAGAGGTCCCTGGCATCAATTTTTTTTAAAGTTCCCCAGGGCCACAAACCCAGCTTTCTGACTCCCCACTTTGCTTGCTATCATCTTGGAGTGAAAGTTCTTCCTTGCTAGGATCAAATGAGATGCTACTTGTGAAAGTGCTGCAAACCCTATACTTGCTGTACTACCATGCACGCATGCCTTGTCATTATCCTCCTTCCCCTCAACTCAGTACTGTAACTAACAGAAATAAAGCTGTGCTCTAATCCACTGGCATTTGAATTATCAGATTTACAGAGGGGCAGGGTCTACAGTGCATCTCACAGAATTAGAGCCAACCCTCTGAAATGTCTCTTTATTGGTCTGGCCCTATCCATGGGGACAGTCACAGTGCCAAGCCTTGCAGATACCAGGAACAGCCAAACCAAATGGTCCCCTAGTCATCTCCAACTCCTTGCCTCTGGCAATGGGTTTATGCACTGCAGCACAAAGACACGTTAAAAACAAGTATGGGTCTACATATATATTCAGGTTTGAGTATGTTCTACCCACATACCTACATGCATATTTTTCAAAACCTATTTCTCTACCTAGAAAAGACTAGAAGGATACACAGCAAAATGTTAACAATGGTTCTCCCCCAGGTAATAGGTTTATTGGTAACTTTCGGTTTTTTCTTTTCAGCTTTTCTGTACATACTAAAATTTTTACAGTGAACATGTATTGTTTTTAGAATTAAAATAAACAGAGAAATAACTGTCCCCACCCAGAAAGGGAGGAACGGATAAAAGATCTGGACTGTAGGCCAGCTCTGCCCCAGATCTGCTCTGTGAACCTGGGGCATGGCTCTTCCTCTCTGGTTAGACTGGATGCTCCCTCAGGGCCCTCCCCCTGCAACATTCAAGGACCCCAATTACCCCCTGACTCCCAAGGGACTCCACCCTTGTACTGTGAACTCATAATCTGCCATCCTGATTTCTCACGCTAAGTCTCCAGACCCTGATCTGTTCCTCACCCCATATGGTATGAACTGTAATAAAAAGTGAGACTCCACACAAGGCCCTGGCCCTACTGACCACAGTGAAGTTATGCCGCAAAGCCTGGCCGAGTCCTGCATGGCTCAAGCTCACCTTTCTCTTAGGCTGGGCAAGAATAAGCCAACAGATTTAGAGGAAGGAGGCATTCACACTCCTTAGCACGCTGGGTTTGGATTAACTTCCTGGGGTCAATGCAACAGCAGGCTCTATAAGCAAGTTCTGATAGGATGGGATGGGGGGGTGGGCAGCTGTGTCACCATGGTAACAGGATACCATAAGCCCCACAGCTCCTCCACAGTGCTTCAAAGAGATATTCACAACCTGGGACAATAAAGGAAGTTGGATCCAGGAAAAAAAAACAATTTTACAACCAATCCCTGATGCCTCTCTCAAAAGCAACTTTCTGAGTATATTCTTGGCAACAGGGAAAGGGAAAAAAACTATTAAGACTTGAGTACACAGTATGCTCCCAGGTGTTAGTGTTGTAGGAATTAATTCCTAGTGTATTCTTTCTACTCTCATGTAGAGTGCACGGAGACTCACATTTATGAGTCTGCCTTACTCCGCCCAAAGCCCAGGAACCCAACACCCAGGAAGAGGGCCAGGAGGCTCTCTGCCTCACGCTGGGCCTTCCAGCCACCTTTCACCTCACTTGCCAGCACTCCCTCCATCCCTGTTTTGCAGATGGGGAAACTGGGGCTCTGAGAAGCTGCATAGTTTGCCCAAGATCACAGAGCTGATGACCAAAAGAGCCAGGATTTTATCTCACGTGGGCTGGGTTTGAACCCTGGGTCTGACCTGAAAGCCTCCCCTAGACCTTGTCTCAGTGAGCATCCCTGGGTTTCAAGGAGCTAAGCAGGCATCAAGCCGACAGGCTGAGTGGGGGAACTGCTACCAATCCCAACAACGTTTTCATTAACTGAAAAATACCTCAGGGCCAGGCACGGTGGCTCA
>NW_012136969.1:1449673-1454204 GCF_000956105.1 Propithecus coquereli | reverse complement strand
GGAAAAGTTGGCTGGGTGCACCCTGCAGGGTGCTACGAATTTGACTGCCATTATCTCGTCTGATCTTTAGCAGTCCAACAGAAGAATGACCAACTCCATTTTACCGATGAGGAGACCGAGGAGCAATGAGGTTAACAAACACCAGGCTGCCTCTGACTCCTGCAGGCCCACCCGCTGCCTAACTGTTTGGGGCCCGGCTCCCTGTTTGTCCTTAGCTGTGTTTCGTAGTCCCCACTTTACAGATGCCTCCAAGAAACTCGTTAAAGGAATGAACTATCCCCTCAGAAAAACACAGGCATACACGGACCATATGATCACACCCCAGGCCATCCACTCCCGTTAAATACCCCAGGCCTTCAGGAAATGAGGGAGCCAGTAGGGTGCTGGAAATATTTAACAGGGCCAAGACTAGGAGTGAGGCTCTTTCCTCGGGGCAAAATGTAAGGGGAGGACAAAAATCTCAGTAACCAGGATAAACTCTGTCACTCCTGTGAACTAAAATAAAACTTTAAGGCTCACACCCCCCCCTCCAACTGGTGACTGAATGGACTTCCTGGTGGCCAAAGGAATATCCTAAAACTAAATTGCCTGCCAGGAGGAGGGAGGTCAGACAGGCCTCATCATGCCCCCTCCCTTCTTGGGGACATCCTTTGTAACCCATTAACAGGCCTAAGGGTATGCAAGACAAACCTTCAGGTCCTCAATTTACAAATCTACATCCAGTGGCTTATCTCTGATAAACAGCTCCTTATGTTGAAACATTCCAAGCTTTAGACAAAGCTTCATGTCTTTAACCGATTACAGGTCATAGAATCTTTAAGCCCACCTATAACCTGTAAGCCCCCACCCCCGCCCTGCTTGGAGATGGCCCATCTTTTCGGGTCAAACCAATGTATGCCTGCCACGTGTTGGTTTATGACTTTACCTTGTAACCACTGTCTCACTGAAATGTATAAAACCAAACTGTAACCCAGCCACACCGAGTCCACTTGCTCAAGACTTCTTGAGCGTGGCTCTGGGTCATGGTCCTCAAATTTGGCTCTTTAAAATTATTTTACAGAGTTTGGCTTTTTTTTTTTCCATTGACACTCCTATCTCTAGCCACTCCAGGAGGAGAGGCTTCACCACTCCATGCCTTTGCACATGCTGCTCCCTCTGCCTGAAATGCCCTTTCTCGCCTGGCAAACCTTTAGCCATCCTTCTACACCCTGCCAAAAAGCCACCTCCTCAGAAGCCTTCAGTGGCTCCAAAGCCTTTTAGGCAAATGTATTTTAAGATTACATCATCCTTTTGTATATTAAGGTCCCACCAGAGAAACAGACCAGTAAGCCATACATTCAGAGATTTACTGCAAGGAATTAGCTCACACAGTTGTGGGGGCTGCTTCGGTGAGTCTGAAATCCGTTGACAGGCCATCAGGAAGGGCAGGCCGGAACTCCTTCACACCAGCTGGAGCTGCGGTCCACAAGCAGAATTTCTGATTTTTCAGGACAACCTCAGTTCTACTCTTAAGGCCTTTCAATTGATTGAATCTGGCCTGCCCTGATAATCTCCTTTCCTTAAAGTCAATCGATTACAGACATGTACAAAATACCTTCACAGCAACACCAAGATTAGTATTTGATTGAATAACAGGAGTATAGCCTAGCCAAATTGACACATCAAACTGACCGTCTCTATTAGTGTCCTAGGGCTGTCATAACAACATACCACAAACTGGGCTCCTTAAAACAATAGAAATCTGTCTCCCACAGTTTTAGAGACTAGAATTCTCATATTAAGGTATCAGCAGGGCCCTGTTCCCTCTGAAGGCTCTAGGGGAGAACTGTTTAAAACCTTCCTCTCAGTTTCTGGTGTTGCGGGCAATCCTTGGCATTTCTTGGCCTATAGATGCAACCCTCCAGACTCTGCCTCCAGCGTTATATGGCTTCCCCCCACCCTCCGCCCGCGTGTGTCTGTCTCTTTGTCTCTTCTACCATTTTTCTAAGGACAACAGTCATATTGGATTAGGGCTGACTTTAATAACCTCATTTTAACTTGTTTATATCTGTAAAGACCCTATTTCCAAATAAGGTCACAGTCACAGGTATTGGGGGTTAGGATTTCAACATGTCCTTTGCTGGGGGTGGGGGACACAATTCAATCCATACCACCATCACACTTTGTTACAGTGCTTAATACATCAAACTGTGTTTAATTTACACCCTGGCTTGGTAACAAAAGGAATGTAAGGGATTTAGAGAATGAGGTGCAGTCACTTAATAATGATCCCAGAGCTTGGTACAGTGTCAAATACACAGTAAGTGCTCACTTAATGACTGGTTCCACATCTCACACTTGACTTCCTCAAGTATCTGTTTGAACTCACTGGGAGCTATCTGAGCCACAGCCTAGTTAAGTGTAGGGAGAGGTTACTCCCAAAACATAACAACCAGAAATTCCTCAGGACTTGCTGGAAGGCCCTCCGTGCTAATCTAATCTGGAAGTTTTCAAAATCTGCTCCCAAAACCCCAGGAAACCATCCAGAAAAGAAAAAAGGAGGCTAACTGGGTGGGGTTCCAGTTCTCCCTGAAACCAGAATGTAGACATGCTTATCTGTTTACTACTTCAAGCTTCCCAGTTAGACTGCAGCACCCTCCCCCAGTATACCAGAGGAGCTGGTGACAAGGCCAGAGTAGTGCATTGTCCAGAGCCATAGCTCATCAGTGGCTGAACAGGAAATGGAAAGGAGTAAGAAGGTGTGGCAGAAACTGCTGGATGTCTGCCAATATCTATTCATTCTCCTCTTCTTCCTTAACAGTAGAACCCTTGGTTTATTTGCTTGTTTGTTTGTTTCTCTGGGTAGAATAAAGACTAGATTTGTCTTTTTTTTTTCCCCCACCCCTCCAAAGACTAGATTTCTCAGCCTCCCTTGCTGTAGTCCCCGACAGCATGGAACAGAGAAGAGAGATGCCTTTTTCTAACTCCTGACCCACAGAATCCATAAGCATAATAAGATGGTGGTAGTTTTCCACCATGAAGTTTTGGGATAGCTTATTATGCAGCAGTGGATAACTGGAACAAATGGATGATTTTCATCAACATTTTCTCATTCAGGAAATACTTACTGAGCAACTACTATGTGCCAAACACCATATCGAGCAAGTGTAAAAGATACACAAAGCTGGGCACTAAAGTGGTAAGGACAGATTTTAATCGGTAATATACTACTGCAATAAGGGAAGAGGGTCCAGTGTGAACTGAACTCAACTTCAATTTGTACAGAAGTGACTGGGCACTTTAAAGGGAGAATGAAGGAGTAGGGAGGGCATTGGGGGGACTCAGAATTAGGGAAGTGAAATATTACAAAGGGCTGGTCAGTGTAAATGCTAATTAGGCCAGCTGTGTCTGTTGGCTGGCAATTATCAACGTCAAGATTTCATCCTCCCAAAGAGAATGGGAGACAGAGGCCCTACCCTTTCTGACAATTACATTTTAAACGAATGGTTTTCAAGTCCTTGAGAAGGACACTCCTGAGTTGTAGGAGATACATGGACATCTCAAAGGGACAGAGGAAGGATTCACAATTGAAAGCCCTTTTTGGTAAGTGCTCTAACAAAGGGTGGTTGGGGCCCATGGTCAGGCATCGGCTGGAACAGCAGGTTCTTTTGGCAGCCTGAGCTTCCCAGGCAGGCACTTTAAGAGGGGCTAGTCTAGGGTCATCCTAGGGATGTGGCCTTGAGCTGTTAGAAACTATATTAGTGCTTGTTTAAGTCTTTCAATGTCAGGGGAGGGGCATGGACAGAGTCATTTGTGTTGATAGGCGGAGGTTGAGGCCTAGTCAAAAAGAGGACTCAGAGGAGCCTGGCTAGAATTTGGACAAGGAGAGAGCCTTTCTCACAAGACATTTTTGACATCATGGTGCTTAGAGTCTAATGGAGTAGACAAATATTAAAAAGATAACTTATTAGAGTTGTGATAAGTGTTCTGAAGAATTACATGGTTCTAACAGTGCTTAGAATAGTGGAAACTGGTTTAGTTTAGGGGGTTTGCAGAACTTCTCTGAGGAAGTGAGTTTACACAGATACCTGAATGCTAAAGTGGTATCAGAGATTTGAAATCATATCTTAGGTTAATCTGGAACTCCCTCTGCTGGTGCCTAGCAAAGGGAAAAGAATCGTTTTGCATTCCCTGTAGAAGGACAGAGTATAAGCCGTGTTTTTTGTTGTTGCTTGTTTTACCATGGGAAGTTGGTCCAAAGCTTTTGATCAAATATTCTCAAAGAGACCGCAGGTCAAAAAGTTTAGGAAGGCCGGGTGCAGTGGCTCACACCTGTAAGCCTAGCTCTTTGGGAGGCCGAGTCAGAAGGATCACTTAAAGCCAGGAGTTAGAGGCCAGCCTGGGCAACATAGTAAGATCCTGTCTCTACAAAAATTAGAAAAATTAGCCAGGCGTGGTGGTGCATACCTGTAGTCCCAGCTACTCAGGAAGCTGAGGTAGGAGGATTGCTTCAGTCCAGGAGTTTGAGGTTGCAGTGAGCTATGATGATGCC
>NW_012136969.1:1400210-1447557 GCF_000956105.1 Propithecus coquereli | reverse complement strand
TGTAAATTTGACTTTTAAAAAATTTTTTAATTCTGTAAGACTTCCAAAAATAATACAAAGCCAAAAGACAAATCAGAAAGAGATATTTGCAAATGACATTTATCCAGTATATGAATCAATAGGGAAATAAAAAGAACAAACAAATAGAAATGGTCAAAGAATTTGAATACATAGTTCTCTCCGAAAAGGATATAAATGGTCTACAAATGTATGAAAATATGCTCAATTTCTCTAAAATGCATGCAAATTTAAACTTACTCTGAAATATTTTTTCACCTATCAGATTGGCAAAGATTAAAAAGGTTATTAATTCCAGTGTTGGCAAAGATATATGAATAAATGCACTCTCACACACTGTTGGTAGGAATGCAAACTGGTATAACCTTTTGGAAAGCAATTAGGCAACATTTATTAGGAATGTTAATATTAACATCCTTTTGATTCTGCAGTTCCACCTCTAGGAATTTATCCAACAAAAACAGACTCACAAGTGCTCAAAAAACATGCACACAAAGAAGCTTATTGCAGTATTGTATATAAAAGCAAAAGGCTGGAAACAACCCAAATTTCCACTAACAGGAAATTATAAATAGAGTATTGCACACTCATACAATAACATAATATACCACAGTGCCATTAACAAGCATGAGCTAATTCTAGGTGTTTAACATACAAATGTGTTTAACATGTAAAGTCAAGAAAGGCAAGTCATAGAGCTGTATAGATAGTACGATACTACTTTGGTAAAATGATATACGTTAACATATGCAAAGGGAAAAACCTAAAGGAATATTTACCAAACAATTAATTGTATTATATTTATTTCTGTTGAGTGAGATTCTGTAGTCCTTTCACTTTCATTCAATTTATCCATTTCTTCAACAAATATTTACTAATCACCTACCATATGGCAGGCAGTGTGATAGATGCTGGGGATATAATGGTAAACAACACACAAAGCCATTGATTTCAAGGAGCTTGCAATCTATTTTCCTACAACATCAGAATTCTTTACAATAAACATCACTACCTTATTAGGCAAAAAAGTTAGACGTTTAAAAGAAAATTCTGTACTCTTTAGAGATTATTTTACTTCTAAGCCTTCCTTACCTTCCACCTGATCCATCGTATGGTCTCCCTGTGCCCCTGCTCTCTCTAACGCAGGGGGGTGCCCCCGTGAAGGGAGGAAAGGCCCCTGAACTCACTAAGTGGGTTCTTGGCTTCGCACAGGAAAGAATTCGAGAGCAAGCCAATCAGCAACAGAAAGTTTATTGAAAGAGAGACAGACAATAGATCCTACTCCACAGACAGAATAAAGGTCCTCTCCTGCAGGAGGGGGACCCCTTATGGGGCAATGGTAATGTTTTCACATGTTCAAAAACCCTGTTAGGAAACAGCTGTACGTGACCAGCATTGTCTTGAGGTCAGGCCATAAAGCTTAATCATAAACTGCTGTCACAGAAACGTAAGCACAGACAATTTGTAAGGCATCTGGCTTAGTAATTCATCCATCCTCAGATGGTCCCAGGCCGGTGACACGCTGGTGACTTCCCTGTTTAGGGTGGTTCAGGTCTGGTATGGGCCAAAATGGCTGCACATGGGTTCTCTCAACCTTCCTTTTCTGCCTTATCCCTACATTATCTCCCTCCAATGTGTTTCCTCTCTTTTCCTAAAACTACCTAGCCCCACCCATTCTTTCTGCCCAACTTGTGGCCAAGCTCTCCCATGAAGCTATCAGTGGCACCCCCCAAACTGTGATACCTTCCTTTGAATCGACGACCAAAGCTAATAGATCACCCTGTTCTCCAATCATGTGGTGATATGGTTTCGATATTTGGCCCCTCCAAATTTCATGTTGAAATTTGATCCCCAGTGTTGAAGGGGGTGCCTGGTGGGAGGAGTTTGGGTCATGGAGGCAGATCCCTCATGAATGGCTTGATGTCCATGCTATAATGAGCGAGTTCTCACTTTGTTAGTTCAGGAGAGCGCTGATTGTTTAAAGGAGCCTGGCACCACACCCTCTCTCTCTTGCTCCCTCTCTCACCATGTGACACGCCTGTTCCCACTTTGCCTTCCTCCTGGATTGGAAGCTCTCTGACACCTTCACCAGAAGCAGATGCTGACACCATGCTTCTTGTACAGCCTGTAGAACCATAAGCCAAATAAACCTCTTTATAAATTACCCAGCCTTAGGCATTTCCTTTATAGCAGCACAAAATGCACTAACACACGTGGGATTCCCAGAGGCTGTGTTCCTGCCACTTGACATACATAATACCTAGCACTCAGAAAGTACTCAATAAATGTTGGTTGAATAAAGATTGTGTTGGCAATGGAAGTGCACCACCCCGATCGCCCTTCAAGAGAACCTGCTGGGGGAAATACAGTCGACTGAGAGCTTCCAGCCGCTATGGCTTCAGGTCCCCTGTAGTATCCTCTGGCTTCTTCCAGTCAGTGACTGAGCATGGTGGGCGTACAAGAACCTGGCCATTTCTGCCAGGTGTAGGACACCTCAGCAAGCAACCTTTGCTTGGGGACTCCCCGTCAGCCTGGCTGAGACGACAAAGCAGTCTGAAGCTCCTCCCACCCAAGTCTCCTCATTTCCCACTCCCCTTCCTCAGGTGTCTGACCTGCATCATGGTCTGAGGGCTCCCCTTCCCTTTTCTTCCACCTTTCCTCTTTATCCTTTGCAGGCATTTTTCCCAGAAAAAAAAAAAAACAAAAATAAAAACATCTAGGCATCTGATTCTCAGGGGACCCAAACCAACACAGGGTCAATGAAAGAAAAATGCTGGAAGAGAGTAAATAAGAAGACTACAGATATACTTGCATAAGAGATATACGTACAAAGACGTGCTGGATCCATGCCTCACAAACTTCAATGTGCATGTGTCACCTGGGAATCCTGTTGAAATGCAGATCTGGTATAGGGCAGGCCCCAGATTCTGTATTTCTAAGAAGTTCCCAGGTGATACCAATGTCGCTGGTCCAAGGACCACACGTTGAGCAGCAAGGCATCATTTTCCACTGCCCCACTGTGTCTTTTTGCCCTGTTCCACACCCTGGGAGACCGACTGTATGGACTCCATCAGCAGGCTCCAAGCCTCTGGCTTCCAATTGGGTTTGCCAATGAGGAGCTCTGACAGGAGGTCAGAGGGCAGGAGGAGGGTGAAGTCAGAGGTTTATATTTCTCTGGGGATAGCTCCCTACTGAGCTGTGTCCCTCTATTAAAGGCTATCACTCCTGTCTAGTAACTTTGCTGTTTTTTCTCTTATGGACTTTCAGTACCTGCTCTTCCCTTTCTCTCCTTCAGGCCTGGGGTGGTAATAGCTCCTACTGTTACCAGCCCTGGAGTACTGTATCGCCCCTTGTGGCTCTTAGTAAATCCTGTCCACACTTCTGTAAATAGTTCTTTGGTAAGCGTTCCTGAGTTCCTCAGCCAAGTGTGCTATCTGTTCCCTGCCAGGATCCTGGCTGCTACAAGTACTGTCCAATGTGGGATTTTGTTTCTTTTCTTTTTCTGAGACAGGGTCTCACTCTATTGCCCAGGCTGGAGTGCAGTTGGTGTGATCACATCACTGCTCACGGTAACCTCAAATTCTTGAATTCCTGAGTGTTAGGTCCAGAGCTGAGAGGCAGACACATGAAGCCTCAGGTGTAGCAAAATGCTGTTTATTTAAGAATCTGGTACAGATGGATGGAGGCCAAAAAGAGTGTCCACGCTAAGGGAGGGGAGAGGGTTTTATAGAGGGTTTTTTCAGGTGGAGTGAGCAACTGGGCTAGAACAGCTGCTGGAATAAATTCTTTTCAAACAACCAATTTCTGGGACCCCTGTATTGGTCTTATCCTGCAGAGATGGGGGGGTAGCTTCGTCCTTATGGAAGGGGAAAGGAATGTCGGCATTGCCACCACTGTCTGTGGTCAGAGTTAGATTTAAAACCTCTGGACTCTCCAGACTCCTGCGGCTATTGTTTCACAGGCTTTATGATCACTACCTAAGTTTTCCATTAACTGTATTTTGTCCTATACATATTTCTCGGGTTCCCAACCTAAACAAGCCTAACACTAGGCTCAAGTGATCCTTTTGCTTCAGCCTTCCGAGTAGCTGGGACTACTGGTGGGCACCACCACATCCAGCTAATTTTTAATTTTTTTGTAGAGACAGGCTCTTGCTATGTTGCCCAGGATGATCTCGAACTCCTGGCCTCAAGCAATCCTCTTGCCTCAGCCTTCCAAAGCTCTGGAATTACAGGTATGAGCCACCGCACCCAGCCTAGGATTTTTTACAATAGCAGAAAACTGGAAAGAAACTAAATGTGCCTTATTTTAAAATGATTAAACAAACTACATTATATCAGCTTAATGGTGTTATATGCAACCACTAAAAAAATGCAGCGGTTTATAGTCACCTATGTGGAAAGATGCCTAAGACATTTGTTAAATAGAAAAAAAGAAAAGAAAAAAAAATCATGATTCAGAATAGTATGCATAGTATGAACCCATTCATTTAAAAAAGTAAATTATGCATTTGTTAAGGCTTGGGTTGCAAGTGATGACAACCCGCTCAAAGTAAACCTAACCAAAAAGAATGAGGGGGGCAGATTTTCTGACTCCATCTCTTTCCCATCACTTGGTTCTGCTTTCCTTTGCTGTGGCTTACTTTCACGCAGGCTGTCTTTAAGCGGTGGCAGAGTGAGCACCAATTTGGTTTGCAACATCCTGATATCCTGACAGCTGACAACATCAACAGAGAGGACTCTGTTCCCAATTGCTTCAGTAAAAATCCCGGGCTGAAGCCAATCAAGATGGGAGATGGGCTTGGCCATGCACTACCCACCAAACCATAAGGACTGTGGGTGGGGGAGAAATGCTCTCCCAAAGAAAGGGGGTGTCTAGAGGGAATATTTTGTAGTAGACATTTGTTATCCTTTTTGACTGCCCAGCATCTGAACCCCTTCCTACATTGGGCAGTCCCCTACTTTCTGGGGCAGAGCCTACCTCCCAACATTCCAGATGCTGAAAATGCCAGCAACTCACTTTCCCAGACTTCCTTTTTGTCAGGCAGAGCACATGACCCAGGTTGGACCAATCAGAAACTCCCACCCCAGGCTCTGAATCTGGAGCCAGTGACACCAAAAAGGGCTGAGATGACTCCATTCGGGGACAGGGTGCAGCTGTGGCATGATCTGGGGCATTGTTCTTGGCTGTGGGGCCTTTAGAACTGGTTCTCTGGCCCTGATGTGATCTGTGAACTATGAAAGAACCTTGTACTAAATCCTCTTTGCTTACACTATTCAGAGGGTTTTCTGCTGTTTGCAATGAAGAAGGCTGAATAATGCCTATACGTATGTGTACGTGGTTGTATATGTGTGAAATATTTTTGGAAAGATAAAATAAATGTGAATATGGGTTACCTATGGGGAGTAGGACTGGAAAAATGGAGGAGGAGAGAAAGGGGCTTTTACTTTTGCCTTATGCCCTTTCGTACTGTTGGAATTTAGTTTTTACTTTTATAATTATATACTTTTATAATTAAACTAGTTAGTAAAAGTGTATGAAAAGATACTTGAGTGAAGAGACTAAGACAAAGGTGCAATTATTCAGGATTTTCATGGAAATTAATGTCTTCATTAGACCTTCAAAAGAAAGTCATCCTCACCTCCATGGTGGGGAAAGGGACCAAATCTTGAAGCAAGTGAGAGTGTAGCACTTCAAGCACTGGGCCTGAGTGACTAGGTCTAGCGCTGTACCTCACCTGCTCAAATATTTTCCATGGCTCCCCATTGCTCACAGAATAAATCCCACAGTCTTATCCTGGCACTGAAGCCCTTTGCAGACCAAGCCCCGTGTACTTTCAAGACTCTTCCTCACCTTTTACACTTTGCCTAGAAGGCCTTTTCTTCTAGTCCTGCTGGCCCAGATCCTAAGGTCATGGTTACAATATCTCTGATCTGCCAAAGCCAAGACTCTTATCCCTTCCTCACGCCCTCATCAAGTTTTGCTCTGCATTATAATTCTATATACATGAGACTTAGACATTTAACAATCACATATTGAGCACCTACTGTACGTGTGGGATTTTATTAGACTTTGGGGTCACAGCTCACAGCCTATGGAAACCAATCACCCCCTATCAGAGTGTTAATGTTACTACGGTGAGCAGGGGGCACAACGCAAGCTGTACACAGGCAGGGCTGCTCTTGTGAGAACCTTCCTCTGTCCCTCCGCCTGGATTACTCTTCTCCACATCAGCACAGCTTGCTTTCTCAGTTCCTTTGGGTCTCTGCAAATGTCACGTTTTCAGTGCCCATCCTATTATGACATCTCACCCTCTATCCCATTTACCTGGATTTATGCTATGTTCTATTTATTGTTTTGATAGCACTCATCACCATCTGACATACAAGTTACTTACTTGTTTGTATTTACAGCCTGCCTCTTTGCACTGAGATTTCATTTTCACAGAGATTTTATTTTGTTTCTTGCAGCATCTCTCCAGCAGCGAAGTTGTGTGGTCTTTGGGAAGACACGGCCTCTTTAAGCCTCAGTAGCCTCTTCTGTAACTTGGGGAAGATCAGCTGGGCCCTCGCCGGTGGCTGGCAGGTCCGCTGTGAGGATCCAACAGTGGGTCTCCAACTGCAGCGGGCATCAGACTCACTTTGAGGGCTTATTAAAATACAGGTTGCCGGCCCCACACCCAGAATTTCTGACTCAGGAGGTATGGGGTGCGTCCTGAAAATCTGCATTTGTACAGCGGTGCAGTTGGTGTTGTTGCCGCGGCGTGTGGGCCACACTTCAAGGGCCGCTGATAAGGACAGGTAAGTACAGAAGGGCTGGTAGCCACAGCGACCCGGTCTAGATGAAGGACCGGCACTAAGGGCCCCGCAGAACCTTCGTGGAGAAGAGAATGGACCCGTCCGTCCCTTAATTCAGCCCACAACTATTTCGGAAGCGGTAGTTCAGTGCCGGGGGCTCGGGGAGCGGGGTGGTCCGCGGAGCACGCCCGTCAAGTCAAGGTTCGCGCGGCTGTGGACTCGGACCCCGGCCCAGTGGTCCGGGGCCGCAGCGTGTGGAGGGGCTGGGGTCGCCGCCCCGACCTCCGTCCCCGGCAGGAAGTCCCCGGAGCCGCGACAGGGCCGCAAGCTGGCGGCGGAAAGCCTGAGGTGGGCCGAGCGCCGAAGGCCCTCAGAGCTTCCCGGGACCTGCAGCCCCCTCGGGCTCCGGGGCGGAGGCGCGGCCCCGGCCCGGCGCGCGCCCGCACACAGTAGGCGCGCCGCGCGGGCGGGCGGAAGGGGGCGGCGGCGCGCGGTATCCGGGGGCGGAGCCGGCGCGGCCTGCCGGTCGGTCGGGCACGGCGGCGATGGGCGAGGGCGGGCTGCCCCCGGCCTTCCAGCTGCTACTACGCGCCTGCGACCAGGGCGACACGGAGACGGCGCGGCGGCTGCTGGAGCCGGGGACGACGGAACCGGCCGAGCGCGGCGCGGAGCCTGAGGCGGGCGCGGAGCCGGCGGGGGCCGAGGCAGCCGGGACCGGGGCGGCGGCAGCTGGAGCGCCGGTGCCAGTGGACTGCTCCGACGAGGCAGGCAACACGGCGCTACAGTTCGCGGCGGCCGGGGGCCACGAACCGCTGGTGCGCTTCCTGCTGCGCCGCGGAGCCTCGGTCAACAGCCGCAACCACTACGGCTGGAGCGCGCTCATGCAGGCGGCCAGGTGAGGGGCCGGGGTCCCGGGAGGGGAGTGGTGCCCAGCGTGGGCCGGGACGCGGCCCCGGGGCGCGGACGGGGCTCAAGCGTCCAGAACTGCCCGGCGGCCCCCCACAGACGCCCGGGAGGTAAAGAGTCAAGGACTCGTTGGAGTTGGAATGGTAAACTTTGAGAAGTGGAAGCGCTTTTTGATGAACATGAGCTCAGAATTTTAGAAACTTTGGCCTTTCACAACAGAATCTGGAGACTGCGAATAGAATCTTAGAGACTCAGTCTTAGACGTGTTCATTCATTATTTGTTGCACCAAGGGTTCCCTAAGAACCTACCTACCCACCCTGGCTTGGCGTTGGGGATACTGTGGGACCCAGGTAGAGTCTCCACTCGGGACAGCTCACATGCCGGTGGAGGGCAGGCCAGGGGCATAACCAGGAAGGTTTGGGTGGTTCTGGGGGCTGCTGACTCTTTTGGGGAAGTGGGGGAAGGTTTCTGGTAGAAATGCTGTATACATCCACATCAGGACCTGAAGATGCTGAGAATTAACCAGAGAGGAAGACGTGAGATGTGGGAACCGTATAATGAAAGGCCCACTCAGATGCTTGGGAGCAAGAGCGGGGAGGACTGGTAGAGAGTGACATTATTACTGGGAAGGGGCTGGAAGCAGTGGGAGATGAGCCCTGCCTGTAGAGAAGGAGGCAGGTGCCAGGGGGCTGAGAAAGGCTAATTACCCTAGGGCACTGGGGAGTCGTGGAAAGTTCAAGGCATGGTGAGTGACAGGATCAGATTTATGTTTTGGAAAATTAACTGAAGTGTGAGAATGTGGAGGGGAAGGCTGTTAGGAGTGAATTCCAGCAGTCTGGGTAAGAGGTATTGGTGGCCTGGACCAGAATGGAGATAGTGGAGGGAGGGCAGAGAGGCGATTTTGAGGTATATTCAAGGAGTAGATCAGCAGGACTTGGTGATGGGCTGGCCGCTGGTGAGGGAGAGGGAGACAGCAAGGATGGCATGTATATACCTGGCTTGGATGACAGGGAATGGTGGCAGCAAATGCACTGAGCTAGAGAACATGGAAAGTCAGATTTAGGAATGAGCCTGGCCTCCAGGCACACAGCAGGTGGGGGTCTTTGTGGAGGACGCCCAAGAAGAAGCATCCAGCAAGGAGCTGGAGGTGGGAGTCTGGAGGGCAAAGGAAGATCTGGGCCTAAGGAGACAGGCAGTTAGCATGTAGACGACAACTGGAACTTAGGGATAGAAGGAATTGTCCAAAGTGAATGTATAATGTAAAAATGATACTGAATAATGGTAGCTGGCTATACCAATTAGCACTGCTGCAAGACAACCACCGTAGACCTGGTGGCCTTATTAAAGCAACAACCATTTATTTAGCGCACAGTTTTTCCGTTCTAGTCTCATCTGGCTTCCTCGTACATGTGTGGTCAGCACCATACTCACGTCTGTGTACATGAGCTAGGTGTCCTTGCTTCTGAGGGCTGGCTAGATGGCCACTGTGGCCACAGGGATGACTGCACTACTTCTCTTTCATCATCCAACAGGCTAGCCTGGGCCCATTCATGGCTCAGCAGTGGGATCCCTAGGATTGGAAGCATATTCATCACTTCTGTCCCATTGTGTTGGCCAAAGCAAGTCACAAGGCCAGTCCAGATTCAAAGAGTGAGATACAGACTCTACCCCTTGATGGGGAGGTGTTGCAAAGTCTCAGGGCCCGGATACAGAGAGGGGAATAAGTGCTATCGTTTTTGCAGATTATCTACTACATTAATATTAATTGAACACCTATATGCAAGCCCTAGTCTAAGAGCTTTGCACAAGTTAACCCATTTTACCTTCATGACAGTCCTATGCACTAGGCATTATTACCACCATTTTACAGAAAAGGAAACTCTAGAGGGCAGAACCCACTGGCATTTCAAGATTAGGTAGCAAAAGGAATTTAGTTGGGGATTTAGGAAAGATTTCAAGTCCTAGCAACAGTGTCAACTGCAGAGAGGGAAAGGGAAGACAAGGATTGATTTAGCAGCAGCAGGTTAGCGGGTTAGAAGCTTGGGCAGGAGAGGTCTGTGGATGATGAGTGTCCAGGCAGGATTGCAGTGGTGGAGGGGTGAGTGGGATTTGAACACACGAAGTGCAGACAGCCCTTTCACTGAACTTGACTCTGGGGGAAGGAGGATGCTTGCTCAGGGTCTAAAGAGGGTTTTTAGGGTGGGAGAGATTTGAGCAGTCTTACCTGCTGATGCGATAATAGGGAGTCTTCAGGTAAGAAGGGGAGAGGAGTGCTCCACTCTACGGTGAGTTAACATTGTTCTTTATAGAAAAATATATTCTGAATTCCAGTCTTTTTTTTTAAAGAAGGTATATAATTAAAGCAAGGTTATAATAACCTTTAAGGGCATTTTAAATGTAAGTTTTGAATAGATAATATATTCATAAGGTTCAGACATAAAACTACATACACACACGAACATATAAGGGTATACAGTGAAGTCTCTCACCCTGTCCATCATCTGCTTAGGCCCCACCCATTCCTCGGTTTCTTGCATAACCTTCCAGAGTTTACACCAGAATTTCTCTACCTTGGTACCACTGACATTTTGGACAAGATCATTCTTTTTTGTAGGATGTTTGGCAACATCCTTGGTCTCTCCTCATTAGATGCCAGGAACCTCCCTGCTCCCTAGTCACGATAATCAAAAATTTCCCCAGACATTGCCACATGTCCCCTGGAGGGACACAGCAACCCCCAGTTGAAAGCCACTGCTTTACACATATATGAGCATGTCTGATGGTTGATTTTCTCTTCATCCCCCTTGTTACATACTACACACTGTTCTCTACCTCGCTTTTTTCACTTAATGTTCTTTGGCAATCTTTCAGTATTTTTTCAGTAGTCTCACAGTGTTTCATTGTATGATAATTTATTTAACCATTAGCCTGTTGATGGTCATTTAGGTTGTTTCCAGTTACTTACTGTTATAGTCATGCCCTAATCTGTGCATATATGTCTGATACGTATGTCAGTTTACACCTGAGGAAGTATATCCATAGGCAATTCCCTAACAAGGGAATACAGGCCGTTTGTAATTTAGGTATTGCCAAACTGTTCTCCATATAAGTGTATTCACTTCCTGTGGCTGCTGTAACAAATTACCACCAATTTAGTGGTTAAAAACAACACAATTTATTATCTTATAATTCCAGAGATCAGAAGTATGAAATGGACCTCACTGGGCTGAAATGAAGGTGCTGGCAGGGCTGTAGTTCTTCTAAAGGCTCTAGAAGAAAATTCGTTTCCTTGCCTTTTCTGGCTGTGAGAGGCTGCCCACATTCCTTGGCTCTTGGTCGCCTTCCATCTTCAAAGCCAGCAGCAATCACATCACTCCCACCTCTGACTCTGAGCCTTCCTCATCACATCTTCTCTGACTCTAACCTTTCCTCTTTCCTTGTCCACATTTAAAGCACCCTTGTGATTGCTTTGGACCCACCTGGATAATCTAGGCCTGTGGTCCTCAACCACTAGGCCGTGGACCAGTACCAGTCCATGGCCTGTTAGGAACTGGGCTGCACAGGAGGAGGTGAGTGGCCAGTGAGCAAGAGAAGCTTCATCTGTATTTACAGCTGCTCCCCATCGTGCCCATCACGCATAAGCTCCGCCTCCTGTCAGATGAGTGGCAGCATTAGATTCTCATAGGAGCGCGAACCCTACTGTAAACCATGCACATGAGGGATCTAGGTTGTGCGCTCCTTGTGAGAATCTAATGCCTGAAGATTGAGGTGGAGCTGAGGCAGTGATGCTAGCACTGGGGAGCGGCTGCAAATACAGATTATCATTAGCAGAGAGTTTTGACTATACAATAAATGTAATGACCTCAAATCATCCTGAAGCCATCCCTCCCCCGCAGGTCTGTGGAAAACTTTTCTTTCATGAAACCTGTCCCTGTTGCCAAAAAGGCTGGGGCCTGGTAAGCCCTGGGGTACTTAGTGAGGTTTGTGACTGCAGCACTGGCATGCCTCAGAGGGTCCCAAAGACCCCTGATCACCAGTGTTTGCCTTTAACCAAGTTTTGCAGGATGTTCAAAGTCATCTCCTGATAAATTACAACTGTTTAATTTGTTAACCTTGATGGGGCAGGAGACTCAGAATTAACCTAACCCCTGATTGTTAACTAATGACAATTTAACATTTTTAGAGGACTTTCCTTCTTCTCTACAATTTGGTATTGTAAATAGAGCTTAGATTTGTGGTCCAAGTGTCCTGACTTTGTCACTTTCAAATCGAGAGGCTTTGTGGACTGATTATGTTCCTCTTTATTCCTCAGTTTACCTTACAGATGCTATTCTGGGGGCATAAGGGTGATGTACTCTCTTATTTATTTCTATGAGAATGGGGTAGAATATGACAATCCTATGAGAGGATTAGAATTCACTCTTGTCCTTTAGCTGAGCCTAGGCAGGGCCTGGGCACTTTAAAATGTTTTGTTTGACAAATGTTTGACAGCAGGTACTCAGGTTCTGGCTCTGCCCATGTTGAGTTGTCCTTGAGCTTTCCACTGCCTAATCCATTTCAGAAGCTCAAGTTGAGGAATACTGTGTGTGGGAGACTTGCTGAAGGATGTGTGGTGTCTGTCCCTCAGATCAGAATGGGCGAATGCATGGCCCCTGTGTCAGCACTCCCCCGGCTCCTGCGCTCCCTTCCTGAATCTGCATATGCCTCAGAATCCTCCTCAAACCGTGCTCCTGGCAGCCACAACGTTCGGTCTCAGTGAGTGTTGGTTTATCATCCCAGCTCTTTGTTCCAAAGCTTATCCCTGGATCAGGCCAGGCCATCAGAGGCCCTGAGCCTTTGGTCTCTTGTGTATGTTTTAGTATCAGAATTGGTTACACCGATGCTTTTTCCTATTCTTAAAATAACAGATAACCTTTATTGAGCACTTTGTGTCAAGCACTGTGCTATGTGCTTTAAATGAATTAACTCATTCAATCAACACAAAACCTTAGGAGGTAGGTAATATTGTCATCTTAATTTTACAGGTGAGGAATCAAGGCACAGAGAAGTTAGGTAACTTGCCCAAAGCCACACAGCTAGTAAGTGGCAGGGAGTCAGATTCACACCCAGGCAAATGGTTCCAGAGCCTGATAGCTTCACTCTTGGTGTTGGCAGCAAGGAAGTGACTTGCCAAATTTGCCAGCAACTTCTGTCCAAGGGACATGGTTGCATGGTGTTTACTTTGGCTCTGACTTCACCCTTGGTCTCTTTACCTTCCTTCCCTGCCCTTCATTATTCCACCTGCCAGGGGGGCAGAGCTGGATTCAGCCCACCAGTGCTTTGAGTGGGGGATGTGCCAGCTCTTTAAATACAGGTGTTAATTGCTGAAATTAATTGGTAATCATAGCACCTATTCAGAAAGCCCTAGCATCCCCATCTCCAGTAATTACCTATTAGAAACTTAGCATCCACAAAATTATCCCAGCCTTGCGGAATCCTTTTATATTTTCAGCATACTTGAATGCTCTCTTGGGCTATCTGAATTCAGAAAACATTCCAAATTTCAGTGTTTTTGTTCTAATTTAGCCCATTTCTTCCACTGTAAAAATTGGATGTACCAAAAGAGCTGAGATTTGGAGTTCTAGGGTCCAGGGTCATGTTTCGACTGTCAAATTCAAATTGAGAGGCTTTGGACTGATTGCTTTTTACTCTAATCTTCAGTTTCCTCATCTGTGAAATGGGAATTAATGAGTTTATCTCAGGGTTTATTAAGATCAAATGAGATAAAAATGTGACAGCACCTTGTAATCTGCTGTTAGGGATTGTGCTAGATTTAATCTCATGCCTGATAACTAAACAGTGTAATCTTTTTAAAATCTCTGCTCCCGTGAGGATACACTGGTTCTTCAGTCATTTCTGCCTCCTGTCTCTGGACCTTGCCCTACATGGTTATGCCATTTATGCTTTCACTTACCCACTTGTTCCTTTGATGGAATTTACTAAGCTCCAATATGTGTCAGCCACTATGTTAGGGGATAGGGACACAAGAATGTGTGAAACCCCATCCTGTCCTTGGAGCACCCAAGGTCAAGTGGGAGACAGTCAATTATAGGAGAGCTCAGATATCACTAGAGGAGACCGCAGAACTGTGGGTGCTCAGGAGAGGGGCGCCTGACCTAGCCTGGAGGGTGGTCCGGAAGCTGCCCGAGCTGAATCATAAAGCAGAACAAGGGGTGTGCTGAGTAGATGAGGACAGGAGGGTGCTCTAGTAGGGGGTGCAGGATGGCAAAGGTGGGAGGGGGGCTCTAACGGGAGAGTATGGCACAAGGGCATGGCATGGGAGTGGGGAAGAAGTGAGGTTGGCCATGGGAAGCTGGGGAGTCAGATTTAGGGTTTGGGAATATTGTTTGGGGGCTGCATGGAGGGTGGGCAGGCGGGAACAAGACTGGAGGCAGAGGTACAGCTTTCTGCATTTGAGTTGATTTCAGTTTGACTTGCCCTCTCTCTGCTCTGGGAGAGGAGGCCCAGAAGCCCAGCCCCCTGAGCTGATGGAGGTAGTTCACCAGGCTCTCACTCTGCGGGCTGAGGCCACCCGGTGCTGTTAAGGTTCACGTCCCAGCAGGTATTTGTAAGTTCAGCTGGACGGAGCCTCAAAACAGAGTTCAGCACTGGCCCTGCCTCCGCGGGGACGAGGGAGGCCCTGGGTTTAGATGAGGTACAAAACCTGCTCCCAGGAAGGAGGGCTGAGCGAGGGGAAACTGAGAAAGCCGCCTCACAGACGCAGACACAGCAGCGACATTGCAGTTTCACAAACCTGGCGCAGGCAGCCCCTCTCTGGTCATTGCTTCCTTGTTGGTCCAGGGCCGCTTCCAGCTCTGAGTCCACCAGAAACACAGCAAAACAGAACTTTTCTTCCCTCTTCTGTTGAAAGAAGGAAGAGATTTTGCTGGGAAGAGGCACCTGTTTTCCACTTCCTGGTATCAGAGAGTTGGTGGGCGCATGTCTGCCTCCCCAGGGGCCTTAGCTCAAACTTCACCCGGGAGGGTCTGGCCCAGGCTGAGCGCTCAGCTGCCTGCAGCGAACGTTCCTGCCAGCAGGTGGCAGCAGGCCTCTGCCGAGGTGCCCGGCCTGTCTCCGCTGACCACAGCCATGCCACACCTCTTGGCATGGGGCGGGGTGTGTTTGGCGCTGGGGAGAGTAGAAATGAATCAGACATTCCCCCATGATTCCATGAGGGAATCAGAGCGCAGGCAGAAAGTCAGATTCCCAGGCTATAAACTCTGAGATGTGAGAGGCAGGATGGTGTAGGGGATAAAGTGAGGGCAACAGGACTCAGACAGACCTGGCTCTGACCCCGACACCGCCCCTTGCCAGCCAGGTTACCTTGGCACACCGTGTAAGGTAAGTTGAGCAACAAGTATCATGTAATACCTAACATTGATGTGGTGCTTCCTTTGGTCAGCACAGATCCAGGTGCTTTATATGCATTGACTCATTTCATCATCCTCAACAATCCTCGAAGTAGGTACAATTACACCCCCATTTTACAGATCGGGAAATGAAGGCACAAAGAAGGTGAAATTCTTTCTCAAGGTCCTGCAACTAGTGGATGGGAAAGCTGGATTCAAACCTAGGCAGGGCAGTTGCTCACCTTCGTCATGGTGCATCTTCAGGGCTGATTACAGTGCCCGACACCAGAATAAGGCCTTGTATTATGAGCAGCTGTTATGACTTTAATCATTCATGAGATGAGGATGGCATAAGCTGTGTCCTCATCGGTGCTCCATGTTTAGTGTCACTCATTCTCCATCTTCCCGGCAGGTTTGGGCACGTGAATGTGGCACACCTCCTTTTGGATCACGGGGCCGATGTCAATGCCCAGAACCGGCTGGGGGCCAGTGTGCTCACTGTGGCCTCCCGGGGTGGCCATCTGGGTGTGGTGAAACTGCTCCTGGAAGCTGGGGCCTTCGTGGACCATCACAACCACTTGGGCGAGCTGCCGGTGATGGGGAGCAGCAGGGATGAGCCACTGGACATCACAGCCCTGATGGCCGCCACCCAGCATGGGCATGAGGCCGTGGTGCGCCTGCTGATGGAGTGGGGTGCGGACCCCAACTACGCAGCCAGGACTGTGGGCTGGAGCCCGCTGATGCTGGCCGCGCTCACTGGGAGGCTCGGTGTGGCCCAGCTGCTGGTGGAGAAGGGAGCCAGCGCCGACCACCTCAGTGTGCTGGAGAAGACTGCCTTCGAGGTCGCGCTTGACCACAAGCACAGGGACCTCGTAGACTACCTGGACCCACTGACCACTGTCAGGCCCAAAACAGGTCAGGCTGCATCCCCCACCCGCCGCATGGCTTCACAGAGGCCCCCAAATTGTGTTTACGTGGCTGAAGCTGAGGATTGCCCAACAGGAAGGGCACGTGGAAATCGGAGTCCAGCCCTGCAGAATAGTGAGACTTAGGACATGACATGCTTAAGAATCACATGGGGGTGCCTATTACATGCAGGTTCATGGCCCACCCTCTAGAGAGGCTGATGTCGTAGCTTTGGGGAAGAGCCTGGAAACCTGCATAGCAAGGCCACTCTCCCTAACCAGATCGTTTTGGTGCAGGTGGTTCTAGGATCCTTCTAGAACAAGGGCCAGCAAACTTTTTCTGGAAAGGGCCAGATAGTAAATATTTTAGGCTTTGTGGGCTATATGGTCTCTGTTGGAACTACATACTCAATTCTGCTAGAGTGAAAGCAGCCCTGCACAATATGCAAATGAGTGGTTGTGCTGTGTTCCAATAAATTATAGTTACAAAAACAGGCAGCAGGGAGGACTCGACCTTTGGGCTGTAGTTTGCCAACCCCTGTTCTAGAACAATGTGCCTAATGTGTTCTGCCAATGATCAGTCCCCAAAGATGAATTCACATAAAATTTGTGAAAATTAGTCCTCTTTTAAGTTTCATTATTTTAAAAACACTCGTCAGTGTGTCCTGTATTTTTTTTTTCTTTTTGCCATCTTTGTGGCATTTAAAGGGTTCTCTAAACAATCTTATCAGATCTGCCACAGGACATACTGCGTTTCAAAAGCTGTGGTTCATTGAGCAGTAGGACCACAACACACAGCCTCAGACCCTCTATCCGTAATGGGTCTGACGTCAGCGACCGGACTGAGGCAGCCTGGGGTGTAACAACGGGCTGCAGTGTAAGCATCTAGGGCTGAAACGGAAAGAATTGAAGAAAATGTCTTCAGAAAAATTAGCCAGAAGGACCTGAAAGAGTGAAGTTTGATACCATCCAAAGAATATGCAATAGTCCCATCAATCAAAAGATGCTGAAAATTTGGTAAATGCTTATTAGAAATGCACCATTCAATCAGACCAAGTCTGAAATAGATATGTTTTAAAAGCCTGGCCAGGTGCAGTGGCTCACACCTGTAATCCTAGCACTTTGAGAGGCCAAAGTGGGAGGATCACATGAGGCCAGGAGTTTGAGACCATCCTGGGCAACATAGTGAGACCCCATCTCAAAAAAAAACAAAAATTAGCCATGAGTGGTGGTGTGCACCTGTTGTCCCAGCTACTTGGGAGGCTGAGGCAGGAGGATCACTTGAGCCCAAGAGTTGGAGGCTGCAGTGAGCTGTGATCATGCCATTGTAGCCTGGGTGACAGAGCAAGACCCTGTCTCCAAAAAAAAAAAAAAAAAAAGCCTTTAATGACAGATGGCAAAAAAAAATGAGGAGGACACCAAACAGAAAGGAAAAAGAAGTGTGAATTGAAGTCTCAATAGGAAGTTGAGGCAAAATTAACATAAACAGACAGTTTATTCAGGCCAGACTTGAGGATGGCAACGCGGGAGCACAGGTTCAAGTTGCCCTGAATATACACTCTGACTAGCAGCAGTTACAAGTAGGTTTTTAAAGGCAAAAAAGGGGTACAGGGTGTGGGCTTATACAGAGTTGTTTGTCAGGAATTCTCATTGGTTTACAAAAATAACATTGATTAGTGATTGGCTATACATTATTAAGCTATAGGGTGTGGGCTATAGTGTCAGGTGCAGCATTATTAGGTAATTTATAGCTACTTATGGCAATAGCAAGCAATTTTAAGAGATGAATACGTAGCTCATAAGGGGTAGTAGGATGTGATTGCTGTCTCACTTTAATGTCTCTCTGGATCTGATGATTTAAAAGGCCTCACATTTCTCAGATAAAATTTCTTTTCTTTTCTCAGAAGTGAAGTTTAGGAAGATCTGTCTGAAGCCAAGAGACCTCTTAACCTTGTACATATTGGGAAACTGAGGCCCAGAGAGGGGGCAAAGCTGGTCAGAGGTCACACACCCATTGGAAGCTGTGTGGGTGACATCCAGGAGGCTGGGATCCCATGGGAAGAGCACCTTGAGGTGACCGCCCAATGGCAGCACTTGCAGGGCTCCAGGAGCCGGGCCAGCCTGGGACTCTTGGGAGCCTCTGCCTTGTCCCTGAAATGGATGTGGTGACGCCTACTGCAAGGTGGTCATTAGCAGAAGCTATGTTGTCCTCTGGTGTGTGCGGCACTGAACCCAGGGCCAGAACACAGCGGCAGAGTGTTAGGTCCTCAGAAAAGGTCACAGAAATTAGGGCTCCAGTCTCCAAGGACAGGGCTTTGTACTCGGCACCAGGCTGTCGCTGTCCTTTAAAGGTTTTGGTTGGCTTGTTTCTGTGGCCGTGGTAGGGAAGGGATCTTTGCTGAATCTTCCTTCTCCCCCACAGGGACCCTCTGAGCCAGGCGTTCACCCATTTTGCAGGTGAGGGAGCTCAGGCTCAGAGTGGATACTTCAGAGTGCGGCGCCACCTGTGACCATCACGTGGTGCCTCTTCTGCTACCTGCGCTTCTTCCTCAGCTTCCCCTCGGTCTCTGAGTCTTTGTCCTCTTTCATAATCATGATAAAGACTATTCACTTGTAAGGGTTTTGTGAGAAATAGTAAGATCGTGCCTATAAAACGTTTGTCCCAGTGCCTGCCACATAGACAGCATCCAGTAAATGGAAATTATTATCACATGTTTCTGTTGATCATATATTCAGTTATTTTACAAATATTTACTTAGTGCCTACTATGAACCAGGCACCATTCTAGGCACCTGGGATGCATCTGTGAACAAAGGAGACCAAATCCCTGCCCTTGAGGGCCGGGCTGTGGCCTCTATAGGGGGACACCGGCCATAAAGGGGGAAGAAACATACTAAGTAAATTAATTATACAGTAAGGTAGGTGGTAAATGCCACGGGGTTAAAAACAAACAAAAACAAGGGCAAGGTGAAGGGATTAGGTGTGGCAGCGTTGGGCAGTGCAGGCTGCCGTACGAAATAGGGCACTGGGGCGGCCTCCTGAGAAGGCGGGATCACAGCAGACCCGTGTGCAGGCCCCGTGGGCTCCCCGGGACAGCAGTATGGCAAAGGCTGTACTGTTAATAGTGACAGAGATTATTAATAAATAATAATAGTCGCTAGCTCTTCCTGTGAGATGCTGGGAAACCCACAGCCCCACCAGGGCCTTGGAGGTGCCCTGGTCCCTCCCTTGCATTAACAGCAGGACAGGGTTCTCTCGATGCTGTAACTGTCGTTATGAGAACCCCCCACTCCCCACCGTGGTTGTGGTGGGAGGTCAGAGCAGGTTTCTTCTTCTTGGCGTGGGGCAGGGTCCCTGGGGCTGCTCTGATATACAAGAGAAACTTGAAAGCCAGAGTGAGAAAGGGTCCAGCCAAGGTCACTTGGCGTGAGGGCCTAGCTGTCCCAGCCTCCTGGGGTCAGGCTAGGCTGCCAGTGATTAACTTGTACCAGATGGTTGCTTAGCAGTCAACCCTAAGACCAGGTGACACTCTTTTCTGTCACAGGGTCTTGGCATGAGAAGACCCTGGCCCACAGCAAATTTGGCTCTTAAATACTGAAAGGAACATGAAATATTGTTTTTAAACTGCAGTGCAGAATTTTTTCTTTTCTTTTCTTTTTTTTTTTTTTAAAGAGACAGAATCTCATGCTCACCCAGGCTAGAGAATAGTGGGCTCGATCATAGCTCACTGTAACCTTGAACCCCTGGGTGCAAATGGTCCTCCCACCTCAGTCTCCCAAGTAGCTAGGATTATAGGCATGTACCACCATGCTCTGGCTAATTTTTAAAAATTTTTTTGTAGAGATGGGGTCTCACTCTGTTGCCCAGGCTGGTCTTGAACTCCTGGCCTTGAAATCCTCCCACTTTAGCCTCCTAAAGTGCTAGGATTACAGGACTGAGCCACTGTGCCTGGCCCAGGACCATTTCTTGGTAGTATTTCACAGGCAGAATGAGACGCCTGGTTCCATGGCAGTGTTTGTATTTCTCATTAAGAGTTCTGGAATTAAGTAGCTAACCTTGCTCGGGTGGCTGCCAGTTGCTAGTAAAGAAAAGAATTGCTCTTTGGATGGAGTCTTAACATTTCTGAAGCATTTTCCCACTTTTATATATATTATCATGTGATACCTGCAGCAACCAGGTGGGCTGGATTCTACTCCCGCATTAGTGGTGAGGAGACAGCTCTCTCTAGAAGTGTGTGCTCAAGTTCAGATGCACCGACTCCACACTTCGTGCTGCTGGCCTGGATGTGGATCCTTCCTGTTGCCCAAGAGGGCTGATCTGGGCCAAAGTCAGCCCAGAGTCACAGGTGGCCTCTGGCAGCTGCTCCATCCCTCGGGGTCAGTTAAAGGCTATAGGAAGACCTGCATTCAGCAGCCCCACAAGCAGACTGGCCATGAAGATGTCTGCTTTCTGATGGGAACAGGGTACCTGGGGGCCCGAGCTTGTAGGAGGATGTGGGATGAGCACATGAGAGAGGGGCAGGCACTGGGCAGGTGCAGCAAGGCTCAGCTACGCGGAAGGCCCGGGGGTCCTGCATGAAGACATCCAGGTGAACAGCTGTGTCTGCAGGTCTGGAGCAGGGAGCAGTTCAGACTGCTCATTTGGGAAGGAAGGCAGACATTCACGTTGGCTCTGCTGCCGCCTGCGGCTGTGACCTTCCTTTGGGCTCAGTTGCTCAGTATTTCAGGACTGTTCTGCTTTGGAATTATGGTTGTACATGTAGTTTTTAGATGAAAAACATCGTTGTTTCTTTTTAAAATATCCATAGGAATCCAGATTTTTCCAAGACCATGCTTTTCAATGTATCTAAGAAAGGACACCCCAAAGTTTGGAATACCTAAAAATGATCGCTTTGTGTGTGTGGGATCAGGGCAGTGGTCTGCTGCTCATATGTGTGTTTTGGCCAGATGACCTGCCGAGATCTGTGTCCGAGGGGATTTTAGACATTTTTTGATAATAAACCTTCCAGAGGGCTGCTGGATTCCCCATTACACAGGTCTCCAATTAAATTGCTTCTGAAAAGTAGATCCTTCTTAAAGCTGGGCTGTGTTATTACACCCTTGTGAGTTTTCTGTTATATTAAACCTTTTTGTGGTTAACTTTTAAAATCTTTGTTTACTCAGATGAGGAGAAAAGACGACCTGATATTTTCCACGCATTGAAAATGGGTAAGTGCTTTAGAAAATCTTTTTGGATATTTAAGAATACAGGGCCACATTCTGCCAACCTATCATTTGTAGTCCTTTCCAAGGCCACCCAGAGTATTTGAGAAAGAAACAGGCATTTGGGTGTTTAGTGGGCCAGTGTTTACTATTGACCTTGGCACACAGGTTCGGGACTGTCCTCCCAGGCCCCACCCCACCTCCAGCCAAACGCTGTGGCTGTGCCCTAACTTTCCCTACCTCTGAAATGCCTCTCTGCATGCCCACCCACTCCAGTCTCTTTGTGACAAATAGACCCCACCTCCAGGAAGCCCTCCCTGATCTTCAGCCCCCAGCGAGACCTGATTGCTCCTTCTACATGCTCATTGCCCTCGTATGTCTCCTTCATCTGTTCTCTTAAGACACTAACACTTCTGTCTTTTAGTAAACACTTCTATCCATTTGTGTGCTCGTCTCTGTCCTCACAGACTAGGGACTTGAGAGCGGGAGCTGTCTCTGACCCAGCTTAGCAGTCCCTGCGATGCCAGCAGCCCACTGCAGAGCAGGGTCAGCGCACGTTTGTTACGTGAGCCAACTGGATCAATAAGCCTGTGGTGCCAGGCCCGTGGATCATCCGGACTCCTGCTTATGTTGGCAGGAAACTTCCAGCTGGTCAAAGAGATTGCCGATGAAGACCCCAACCACGTGAACCTGGTCAACGGGGACGGCGCGACCCCCCTGATGCTGGCAGCAGTCATGGGGCAGCTGCCTCTGGTGCAGCTGCTGGTGGAGAGGCACGCCGACGTTGACAAGCAGGACAGTGTGCACGGCTGGACGGCCCTCATGCAGGCCACCTACCACGGGTCAGTGCCAGCTGCGCCCCTCAGTGACGAGGCTAAACCCGGGCTCTGGCCTCAGATGGGGCTTTCTGATCTGATGGGTTTTCTGGTCCTGAGATGCTACATATAAACACCAGGGCTGTGAAGACATTGAGACATGCAAAAAAGATTAGTGACACAGGCTTCTTTCATCCTGCCCCTTCTATATGCAGATTTCCTATTGCCCCATGACAGAATTTCACAGTGACCATGAAAAACATGCAGCAGGAGCATTTTATGCAGAAGGATAAGTTTCATGGTTGGTTCCAGTTGAGCAGAGTGATTGGTTCATTTGGAGTTTTCACACTGAGATACAGTGAGCTCTTTAGGTCGCCCCTGTGCGAAAGGAGCATCGGAGATGGCTTCTCGTGAGGTTGGTGGTGAGATGCGTCCTCACCCTCTCCTTTTGAATGGGCCTCAGCGTGTCCTGGGTGCTTAGGAATCCCTTCTCATCTGATCGTCCTAGAAGGGTGGGGCTTTCACCGTCCTGGAGGCCTCCTCTTTGGGGTGGGCACCGTGTAGCTACTGAGTGGTCTGACTCCACATTACGGGCTCTTCCTTTGCCGTGTTTCAGGTGATCATATCTCTTTCTTGCATCCTCTGAAAGCAGTTTGTTTTCCTATTTCATGAGTCTCAAACTTCCATCTCAAGCGTCTTGTGTATGCGGCTTTCCCAGGGGAGAGGCCCTGATTTAGAGTGGGAGTAGCGGGGTCCAAGGTGGGCCAGCGGAGGGGAGTTGGTGGCCAGGTGTTTTTTGGGAAGAGCCCTACGTTTTCATTTTGTTTATGGAAGGAACATTTAGACTGTGATTTAAATCACGTTTGCTTCTCGCCTGCCCAAGGGGTAGGGAGTGGTGGAGTGTGAGTCTGTTTGCAATTTTCCCCGCCCCTCTTAAATGCTCAGAGACTGTAGATAATGTTGTCAGTCTTGTTGCCCAGGAGCAAAGCCATGCTTTTGCTTTCAGCGAGTGTAACTCTGGCATTTTCTTTTCTCCCCAGGAATAAGGAAATTGTCAAGTACCTGCTAAACCAAGGGGCTGACGTCACCCTTCGTGCAAAAAATGGGTACACGGCCTTTGACCTAGTGATGCTGCTGAATGATCCCGGTGGGTGATTCCAAGAAAAGGGTTGCAAATGCACCCATCCTCTCTCTGGTTGAGAATCAGGATAACCACCTCCTCTGTGAACTGTTTTAAGCACTTGGTTATTCATGGGGGAAAGCCAGTCTCAAGTGTCAAGAGCTCACCACGTGACCTTAGGCAAGTCACTGCCCTCCCAGTGAAGCACTGGGCTTGGACTGGGTAGTCCCTGAGGCTTCCTCCAGCACCAGCCTCCTAGGAGTCCCCAGAGAGGGAAGGCACACAGGCACATGTCTGGCTTCGCGGTCCACACAAATCCTGGAATGGTATCTGTGCTTTGCAGTCAGAAACCCTGAATGACTCAGGAGGAAACACATACAGGCCCTTGACAAGCAGAATGGGAGATGGAGTGGTGACCGCACCCCCGCCACCCCCAGCTTAATTGTATAGGTGGAGGCTGCAGGATCAAGGGTGGTGCTGTGGCCCTTATTAGCCCCACCTCTCTTGGTCCCCAGCTGGCACCTGCTGTTTCCCTTTGGCTATGACAGGGCCTCTGCTAGGGTCATCTTGGCTCCTTTCCCCGTGGCCCAACAGACATATTTTCAGGTAAAACGCTGCCTTTTGTGTCCATAGACACGGAACTTGTTCGACTGCTGGCATCTGTCTGCATGCAGGTGAATAAAGACAAAGGCCGGCTCAGCCACCAGCCGCCCCCGCCCCTCTCGAAGGTCCGACAGCCCTGGAGCATCCCAGTGCTGCCCGATGACAAGGGCGGGCTGAAGGTTTGCCTTTCCTGTCTTAACGGGGTTCAGAGGGCCAAGGGGGTGGGGAACCTGCTTCCTGTTCACCCAGGCTGGTTCAGGCTGGGGGCCAGTAGGGCTGGCACGTGAGTACTAGGAGATGATGGGGACAAGGCAGCGGTGGCTGCTTTGTAAGAATGTGGGTTCCTTTTGCCAGATCTCCCATTTTTTTTCAGGTAAATCCAGAAATCCGGATTTTGGTGTGGAATCTCTATTTATAAGTGTAGGGAATTAAAAACAAATTCTGCATGCTGTAGCACTGAGCTGGTCAAACCAAACACATCTCTTCCCAGGGAATCTGTTTGCAGCCTCTGCTTTACAGCGTGCCGGATGTTTGTTGATTGCACCGGGGTCTCCTGGTGGTCCACAGGCCCCGCCAGCTTCCTGGAAACACTAAAAACAAGCTCTGGTTGCCGATTCTAACTGCGAGCTGAGACTTTGTGTTTGTATTTCTCATCTTCCACATCCTGCTCTACTTGTTTGAGTTCAAACTTATTCCCAAGAAAACAAAACAAGACGCTGGCATTGTCTGCTGACCTCCCCATTCTGCACGGGGCGGCAGCACCTTCTGAGGTTTGCAGACTTGGCATTCCTTTCATGGCCGTTGCTTGCTCAAGCCTCTGGGTCCTTTCTCACAGTATTGTTCACACAGCTCCCTTCATTCTGCTCTTACTGCTGTCTCCGCAGGCCAAGCCCTCACAGACTTCCCCTCGTGGCTCTGCAGTAACCTCCGAGAGGTCGTGGTTTATAAGGATCCCCCAGGGGCAGCACCTGTCCTCTCTCTAGGTGGGGAGGGATCAGCTACAGGAGCAGATGGCCCAGACCTTGGTATAGACACCTGGACAACATGACACTTCTCATGTTGTCACTGGAGTGGGAGGAAGGAAGTTATGGTAGACGTTAAGGAGTTTGGAGCTGCCTCTGTGTCCATCTGTCTGTCCCTGTCTCACTGTAAGACCTCAAATAAGTTAGCACTCCTTATCTGGGTCTCTGTTTCTCAATCTGTGCAATGAGGAGATTGATTAGAGGAGGGACAGCAAATAGAGTTCAGTGCCACCTTCAGTCTATTGGAAATGACTACTGGAGGGCCAGGTCAGGAAGGATTTAGTGAGCACCCATGGCTTATTGGGAACAGGTGCTGTGGTCGATTGGTAATGCCTGCCTGGGGCCAAGGCAAGGGGAGGACAGGCAGGTGTGAAGTATATTCACCATCCCTGGACCAGGCAGGTCCTGGAGTGTGACCTCTGCTCTGTGTTCCCTTGGCAGTCCTGGTGGAACCGAATGTCCAATCGTTTCCGAAAGCTCAAACTGATGCAGACGCTGCCCCGCGGGCTGTCTAGCAACCAGCCTTTGCCTTTCTTTGATGAGCCTGCTCTGGACTCCACAATGAGGGCAGCCCCCCAGGACAAGACAAGCCGCTCTGGGCTCCCCGATGCAGCCCACATGACCAAAGACAATGGTAAGAAAAGGCTGCTTGTGTGGTAGAATTTCCAGAATGGTATGAATCTTAGAAAACCAACTCTGCCCTCTGTCCTACCTGCTGGGCTGATGTCAGGGGCGAGATGATGTTGGAACGTGATACTGAAGCAGAGTGGTCTGCTGGAGAGGAGATGTAGGCAAGAACATACCTGCGCTGGAAGTGATGGGATGGGGAGGCACTGGCCAGGGGCAAGGGCCCAGGTTCCTGTGCCACACTCCTTGCCAAGGGACCCCAGGCCAGCCAATGCCTCTCTGTTGCCTTTGACAGGTTTTCCCCACATGTCAAATGTGATTGGTCTGTGGCACTAAAAGGACCTTGAAAATAGAATGAGTTACCTGGGGTGGGGGGCACAGGTACTGAGCTCCCCACCACTAGAGGTATTCAATAGATTGGATAACTTTGCCAGTTTGCTGGAGGAGATTCCTATACTGATTGGAAAATTGATTAGATAAGATCCTTCTAGCAGTCAGATTCCCCGTATCTGGATGAGCTCCTCTGGCACCACTCTCTGAGACAGACTATCGAGCTGGGTGCAGCACTGTCTGACCCAGCACGGCAGTGGTTTATGGAAAAGCTGAAAACACACTCTGAGCTACCTTTTAAATGATTTCTTTCTATTAAAATATTGAATACCAATTATTATTAAATATTTAATCACCCAGGGGAGTTGGTTTTCCAGGATGAAGGCTGCCCTAGTCACTCATCCTCATGTCATGGACACGCTGGGCGTGGGGGGTTCATTTCAGGAAAATTCCATTTGTCTCTCAGGTCCTGGGAGCACGAGAGGAGAAAAGGAGGATGCGTTATTGACAACCATGGTGAGTTGTGGGGCTTTTCTAAGAGCATTGTAGGTCCCTGCCAATCAGTTGATTGATTTACAAGGAGGGTTGTGGGCGTTTGTCTTTGTGGTGGTCACAGAAAGGGTTGATGCTCAGAATGTGTAACAGTGGGTTCACCTCTGGCACCAAGGACTAGGAACAGATGCCAGCCCCAAACTGTGGGTAATGCTGTGCTGGTGCTTGGCAGCCAGGTGCCAGCCCTGGTCCTGTTCTCAGGGAGGCAGGGGCATTGAGGGAGGAATTGAGGGGCAGCATCAGACATGGAGACTCACCCTTTGGGGTCTGGAGAACCAGGAGGAAAGGAGTCAAAGAGGAGAGCATATTTCCAGCCCAGGAGAGGCCTCAGTTTCCTCATCTATAATCTAGATATGTATCAGGATTAGGTTCAGCTAGGAGTAACAGAACTTCCCCAGATAACAGTGGTATAAACAAGATAGCAGCTTATTTCTCTGAAGTAAATAAAGTTCAGGATTAGTATAAGCCTCCATGGAATTAGGGACCTAGATTCCTTCTACCCGTTGGTACCCCCACGTGGCTTCCATTCCTGAGGTTACCTCTCGGTCCAAAATGGCTGCCAGAGCTCTGGCCATTATTGCCTCATTCCAGCCCACAGGGTAGAGGAGGGGAGAAGAGGTAGCCATGGGCACGTGCCAGCTATCCTTAAAGACATTTCCTTTGAACTGCCACATATTACTTCTAGTTATAGCAAAGCGGCCAGAAATCAGCCGTATGGCTACATCATGCTGCACAAGAAGCTGGAAAACAAAGTCTTTGTTCCAGGTGATCGTGTGCCCATCCAAACATCAGAGGTGTCATTTCTGAGGAAGATGTGGAAAGTAGATATTGGGGGACAGTTGGCAGGCTCTGACTTGGGGAATGATATCCCTCATGTTTATGGCTTTTAAATGAGATCATTCCCAGAAAGTTTTTTAGCATGCCTGGCCCCAAATAATCTGTGCTGTGTGACCTTGGATGTGTTACCTCACCTCTCTGGTCTTCGTGGTCCTCTCCTCTGAAATGAGAGCCTAATGGTTAAAGTTGTACTTGAAGCCCTTTAGCGTGAAGCCCCCTACACTGGCCAGCAGAGGGCAGTATTGGCGAGGACAAAGGAACAGAGGTCCTCCCTGGAAGGCAGCAGCAGGGGCAGGCACTGCAGAGCCCTGCACGGGGTCCTGGCGGATCTGCCCTCCGCACCCTGCCGTGCCAACAGGTGTAAACCGATAGTTCTAACACCGACTGCGGGAGCTTGTGCTGCCCCGCATTTGAGCGTGTTATTAAATAGCAATAATTATTTTTGGTATGAAGACAGAAATGCTATTATAGAAATTTTGGAAGATGCAGTAAAATATAAAGAAGGAAAATAAATTCACCCTTGATCACACACCCAGGGATAATCATGGTTGGCATTTTGTGGTATATATCTTTTGAGTGTGTTTTCTGAGCAATTTTTTTAGCATCTATGAATATGATATCGTGTTATATATAAAAATAGCAAATGCTGCAGCCCTCACTAAGTCCCAGGCATTATTCACGGCACTTTACATATATCAACCCATCGCAGCGCGTAAGACTCTTACCCGGGGGACTGAAAATGCCCATCCATGCTGAGTTTGCAGCTGTGAGTCAGTCCAGCCCCTCATTTGCTGGGTAAGGCTGTGGAGGTCCAGAGGGACAGCACTTGTCTTGGAAAGCAGGACTGAGCCAGGTGGCAGCCCTGACACCTGCATTCCCGCCCTAACAAGCTCTGCCCCACCTGCTTGTGTCCTCTAGAGGGCGCCAGTCCACCCCACTGATGGGCATGTGCAGCCATCGGTGCGGACATACCCGCCTGCCTGGCTCCCGAGGCGGGTTTAGCTGTGGGATGCCCGTCCCCACAAAGCACCATCTGGCACAAAATTCACTGTCTTTTCTTAATTAAGGTGAGCATGGATTGTGTGGATGCTTTTCTTTGATGATCTAGCAGTCATCACTGTGTGGGTTTCATACTGACCCCCAAATCACATTTTCAAAGTTTAAAATTAGATTACAGTTGGAACTGTGGGCAGGAGGCGTGGCTGAAGTGGGCTGGGATGTGGTGGGCTGGGGAGGGAGCGTAGCTGGGCCCAGCCCTCATCCCTGCCCCTCCTCCTTCAGCCCCGAGGCCACTCTTGCTGGTCTCCTGGCAGCTCTGCACCCGGTCCTGCTCCTCCCCAGGCCTCTCTGCATTGTGTCCCCTCATGGGTCTGGAATGCCACACTCCGTGCTCACGGGCCAGCTTCTGGCTGAGCGTGGTGCCCTCCCAGGTGTGCTCCACCTGTGGCAGGGTGTGCTCTTCTGTGCTCTCCCGGCTCCCCTGCCTCAGCCTCGCCCGGTGGCACACCAGCGTCACCCGCTCTCCTCAGCTCTCAGTCCCCTCTGCCCTGCCCTGATCTTGCCACTCTGACAGACCCAGCAGGAGCCCGAGCTGGGGCACAGCAGACGTGGCGTTGCTCAGTTGCTGGGAGGAGAGCCGAGAATGCCCGGGGCTCCCAGCTTGGAGGGACAGGTGGTGGTGCCCTGCCCAAGAAGCAGGAAAAGCCTGGAGTCTGTCCCCAGAGCCGGGAGCCCTCTTGGGCTCGTCTAACCCCCAGCCTGTCTTTTTCAGCTTCGAAACGGAGCCCCCTTCACCAGACTCCCGAGTGACAAGCTGAAGGCAGTCATCCCCCCCTTCTTACCCCCTTCCAGTTTTGAACTGTGGAGCTCTGATCGGTCCCGGACCTGCCACAATGGGAAGTCAGATGCCATGAAGACTGTGCTGCCCCAGAGAGCCAGCAGGGGCCACCCTGTGGGCGGCGGGAGCACAGACACCGTAAGTGGTCCATGTTGTCACACCTCACTCACCGAACCAGAGATCACTGTGTTTCAGGCAGAGAGACTTCACACCAGCCAATCCAGAGGGGTCGCAGCTTATTTTTTCTTTTGAATGAGTGATGAAGCCCTACAAAGCAACTCAAAATGTTGGGGTGGGGGGAACATCTGTCCCCTCTGGAACCCTGGAGCTCCAAGGAACCCAGTTTGAAGACCCAATCTATCTAATCCAAACTTCTCTTTAGTAGATGAGGAAACTGGGACCCAGAGAGGGGGAGTAAGTTGCTGACGATCACCAGGCAGGCAGGGGTGAGCCTGGGACCAGAAATCAGGTTCTTGGCTTTTAATCTGTGACAAGAGTAGTGTTCTAGGAAGCAACCATGTGCACTATTGGTGTTTTCTTGCACACACAGGGAGCATGACTTCTGTCCTTCTGACCACAGAGGTTTCTAATTCCGTGGCCTTGGTGTGTGTGTATGGAGGCAGTCCTGTCAGTGGGCAGATTATCGCTGTAGGTGTAGCCTGTGTCTATACAGCAGATGCAGTGAACCCAAGGCCCTGCTGTGCTGGGTGACTGTCTGTAGGATGGGGCTGACCCCCGTACTTGCTGCTGCCTCCAGCTGTCGTAATGTCAAATCGATAGTGGGAGACCCAGAGCCTGGCACTAGAGACGCTCTTGAAACAAGCAGGACGGGTTTGCGTTTAGTCCACTGCTCTCGGTCAGGCAGGAATGTAGAAGGAGTTGTAGAACCACCCCTGAAACTTCTTCCATGGCCACATTTTCTTGAGAATTCAACTAACCCCAGAGGGACAGAACATCACCACCTGCTTCATTTGCTCAGTGAACACTCCCTGAATCCCGCCTCCATGTAGCCCAGTCAGCTGACACTGCCCCAGAGGTGGCCACGGCAAAGACACAGGCACAGAACATGAGGCAGGGAGCAGGGTAAGGGGTGTCCTGGGAGCACCAGAGTTGATTGTGTGTGGTGGTGCAATCAGGAGAGGCCTCCAAGAAGAGGTGACATCTGAGTGAGCTGGGATTCACAGGCCGTGGAAGAGCTTGTTCCCCAGTGCGGAGCAGGCAGTGGCATCCCAGGTAGAGGAGCGAGGACGTGTGTGCAAGGCCTTTGCTGGTGTGCTCTGTCTTGCTCACTCAGCAAATAGACCTCATTCTGGGTCCCAGGGATCTACCACTGTCCCTCCCTCAGGGGAGCCCACAGTGGGGTTCTGATGAGGGAACCTTTGCTTTAGTTTCCCGTAGGTGCTGTAATATATTGCCACAGACTGGGAACTTAAAATGACAGAAATGTATTCTCTCTAATGGTTCCGCAGGCCGCAGTCTGAAATCACGATGTTGGCAGGGCCACACCCCCTGCACGGAATCCGGGAGAGGATCTGTTTCTTGCCTCTTGTAGCTGCTGGCTCTCGGCTTCCCTTGGCTGGTGGCTGTGTCACTCCAGTCCCTGTTTCCGTGGTCACATTGCCTCCTCTTTGTGGAAATTCCCTTTTCTAAAGATGCGTGCGATTGCGTTTAGGGCCCACTGGCAAATAAGAATAAGCTCCTTCTCTCAAAATCCTGAACTTAAGCACATCTTGGGCAAGCGCATGTAAGACGATAGTCCCTCTCTTGCCTTCTGAGCTGATATTCAAAGATTCTGGGATTAGGACACAGACTTATCTTTTGGGGACCACAATTCAGCTGGCTACAACCTTTGGTCACATCTACTGGGTGCCTTCTCTGTGCTGAGGCCAGAGCTGGGGGCAGAGGATACATATGGCAGAGAACAAAGTCCCCATGGAGATGACAGTCCTCAGAGGAATCAGACACACAGGCGACCCACAGCAAATGTGCACTCTCAAGTTGAGACAAGGGTTGCAATGCGAACAAACTAGGTGCTGGATGGAGCACACGGGCAGGAGGGAGCTGGCCCTGACTGCACAGGGATGGGCATTGTCAGGAAACCCAAAGGAGTTCAGTGTGACTGTGACGGCAGCAGTACAGGTAGCAGGGAGGGTGGCGAGGTCGGGTCAGGAGGACCGGAGCAGGAACATCGTGCAGGGCCAGAGGCGCTGGGAAAGGCTCCAGAAGGATGTGGGGAGGAGAAGATGCAGTCCAGGCGCAGGGACCGGCAGGGCAGCATCACGGAAGCAGGCTTGGGGTGTGGTCTCTGGGCCATGCTGTGCTGAGGGGGCTGGACTTTGTCCTGGTTGGGGTGAGACTTCTGGGCTTTGTCAGCATATGATGCCGTCAGGGTTCTTTTCTGGAAGGCACTGGAGCTGAGTGAGACTGACAGCAGGGTGACCCACGGGAAACGACGTGGGGGGGCTCGCCTGAGCTAATGGGCAGGTGGTCAGCAGGTAGACACAGCTCTGTGCCTTAGGGACTCCTGACAGGCTGAGCACTGCGCAAAGACGCGCTGGGCGGGGTGCGCTTCGGCTGGGGGTGCACCTGAGGAGCTCAGGGTCCCTCCTGCTGCCGTCCTGCACAGCTGGAGGGAGGAGCACGACCCTAACCACCACACCCACCTTACTCTTGCAGGCTCCAGTCAGGCCCGTTAAGTTTCCAAGTCTCTCCAGAAGCCCAGCCTCTCCTGCCAGTTCCGGAAACGTGAACCACTCACCCCATTCCTCAGGCGGCTCCAGCGGGGTAGGGGGCGTAAGCAGGCACGGTGGGGAGCTGCACAGCCGCTCAGGTGGGTAGCTGGCCGTTGCCCGTAGGAGGTGGGACGACCCCTTGGGGCTAAGGGGTGAGCTGCCCCTGTGTCAGTCTACAAATAGTCCCAGAAATGACTGGCACACAGGCACGTTCTCCTTGATGTGGCTAAGGAACTTTGCAGTGAATTCACACTTCAGAGTTTCTTTTGTGCATTTTCTTGGGCGTGCAGGTGGATGGAGAGGGAAGAAATAAAGTCCACAATTCCTTTTTCCTTTTAAAGTTTTATAGGAAATTAAGAAAAATGCATGCCGTTTTCATGGTGTTTAAAATCTCTGAAGGGGCTGGGTGCGGTGGCTCAAGCCTATAATCCCAGCACTTTGAAAGGCCAAGGCAGGAGCATCACTTGAGGCCAGGAGTTTGAGACCAGCCTGAGCAACATAGTGAGACCCCATCTCTATTTTTTTAAAAAATTAAAATAAAAAATAATAAAATCCCTTGAGGCTAAACCTTAGAGAGTTTTTCATTCTGCCCCTTTATTGAACAGATGAGAAAACTGAAGCTCAGAGTAGGCAAGAGATTTGCTTATGGTCACACAGCAAGGTGGTGGCAATTAGGTCTCACACCAGAGTGCCCAGAGTTATTTTGAGCTTACAGCATACTTTCTGATCCTCCCCAAGTTCATCCAGGATTAACCAAAGCCCGCTTTTCAGGAAGGCCACCCTGTTTGTTGTTGGAAAAGCTTTAAGCCAGACAAGCCAAAATGCTAAAACAAGGTATAATCTCACCCACTGGGGATCAGCATTAACACTTTGGTATATGTTTTGCAAAGTGTCTGTATACATATTATAAATATTTATAAAAAGGAATAATAATTTATCGAGCACTTAGTATATGCGAAGTACAATGCCAAGCCCTTTAAATGAATTATCTCTTTCAGTCCTCTGACAGCCTGTGAGGTTATCGTCTTCCCTTTACAGATGGGGGAGCCAGGGCTCAGGACAGTTAAATAACTCACCCAGGGTCTCACAGCTGTTAAGTAGCAGAGCCAGGACTCGAATCCGGGCAGCCTGACTTACTAAGCTGTGAACTGCTCTGTAACTTGATTTTTCCTTTTTCCACACACTGCTAGATTGCAAGAACCTTTTTTTGTCAATGTGCATATAGCCACCATCCACAGCATCTTTTTAATAACCAAACAGTATTCCATTTATATGAGGCTTCACAGTTTAATTTAACCAATTCCCTGTTGTTGAACACTAAGGCTGTTCCTAGATTTTGGCTCTTGTAGGTAATGCCTCCCTAAGTAATGCCTTCATGCCTCCAGATTTGCCTCCTTGTTCAGTGATTTCCATACATAAGTCCCCTGGAGTCAGGACAGCAGAGTTTGTGGGTTTGCCTATTTTTGAGGCTTTTGATGTGTTTTGCCCTCCAGAATGGCTCTGTTTATACATGTGAAGTATTTATAGCAGTGCCCGGCACATAGTAAATCCTCTGTAAATATTAGTTGTTAGTGTCCTCCCTCGAGCATCCCCCAGCCCTGGGTATTGCCACTTTCTTCCTCCCTTTTATGACAATTCAAGGTTACCAGTAGATGTGGGTAAGCAGGGAGCGGGAAAGTGGCAATCGGGATCCAAAGAAGCAGACCACCCTGAGTCTTACGGAGTTAGGAATTTATTGACTCAATTGTGGGAGTAGCTGGGGACATAAAGGTCCCAAAGGGAGAGTCAGACAGTGAGGGACAGTCACTGACTAGCCCTCCTGAAACTGGTGCAGTTGGACGAGTCAGCCCAAGCAGCCGTCGGCCAGCACTGCAGAGGGGCTGCTGCAGGAGTCTGGGGCAGGGTGTTGCACTGTGCCTGGCAGGGGCTGGCACGAGCCAGTGTGGCACAGGGAAAGCGAGGGTGGACTGGGTCTTGCCCACACTGCCTCTTCCCTGCCTCTTACTATGACGTCTTCGCACTATGGTGTTTGCTGCCTGCTGTCCACCTTCCAGTTCTCAAACAGAGTTCTCGTGTGGTCAACCCTGGCCTGGAGCCCCTCGGGGAAGGGAGTCTGGGAGACGTGATCTCAGCCCAGCCAGCACAGGGCAGCCCTCCACCCCTGTGTTGGAGGGAGCACTCTGTGCCCATGGAGCTCATCTCTGTTTCTGTCTCCTCAGGTGGCAGCATAGACAGCGTATTGTCCCAAATCGCTGCCCAGAGGAAAAAAGCAGCCAGATTATCTGAGCAGAAGTCCAGCCATCGGTCAAGTCCTGTGGGACCAGCGCCAGGGTCCAGCCCGTCTGAGCTTCCAGTCTCCCCTGCAGGTGGCAGCATTCCCGGTGGCAAGGTGCTTATTCTGCGTTGACTCCCCCTACTACACTCACAGATTCTGTCCTAACATGGCCACGTGCCAGGGAGCACAGGCGGTTCCTTAGTCGTGGGACAGGACGAAAGGCAGGCCCCTTCCAGCCAGCCATTCCTGGGCTTCCTGAGAGGGCTGGATCAGTCTGCTGCTTGTACTCACCTCCTTCCGAATCTCCAAGAGAGAGGACGGGGCACTGAGGTGCCATGGACTGCCAGGGTGTGCACCCGCTTCCTGCAGCCCTGAGGGTCATCCAGCCTCACTTTGCACACATTTGTTCATTGATGAGAGCAAAAGAGTTAAGAGCATGGGTTCAGCAGCAACCGCCTGGGTTCAAGTCTCAGCCCCACACTTTGCATGGGGCCTGGCACAGGGTGAGCCTGTGTCAGTGTCAGCTGTCGCTGTTGGCAGCATCGTTAGTCTCTGTTGTACCTCTACCTCACTCACCCGTCCTGTGCCTCATTGGAGCACTGCCAGCAGTGAGCATCCCACCGTGAACTGAGGGATTTGGTGACCACTCGTTGTTACAGAGAACACGAGCATCACACCTTAGTGTCACGGGCTGTTGTGGGGAAATGGGGATCCTGTGGGGGCACAGGTGGGGGTCCCTACCCAGGCTGAGTGCCATCTGAGTAGGCCTCTGAAGGACGAATGAGAAGCCAGGTGAAAGAGTTGGGGTGGGCCAGGGGTGTTGGTGAGACTGCACCAGGTGAGGGAACAGCTTGTGTAGTGCTCCAGGGGCGAGAGCACGGCAGGGGGGAGCTGATGGGAGGTCACGGACAGGACAGAACCCAAGCCTCCCCCGCCAGCTTTTTGGACCATTCCTCCTTTAATGCAGCCAGTGAGTAGTCAGTCCTTCGTCAGCGTCTCTGGAATACACACTGCATGAGAAACACCGAATGCCTCTCCGGAATGGGAAGTCTTTTAGTGTCTCTGGATTCTGCCTTTCCGCTTCCTGAACCCCTTTGCCTTGGTTGGTTTATGGAGTGAGCCCCCAAAGTGTGGGTTCTCAGTTGTGAGTGGGAATGAGTTCCTCCACCCAGTGGCCCCCAGGGCCCCCTCATAGTTCAGCCTAGCGCAGTTCCTCCTCTGAGGGGACCCAAGTCCAGGTACAACCTTCATCATATTTCCTAGATGTCTTCAGGTTTCTCCCTAAGAGAAGTCAGGCCACAGCCAGCTCCATCCCTAGGCCTTTGCCCGTCAAAGAAGTACCTTCAGGGATCTATGTCTTAATGCATGTATGAGAAAGAATCTTTATTTTCTGCCCAACCATGGTCGGTTACAAAACTCTTTTTGTTATTCAGAGTTCCTTATGCAACAGGACCTTCATAATTAGGTTCCTTTTACAATTTAGGTCCCACAACAGTTTTTCTCTCCCTACACATTAGCTTAATTTCCGTTATGTTACACAAAGTTATTTGTGTAAAGGACCTATATAATTAAGTTCCTTTTAGAATTTAGCTGTAGAAAAAAAAAGACACTACTGATACTTCGATATATATATTTTTATCAGTTAGTAAGAATTTATATAATTATTGTATTTCTGTTTTTGTCTTTGCTTCTAGGAAACTCAGAGCTACTCGTTAAGTCTGCCAGTCTAAGGGTGTGATATAGTTTTTTTTTCTCTTTGTTGTCTAAAATTTTCTGTTTCATTCTGATGATTTTTATCAATGTGTTAGATATTATTAGTGTCCTTAAATTGGTGTTGGAAATAGGCAGGCATCTAAGTTATAAATTATATTAACTATTACCTCACTTGGATGTATCTGTCACATATAATCTATATATAAGCATAATCTGATGAAGGGAAATTATGTCAAAAGATGCATTCAGGAAACCATAAACTAGGGAAACCATCCATTTCAATGATCACCTGATATCATTAATGTAATAATATGCTGTGACCTTGGAGAGCTATTTAAAAATTCAGATTTCTGGGTTCCACCCCAGCGTAACTGAATGAGACTCTCAGGGTAGGGTCTGGGGAATTTGTTTTCCCCGCAGAGAGTCTATTGCAGCCAGCCCAGCCCAGGGCTGTTAGAAGCCACTGCCCCTAAATCAAAGGACACAAGTGGGTTTTCTGTCCCAGCAGTGAAATAGAGCCATGAAGTGCTTTTCAAAGACTCCCTTAGTAAGAATTAGAAATTAGTATTCAAAATATGAGCCTCCCGTATCTGGTTTTTGTACTTTGCTTAAAACAAGCAGCTCAGTGTAGTGGTGGAATATTCACAAGGCATGGTGTCTAGAATGATCGTGCGTTAGTGTGAAATGAGCCTTAGGAGACACAGAATGGGTGGAGTTAAAATGTGCACCAACACTTCTCAGATCTTTGGGGGCCCAGAAGGCCCACTAGATAGAGCAGCTTTTTATTCCCACCCCAAAACTCAGTATTTCAAACAAAAAACATTTATTTAGCTTGTGCATCTGTGGGTCAGCGGTTTAGTCTGGACTTAGTGAGAAGTTCTTCTGATCTGGGGGGATCACTGATACGTCTGGCTGTTGACTGGAGTGGCCAAGACGACTTGGCCATGCGTGTCCACAGCAAGCATGGGCATGTTCTCATGGCAACGGCTGAAGGTGTGAGTTGAAAACCAATCAAGTAGTTTAAGCAAGTCAATATGCCCACCGTGGGAGAGTGCACAGAGATACAAAGCAAAGGGTATGGATCCAGGGAGGGCTGGTGATGACGTCCTAGTCTGCCACACCAGAGATAGAGAGAACAGTTCACATATTTCAGAGAATCCCAAATAATCTTATATTTACCCAACCCTTCCCCAGTTACGCTGCCCATGTGGTCCAGAGTATCATGTTTCTTTGCTTTTGGCAAAGATCTGTTTTGTGGGAGTACACTAATTATCTCCTGCTTAATCAGAAATTGTATTTGGGAATGTCCTTCTTTATAGAAAGAGCAGAGGGAAGAGAGAAGAATTTATTAGTAATATAGGCAGCTTTTCGACAAAATCTTTCAAAACCTAAGAGAGGGACTTCTTTTTCCACACTGGAATATAGTTAGCTAGAAGGAGCATTAGAAGCTTAGTAGAAGGAAAGGTGTACCCATTTCCAGGCATAAAAACTACTTATCTTAGTCTCTACTGTACTATACAAGATGTCCAATTTTTAGCAAAAATTATAAAACGTACAAAAAGACAAGAAAACCGTACTCCGAAGAAACAAAGCAATCATTAGAATCAGACTTAGATAGGACACAAGTGTTAGATGGGGTATTTAAAATAACTGTGATTAATAATTTAAAGATACTAATGAAAAATATGAACAACAGGCAAGATCATATGAATAACTATTTCAGCAGAAAGATGGAAACTATAAGAAGGATTCCAGTGGAAATGCTAGAAATATAATAAGAAACACAGTATTAAGGATGAAGAATGCCTTTGACAGGCTCTTCAGTAGACTTGATGTGGCCAAGGAAAGAATCAGTGAACTTAAAGATAGGTCAGTAGAAATTACCCCAACTGAAACACAAAGAAAAGAGAAGTTAACAAACAAAAACAAAACAGAACACCCAGAAGTTGTGGATAATATCAAATGCTGTAGCATATAGGCAGTTGGAATCCTGAAGAAAAAGAGAGAGAGAGAATGGTAGAGCAGAAGGAATATTTAAAGAAATAATGTCTGAGAATTTCCCCAAATTAATGATAGATACCAAACTCCAGATCCAGGAAATTCAGAGAACACTAAACAGGATAAATACCAGAAAGAACATACCTGGTCTTATCATATTTAAACTACTAAAAACAAGACAAAGAAAATCTTGAAGGCAGCTTGAGAAAAATAGAAATTATAGAGACACAAAAAGAAAAATTACAGCAGACTTCTTTTCAAAAACCATGCAAATCAAAGACACTGTTGTGACATCTTTAAAGTGCTGAAAGAAAAAAACAGCTGTGTTGGCTCATAAAATGAGTTGGTAACTATTATCTCCTCTTCTAATTTTCTGCAAGAGATTATGTAGAGTTGGTATTACCTTTTCCTTAGAGGTTTGATAAAATTTGCCAGTAAAACCATCTGGGCCTGCCGTTTTCTCTTTTAGAAGGTTTTTAATTTTATAAAATAAATTAATATATATAGGACTATTCAGTTTATTTCTATTGGAGTGAGTTTTATATTTTGTATCTTTCAAGGAATTATTCCCTTTCATCTAAGTTGTTGAATTATTATAATTTTTTTTTGAGGCAGGGTCTTGCTTCATCACCCTGGCTGGAGTGCAGTGGTGAGATCACAGCTCACTGTCACCTCGAACTTCTGGGCTCAAGCAATCCCCCCACCTCAACCTCTTAAGTACCTAGAACTACAGGTGTGCACCACCATGCCTGGCTAATTTTTGTTATTTTTTTATTTTTAGAGATAGAGTCTTGCTATGTTGCCCGGGCTGGTCTTGCATATCAATCTTCCTGCCTCAGCCTCCCAAAGTGCTGGGATTACCGGTGTGAGCCACCAAGCCTGGCTCCTCTTTTCCCCTAAGATTGGGAGCAAGGATGCATTTTCATGACTAACAAGAAAAGAAATGGCAGACCAATAGCCCTTGTGAACATAAATATAAAACTCTTCATAAATATTAGCAAATCTAATCCAGTGATAAAAGGATAGTATAGTATTATACATTCTGACCAAGTAGATTTCATCCCAGGAATACAAATCTAGTTCACCATTAGAAAATCAATCAATGAGATTCACAATATTAGTAGACTAAAGAATAACATACAGAAAAAGCACTTAACAAAATTCTAAATTTGATCATTATTAAAACTCAGCAATCTAGGAACTGAGGGGAACTTCCTGAATCTGATATATAACATGTATGGCTAGCATCATACTTGATGGTAAAATAGTGCTTTCCCCCGAAGATCAGGAGCAAGGATGTTGTCTCTCACATCCAACTCTCTCAGCTTTATACTATAATAGAAACTATAACTAGTACAATAAGGCATGAAAAAGAAATAGAAGACCTACAGATGGGAAAGGAAGAAATAAAACTATCTCTACTTTTGGATGACATGATTGTCCATGTAGAAAATGCCAAAGAATCTGTACAAAAGCTCCAAGTATTAATAAGTAAGTTCAGCAAGGTGTCAGGATACAAGGTCAATATACAAAAGTCAGCTGCATTTCTGTATGCTAGCAATGAACAATTAGTATTAAAACCATTAGCATTTTTAAATTTGAAATTTAAAAAATACCATTTGTAATGCATTTGAAATGTATTATATGAAAATGAAAGACTTAGATATAAATCTAATAAAATATGTACAGAATCTATAAATTGAAATCTATAAAACACTGATAAGTCAAAGAAGCTTAAATGGGGAGGTGGTATTGTAAAGGAATCAGTTTTCTGCAATTTGATCTATAGATTCAAACCCCAATCAGAATCTCAGCACTGATAATAAATTTTATATGGAGATGCAAAGAAATTACAATAGTCAAAAGAATTACAAAACAAACAAAAAAGAAAGAAGACTCACACCACCTAGTTTCAGGACTTATCATAAAGCTACAGTGTAGCATTAGTGAAGGACAGATGCAGAGGTCAGTGGATCAGAATAGAGAACCTGGTTGGCTGATTTCTCTTTTCAAAGATGTAAAGGCAGGTCAGTGAAGAAAGGGTGGTCTTTTCACTGAAGAGTTCTGGAGCAATTGGATGTCCATATGCAAGAAAATTAATCTCCATGTGTACCTCACACCTAATGCAAAAATTAACTTGAAATGGATCACAGACCAAAATATAAAATGAAAAACTACAAAACTTCTAGGAGAAAATCTACATGACTTTGCATTTGCCAAGAATACAGTACCAAAAGCATGATCCTTAAAAGAAAAAATTGGCAAATTGGACTTCATCAAAGCTCAAATCTTTTGCCTTTCAAAAGACATCATTAAGAAAATACAAAGACAAGCCACATCATATATCTGACAATGGTCTTTTATCCAGAATAAATAAAGAATTCTCAAAACTGAGCAATAAGAACATAAACAACAAATTTAAAATGGGCAAAATATCTAAACAGATACTTAAAAAAGGCATATAGATGTCTAATATAAGCATATGAAGAAAGGTTCAACATCATTAGTTAACAGGAAAATGCAAATTAAACCCGTAATTGAGATAATACTTTATACCTATTAGACTGGCTTTAAAAAAAAAGGTATAGGTGCTGATGAGAATGAGAAACTACTAAAACTCCCATTCGTTGCTGGTAGGCATGTAAAATAGTACAGCCACCTTGAAAAGATTGGCATTTTCTCATAAAACTAAACATTTACTTACCATATGACCCAGCTATCTTACTCCTAGGTATTTACCCAAGTGAATTTTTACAGAACTTCTGTTCACACAAAAATCTGTGAATGTTTATAGCAATTTTTTTCATAATCACCCTAAACTGGAAACATCCCAAATGTTCTTCAGCAGGTGAATGGATAAATGAATTATGGTACATTCATGCAGTGGAATATTGATACGTGCAATTGCTTGAATAAATCCTGAAGGCATCGTGCTGAGTGAAAGAAGCCAGACCCAAAAGTCTACATATCGTATGATTCCATTTATATGATACTATGGAAAAGGCAAAACTATAGGGATATGTGGTATTCTGAAAGGCGTATTTGGTCTTCATCCCCATTTCCTGGCATACTACTCCTGAAATGCTCAGGGAATTGCCACAGCGATGTCTTTTTGTATGCTAATGAGTTGACTGGTGGCTGGAAGCCTCTAGGCAGCTGCTGGATGGGCGCTGGTCACCTCCAGGGAGGGGAAGAGGGGCTGAAGGTTAAGCTGATCATCAATGGCCAGTGGTTTAGTCAATCATGCCTATGTGATGAAGTGTCCCTAAAAGCACAAAAGGACTGTGTTCAGACAGCTTCCAATAGCTGAACACATGGAGATTCCTGGAGGGTGGTGCTCCCAGAGAGGACGTGGAAGCTCCATGCTCCTTTCTCCATACCTTTCCCTACGCATTTCTTCATCTGTATCCTTTGTAATATCTTTTTGATACTTTTAGTTTTTTAATTGACACATAATAATTATACATATTTATGGGGTACGTAGTGATGTTGTGATACATGTAATGTATAGTGATCAGATCAGGGTAATTAGTTGGCTACATCATCTCAAGCATTTATCATTCTTTGTGTTGGGAATATTCACTATCCTCTTTCTGTTAATAGCTATTGGAAACTATATAATATATAATCATTAACTATAGTTATCCTGCAGTGGTATAGAACACTAGAACTTACTCCTCCTATTGAGCTGTAAATTTGTATCCTTTAACAAATCTCTCCCTACCCTTATGTTCCTCCTACCCTTCCCAGCCTCTAGTATCCTCTGTTCTACTTTTTACTTCCATGAGATCAACTTTTTTTTAGCTTCCACATATGAGTGAGAACATGCAGTGTTTCACTTTCTATTCCTGGTGTATTTCATTTAACTGAATGTCCTCCAGTTCTATCCTGTTGCCAGGAATGAATGACAGGATTTCATTCTTTTTTACGGCTTAATAGTATAACAGTATAGTAGTATAATAGTATAACTATAAACTGAGTTCTGTGAGCTGCTCTAGCAAATTAATAAAACCCAAGGAGAGGGTTAGGGGAGTCCTAATTTATAGCCAATCAGAAGCACAGGTAAAACAACTTGGAGCTTTTAATTGGGTTCTGAAGTGGGGTGTAGTCCTGTGGGACTGAGCCCTAAACCTCTGAGATCTGACACTGTCTTCAGGTAGCTAGTGTCAGAATTGAATTGGAGGACACCCAGCTAGTGTCCACTGCAGAATTGATTGCTTGCTTGGTGTGTGGGTTAAAATCCCCACGTGTTTGGTCACAGAAGCCTTCTCTGTTGATTGTTGTGGGGTGAGAACATAGGAAAAACAGTTTGTTTTTTCTTCTATATCTATAGGATGGAAAATAGATCAGTTATTTGTATGGTTTGGGATTGGGGGAGAGATTAACTAGAAAAGGCTGGCATGCGGGAATTTGGGGATGATGGAGCTGTTCTGTGGTACTCTGTCGGCTACACAACCCTATGTGTTTGTCAAATCCCACAGAATTGTATATAGCTATTTTTATTATATGCATATTTAAAAAACAAAATCAACCAGTAACCAAAGATGGCATGCAGGCGATGACAAAGGATCTAACCGTGTTACAAATGAATGGCGTAAGCATGCTGTAAGTGGTGGAGGAGAAAACCATATGTTCAGTGGATACTGTAAAGTGAAGACAAAAAGTACTGCACACAAGCACTGTACTCTAGTCGATGCATTTTTTTTTCTTACCAGGCTATGGTTTAGTAATTCTGAGACCACTTTACATATGTATAATTTTTTTTACATACATGTACGCTTCACATATTTACTAGTGTTGAACAAATAAGTAAATACAATTGTTAGCCAGGTTCTTTCCTGTCAGATAGAATCAAAGGGGAAGTACTGGAATGAACCCCGTGGATGGCGGATTAAAGTCAGAGTTATCTATTTGAAGCAGTACGAATGCATGCTTTAAGAAATACATACTCAGAGTTGATAGATATGGGAGTAAGTGTGGCTGTGTGTGTATACATGGCTTAGTGTACATTCCTGTATTTCCTTGCTCTTTCCACTGAGAGGGCCTAGAAACAGTGACATCTCAGTAGCTGTGGGCAGCCTAGTGGCCATATTTTCATTTCTAAACGTCATTTTCTGATAAAAGAGACCTTGGAGGGCCTTGGAAAAGTGGTTTGTTCTACTGGGTTACTGAAAATACAAGATGATCCTAAAGTATTTTGTGGTGTCAGAAAGTAGGGAATGCTTTTAAAAAGAAAGAAAAGAAAAGAAGAAGAGGCATGTTGAAGGGACACAGGAGCCAGCCTGCAAGTCTCCCAATGGCCAAAGCTGGAACAATGAGCGACAACATAAATAACAATAGTATTGGATTATAGCCCAGGGAATGAGAAATATCCTGAACCCATACTGATACGAATAAATGATTGAGTAAATAAATGGGAAAGAAATAACAACTCTTCCATACAGAAGCATTCCAAATAATAAAGGCAGAAGGAATGAGCAAAATCGAGAATTACCCATTGGAACACCATGGTCATAATCGCTGCCTATGAGATCCACCAATGAGTGCTAAAATTAGTGGACCAAACCTAGGAAAAAAAAAGATATTTACCCTAATGTATTTCCTCCCAAATATTTATTAATTGTAAATGGAAAAATAGTAACTTTAAAATGGAGAAACCTGGCAGACAGCACCTTAACTAAGTGACCAAGGTTAATATCACCCAAAATCAGATTCCACGTTCCACACACCCCGGGTGTGATGCCCGGAGAAGGGCACATCACCTCTGCGGCAGTCGTCACACACATCATAAGCAAATCTAATTATGGGAAAGCATAAGGCAAACCCAAATTGAGGAGCATTCTTCAAAATACCTGACCAGGACCTTTCAAAGTGGCAAGGTCACAAAAGACAAGGGGCGACTGAGGAGCTGTCCCAGATCAGAGGAGGCGAAGGAGGTAGGACAGCTCCATGCAACGTGGGGTCTTGGAGCCCAGACCAGAATCAGGACATCAGCGGAGCAACTGGTGAAACTGAGTCAAAGCTCTAGTGTAGTTAACAGTGTCGCACTGACGTTAACCTCTTGGTTTTGATGATTGTCCTGTGGTTATGTAAGATGTTAATGTCTGAAGAAGCTGAGAGGGAGTGGGGAGGAGGGGACGAGTATATGCATACACAAAGAGTGCGATGCACACCATCCAGGGGATGGACACGCTTGAAGCTCGGACTTGGGTGGGGGAGGGAGGGCAAGTGCAACATATGTAACCTAAACATCTGTACCCCCATAATATGCTGAAATAAAAAAAAAAAAGAAGAAGCTGAGTGAGGGGTATATGAGAACTCTGTTCTATCTGTGCAACTCTTTTATATGTCTTAAAATTATTTCAATGTTAAAAGCATTTGTAAAAAAGCTACATCACCAAACAAAAGGGAAAAATAAGAAGTGTTCTTTGATGAGAAGTTTGGAAGTGACTGGTGTAGGACCACCGAGAGTGGAAAGGGCCTTTGTGCATCCGTAAGCAGCACTTACACTTTAGAGCTGGTTAACTGAGGCCCAGAGAGGTGAGGGGACGTGGCAGAGGACACAGTGCTAGTAGCTGTAGGGATGGGACTAGTACCTGGGTTTTCTGACTCATAATGTGCCACTTTTTGCATCTCACCCCCGTCTCTCTGCTCCAGGGGTGGATTTTCCTATAACTGTTTTAATAATGCTGTTTCTGCTTTGCATGTTTTTAAAAGTAGATTTCCTAGTCCTGGTTAAACATTGTGTTGAGTCAAATACCGCCCATGTTCCTGTTGTGGGTGTCTCTTTCATCATCTCTACTCTCCAGGTGATGGCTTATGTATTTGCCTTACTCTTCTCAGCAGAAACTGGAGACCAGCACAAGGCCTCCGTCCGGAACTTCCACTACCTCCAAAAGCACCTCCCCCACCCTCACGCCCTCCCCGTCACCCAAAGCGCACACAGCCGAGTCCTCAGTGTCCTCCTCCTCGTCCCATCGGCAGTCCAAGAGCAGCGGGGGCTCCAGCAGTGGCACCATCACGGACGAGGGTGAGTCCCCTGACGTCCTGAAGCCTGCTCCTCTCACCGTGGTGACCTGGCGGTGCAGAGCCGCAAGGGCCCCTAAGTGCCGGAAACAACCCAAGGCCGGGTTTTTTTTTTAATTTGAACAAACAGTTATGTCCCTTCTCTTCCCTGATCCTGTCTTGTATTTTTGTCTTTACTGTGCTAAAGGTATAGTGAAGTTCCCTCAAGTGGTTTTTGAATATAGGTGAGTTTTGTTTATATGCACAAACATACACCCATAGAAATGCTTCTCCAACACTTAAGTTACTTACTTTCCCTGAACCCTGTGCAAATCAGGGTTCTTGCAGTTGCAAATGAGGGACCCTCCACTCAAACTGATCCAAGGAAAAAAAAACTGTTAATTCATTGGCTCATGTGATGGGAGTGTCTAGGGTGTGCTTCACGCATGTCTGGATCCGCGTGCTTTAGGAGTGTTTTTCTCCAAATCTCAGGTAGGCTGTCTCCCAAGTGGTGGTGAGCAGCTGCAGGCTTCCTTTATCTTCCTACTGATTTTGCAACCCCAGCAGAAAGATGGCTACTTTCTCAGTAGGCCCAGCAAAATCCCAGGAGTAAAGGTCATTCATTGGTTTGGCTTGGCAAAATCTATAATGACTTGGGTCATTTGCCCGTCCTTGACTATCTCTGTGTCTGCGGAGAGGGAATGCATGGATCAGCCAGGCCTTGTGTGCCTTTGGAGCTGGAGCCGGGGTCTGACCTGCCAATGATGGGTGGATTAGAAGTGGGAGAGAAGTGGCTCCTCAAAGGAGAATTGAAGTTCTGTTTTCAGGAGGGCAGGGATGGATACTGGGCAAGCAAAAGCAGCAGATGTCCAGTGCAACCCGGAGAACCTGGGAACCTGCCTGTGTCAATCACAGGCCTCTCCCACTGGGATGATGAGGGAAGGAAGGCAAGTGGACGGTGGGGCAGGAGTGAAGGATTTGCAGTCAGGCCCCAGGAAAGATAAAGGAAGGTGAAGAAAAGAATCCCATCCTTTAAAACTGCACTCTGGTGGCTCATGGGAGCTAAGGGTCAAAGCAGAGAGGGAGTTTTGGTGAGAGAAGGGGCCCCAGGCAGGTGGAAATCAAGGAGTATAAGTCAGAGACGTACTGTGTGTATGGTCCTCACAACTCATTTGCAGGCAGCTCATTGCAGCTGCTAGGGAGGAGGGTGCTGAGCGGGTTCTGTCGATGCAAGATAAGTGAAAATCACCTGCCCAGGCTCCAGTCTGTGCTAAGTTGATAAATGTATGCTGCTGTTGGTATCCTCTTTATTTGGGGGCTGCTTTTATTGTCTTATGATATCCAGTGTGATCATTTATAAAGGCTTCAGAGATTCGCCAGCAGTCTCGTTCCTCCCTAGCCATGTTTTCTTCGTGGGGTCTTGAGTTCCCCACTCAGGAATTCTCCCCCCTTGGGGGTTGGTGGGGATCTAAGCTCCTAGGGGTTCGGTTGGGTGTTTGTGCCCCATCACTTTCCAGAAGAGTTGAGACAGTGGATGTGTGAATGGACGGCCCAGGCCCACTCTCTTTCCCTCGTTCATTATAGAAAACGGTTTGCAAAGCCCTAATTGGGATGAAAAAAGAAGACTCATAGTGGTTTCTTTTTAGATTAACTTCTCTGGTTTAGAAAGACTGGTTTTCCTTTCCAAGGTTCCTGGGTCCTGAGGCAGCAAGACCTTTGTCCTGTGGGCATAAGATTGTTCCCGGACAGGGGCTGCAATCTGTCCCCAAACAGCTATTCTTTATGGTCTTCTTCTGGGAAATGTGTGGCCCCAGAGGAGGATGGCATGCAGGCTCTTGCCCTGCCCCGTTTTTACACCTGTGTCCCCTTCTCTGGACTCCTGCTGGAAATGGTGAGGCCTGTGATAATGTCACCTTCTCAGCCTCCAGTTTGTTCTAGAAAGGCTTCCTCGGCAGTCACAGGGTGCTGAAACCCCTGCTGGGTGTTAAGATAGCTTATCAGGAGACAGACATAGTCAACATAATGACATTAGGCTGTTGTAACACAAATGAGTTCAAACCTGAGTTATCAACAAAGTGCAGTGCACCTTGGAAGGCTCCACCGGAGAGTGGGTTTTCTGGCTGGACCATGAGGCTGAGAAGAGACGGGCAAGTTGTGTGCCTGAGCTGATTGTTAAGTGTACAGGAAATGTCCAAGCTGGTTAGTAAACACAGCTGTTATCAAGAAGTTGCGTGAACTTATAATTAACTGAATTATATAAATATAAACAAAATGGTGTTATTTACTAATTTTTTAGTACATTTGACTATTATCTGTGCTCTTGAGGTTATTTCCATCCTTATATCTGCATGGCGTGAATACCGTATAATGATGTACACCCCCTGTGCATCTCTTCCCAGCTCCCCTTTCACGGACATTGTGTTCGTAGGTTGCAATTGGCCGCGAAGAGGGTATTTACCACCATGGAAATCAGCAAATGCCACCAAATAGGGCCTAATAGATTGTCTTGATGTAATCTAGACAGTGAGGGAAGATGTTAATAATGAAGATTAAACTTAAAAGTATGTTTTGTCTATCTCTTTGTTCGTGTAAACAAAACTATCAACCAACATTCATTCATGTTGGAACTACACTTCTTGGCTATGGATACAAGAGTAGGGCAAAA
>NW_012136969.1:1355554-1399850 GCF_000956105.1 Propithecus coquereli | reverse complement strand
CTGTTCTCTCTGTCCCCGTGTCTTCAGTTCATGCCCTTTACCGCAGCACTCAGCACCAGCGAGAGAAGTGGAGAGCAAGGTGCTGAGCACAGGCCTGGTCACGAGACCACTGAATTTGAGTCCCTTCTCTGCCATGACTAGCAGTATGACCTCACTCAGGATAGAGGCCTCACTTCCTCATCTGTAAACAGGGACAGTAATGGGGTCTACTTCATGGGGCTGTAAACAGCAAATGGGCCATCCATGTACAGGGTGCCTGGTAGTGAGCACTGTGCATTAGCTGTCACCCTCATCATTGTGTCTTGCCAGCACACTGAGCACTTCACGATGGGGCCCCCTCCATCCTTGCACTCCCAGCATGTAGTGGGCACTTTGGTAGTCACTGCTACATGGATGGATGGAGGGATAGATGCTTCCTCATGCTCTTCTCCCAGGCATCTGCCTAGCTCACTCCTCATTTACTACTGCTCAGTTGTCATCTTGTAAGAGAGACCTTCTGTGACCATCCTGTGTAAAACAGCTTTTGTAAAACAGGGGACATGCTGTCTGTCCCCACCCTGTTCTCTTCCTCCTTGCTGTCTTCGGCCTCTCAGCCGCCTTCTTATCTGTTTTGGTACCTGTGGAGTCCCCACCGCCTAGTCTGGTAAATCCCTATTGACTGTGTGAATGAACATTTCTCCAAGCCCCCAGATACTGGCCTTGTCTCCTGTCTTTATCTTCCCGGCTCTGATACCCAAAATCTTCCCCTGCACCCTTCCAGCTCTGCGGTTCCACCCAGGCGCTTCCTTCCTCTGGTAAGGCCACAGCCTCCACACACTGGAGCCAAACCCGGGCTCTGGTCTGAAGCCAACCTGCCTGCTCTTAAGTTCTTTCTCAGACTAGCTGAGGACTTGTCGGCATTGACATTTACTGGGCATCCTTGCCCAGAAGAAGGCAGAGTTTTAATCCCAGCAGCTGGAACTCCCAAGAACTTGATGGTTGCAGCCTTGAGAGAGTCAGCCCTGGCCTCGACTCTCCCTGTCTCCGCAGCCTGATGTGGGTGTTGGGAGATGTGGAGAACCTTCCCCGCGGGGAGGGGTGTGGCTGGCAGGTACTTAGGACCCACCTCCAGCCTCATCCTCAGGAGTGCAGCTTAGACCTTTCTGTGTTGGGGTTTCTTGTAGAATATCATTTGAAGTAAGATTATCACTACTCTATGGAAATTTGAAGATCACTTTTTTGATACATTTTACTGAAATCTAAAATGTGGCTTTTTTTTTTTTCTACATCTTTTCCTCTGAAAGATGAACTGACTGGAATCCTTAAGAAATTATCACTTGAGAAGTATCAGCCTATTTTTGAGGAACAAGAGGTAAGGATGTTCCTTTTGAATGTCAATTTAAATCTTACTATTAAAAATAAAAAAACTTTGTCTAAATCTGTGGGTTTTCATTCTGCAAGACTGGATTGATCTTTTTCACTGAGACAGCTGAGGAAATAGAATTTGTGTTCAGCACATTTAGTTCAATTCATTGCAGTGAAATCCTGGGGACCTTATGGCTTACTTTGTTATAATGGAATTTTGTCATTTTGAGCACTGCTCTCTCTAGAAAAGTTTGTGTCTGTCCTGACAATATTTTTGTTGCGTGGGATTGACTGGCAGACGTATAGGTTTAAAGTGGGCCAAAGCAAATCCTAAGGAATCTGTGTTATGTCTGGATGTAGGGTCTATGGTAATCCAACAGAGCTCCCATTTGCTTAAAAGCATTCAAATTCACATTTTATAAAAATTACTGTTCTGCAATCTGGCTCTTCCTCAAAATGTTAAACACAGAGTTACCATATGACCTAGCAATTCTACTCCTAGGTATATCCCCAAGAGAAATGAAGACATATGTCCACATAAAAACTTGTAAACAAATGCTCATAACAGCATTGTTCTTAATAGCCAAAAAGGGGAAACAACCAAAATTCTATCAACTGACGAATGGGGAAATAAAATATGGTACTTCTGAACAATGGAATATTATTCAACTATTAAAAGAATGAAGTACTGATGCACAAGGCAACATGGATTAATCTTGAAGACATTATGCTAAGTGAAAGAAACCAGTCACCAGTTTGACTCCATTTATATGAAATGTCCAGAAAAGGCAAATCTGTAGAGGCAGAGGGTGGATTCGTGGTCACCAGGGAATGAGAGAAAGGGAGGGTGGGGAGTGACTGCTAATGGATGTGGGGTTTCTTTTTGGGGAGACAAAAATGTTCTAAAGTTGAGTGTGGTGATGGTTGCACAACCCTGTGAATATACTAAAAATCATTGACTTGTGTACGTTATATAGGTGGATTGTATGGTAGATGAATTATATCTCAGTAAGCTGTTAAAAAATTTATTGTTTTAGCCAAATAAAACTCTTCCATGGGCCCACCAGCCATGCACTAAGGTATAATCACTGGATTAGAACCGTCTAGTGACCAGCGTGGTACATGAAAACTGTCCTCACTGCAGTAGCAATCATGAGACTCACTCATCGTCCCCACCAAGCTTGAGACACAATTGGGGAGTTTGTGTTTTAGTTCAGGGCATAAGCGGGGGTGCAGTGGCTTTCTTCCTCTGCTTTTCTGCCATACCCAGTCTGTTATTCCTGCCTCCTTGGGGTTTTAAACTTCAGCAGTGATTTTTCTCATCTCGTAAGAAATCTTTCCAGATTGCTGACTGCTGCCTGCCTTTGTTTGATATGCCCTGTGTCCTCTTTGAGTGTACAGAGAACACATCTCAAAGTATACTTCTGCTCCTTGCGGTGTCTTTGTTCCTGTGTCATAAGATAACACCTGTTCTGATTTCTTGGCTTTAGCTCCTTTTTTGGAGCTGGCATGTCTGAGAGTTTCCCCATCCTTCATCGGTCAGAGGTTGCTACAGTTGTCCAGGGTAGGGAACTGAGGTGTGTTCCAGCTGAGATATTATAGAAATCTTTGAGAATTTTAAAGGAAAGGGGGAGGGCAGACCAGGCACATTTGCTGTAGTTTTAACTCGCTCACCTGGAATTCTCTGCAGCTCTGGGGTCAGGGAGGGAGCCGGGGCCTGAGGCAGTGCCAAGGGGAGGGCTGGAGCATCTCCCTGTGTGTTATGGTAGCATGAGGTTAGCTGAGCTAGTGGTCTGGGCTCTACCTTGTTAGGAGCCAAGCTCAGCTATCTCTTCCTTTTACTCAGTTTTTCTCTGGGTAGCATGTAAGCTGGTTAGCACTGCACGGGATTCACCATCGATATGGACCCACAGTCCATTGTTTCCCTTGGAGGCTTTAGTGGGACTGGGGTTTTAACCCCACTGATTGCCCCCTGCCCTGGCCTCCAGACCAGTCCTCACAGCTACAACGGTACTTCTTAGTCCCTTGCAGAAACTCCTTGAAGTATCTGCAATGTGGGCAGCACTTTTCCCTGGTTTCCAGCACTGGTAAAAATTCCTCCCTTTAAATAATAATAATTAATAATACTTTTAGTTGTCAGTGGAATTTGGAAGAGGAATGAGGTTAATACATGCTCTCATCTTGCCGTATTGAAACTGAAGACAGACTAATAACTTTTCTCTTTCTACCTATATTAGGATGGATTTGATTTGGCTACATGTATTGAAGAAAAACAAAATAATGGTGTCTTAAAATATAAGGTTATTTCTCCTGTAGAAAGTTTGGAGGCTTTTTCAGCTCTCTGCTCCACCAGCACTAGGGTGTGTGGCTCACATCCTCAGAGTTCAGTATGGCTACTAGAGCACCAGCCATTACATCCACATTCCAGGCAGCAGGATAAGAGGAGATTGCAAAAGGACACATCCACTCCTTTTTAAGGAGACGTCCCAAAAGTGCCACACAGCCTTATTATTATATATCTCATTGGCCAGAAGTTTGTCACCTGACATGTACTTATGTGCAAGGGAAACTTAGAAATACAGTGTTTTAGCTGTGTGGAAATGTGCGCAGCTGAAAATTGAGATTCTATGACTTAAAAGAAAAACAAGAGGTATGAATATTGAAAGGACACTGGGATGTTTTTACCCTGTCCCTGCTCACCCTTCGCAAGTACTCACTGGAGGGAAATTCAGTCTCTGGTACACTCCACCTAAAATGAGCCATGAGAGTTTGGCATTCCCCAGGGTTGATGGAGGTCAGAGATTGAGAAGGTCAGTGCAAATGGAGAGGCAGAAGACTGACTGATTGATGCGATCATTCAGTCAGTCAGCAAACACTTACTACTTGAGTTATTGCTCCCATACCAGGCCCTCTGCCAGATCCTGGTACTGGGAAATGCAGAAGTGCCCAGAACACTCTGGGAGCCCATGTAAGGGGTCTACAAAGTGAAGAACCGAGGAGACCTGAGCTGAGAGTTAAGCTGAACTTTGGCGAAAGGGGAATGTGACTGGAAGGACATCTGAGAAGAAGGGTAGGACTTGTTCAGAGAGCCATAGGCACCTCGGCCCATTTGGGGCTGCGCCAAGGCCAACATGTCTGGAGGAGAGAGTGGGGCCTGGACGTGTGGATTTGCCTCTCCCAGCCGTGGGCTTGAGGCAGACGCGGGCTGGGAAGATCTATGGCCTCTGGTGCGGAGGCAAACGGGCTGGAGGACAGGTGAGGCAGCACCAGTGGGAGGGAGACACCAGTTAGGAGGTGGAGGGCAGGTGTGGGGGACCTCAGAAGTGCCCAGATTTGGCTGTGGTGCCAGGCTGAGTGTGGGGTCCCTGCTACAGGCCTGGCGTGACGGGGAGAGACTAGTGTCCAGCTGGGCGGGGACAGGAGGTTTCCATCAAACCTGCGTCACCTGGTCATGCAGCCCCCAGCACGTCGTGGGCTGTGAAGTCCCGTCAGGAGCACGTTATCATCAAAGAGGTTGCAAATGCCTGCGTCTCAGACACGCTGAGGATTCGCTGCGGGCACAGACTGCCCCACTGACTCAAACCCGGTTCACAGTTGGTTGGATGGTTGGTTTTAATCCAGAAAAGCAAAGTGACCGTTAAAAGAGCGAAGGAAGGGTGGGGGCAGGGGCATTGGGATTTCAGAAAATAATCTCTCTCTCCATAAATCGAATGTTTTAAAGAAAACCTTTAAAAATCTGGTTCAGTGAGAGGGAATATCAAATAAAGCCTACTTATAAAGTGAAAAACTAAGGATTTTCAATAAGTTATGAAAGTTTTATTTTAAATGACACCAGTATCATATAAAAGTACAGTAGTCTCTTTTACAGTTCGTAAATACAGTTTCTAAAGCTTTTTATAAACTCTCTTTGTAGAGCCTGCAACCACCCTGTAATTTATATGGTGGGGAACTGTGGTGAGGTACCTGCCCAGGTCCCCAGCAGACTGGGAATTGGCACCCCGTCTGTCTGTCTGTCTGTCTCCAGGGCCACGCTGCCTCCACCTCCCGAGACCTGGCTGCCGAGGGAGGTGTGGGCAGCCAGCTCTTTGTCCCATCTCTTGGATGAGCACTGTTGTTGAGTCTGATTTGTGAGGCTGTGGCATTGTCTATAAAGGTGACTCCCCAGGGGGAAGGACCCAGACAGGTGACAGAATCCCTTAATTCTTAGGGAAAGTCATGTTAACAGGGAGGCTGCTGCCATCAGGGAAACGCCGTAGGGAAAACCGGTGAATGTGCAGCCGCGGCATTGGAAGGTCACGCGGCGCTGTGGAGCAGGGCCAGGACGCTGGGGTCCACACCTGGGTTCTGGCTCTGGGTGCTAAAGCTCTTCATGCCTCAGTTTCCTTCTCTCCAAAATGGGGATAATGACATAGCCACCTCATGTTGTGAGAGTTAAGTGAGTCAGCCTATGTAAAATGCTTAGGAAGTGCTTTGCACAACATGGTCTTAGCTGCTGTCACCCTCCTCATACTCTGACAGTGAGACTGGCCTCCAGTGGACCGAGATTGGGTCCTGGCAGGTGTGGAGGCTTGTTCTCTGTCCCCCTCTGTCTGGGTCTGTTGTCATCCAGCGTGCAGGGGGGTGCTTGCTTCATCTGAGCCCCTTTTGACCGTCGCTTCATCCTGCCTTAGAGGAACAGAGGCCCTGAGTTCATGTCCAGGGCCCAGCACGGCTGGCAGAGCTGTTAGGATCTCACCCGCAGAAACCCAGGGTCGCATGGTTTTGAGATGCCCTTATTCTCAGCCCTTCTCTGCCCCCCATGGCCCTTCTCTGCTTTGTTGCTTCTGCTTATTTCCTCCCTCTGTCTTTCCACAGTCTGCTCCTCTCTTGTCCTCTGAGGGGGAGACGAGGTGAGTACCGCCATATACCCACGTTTCTGTGCAGTATCCGGTATTGTTAGAAGTGGGTTTCTAACCCACTTGGGTTTCTACCATTCTAGCCACCGAGACTACTCTCTTGAAGATTTTCCTTATTTGTTTTATTTAAGGATCTTTCCAAAATGCATCTGTTCAGAAAATCCAAGGGCTAGAGCTGAGAAGAGTTGGTGTTTAATATTTTCAACTACATTTTAAGCATAAAGTCGGGAATTGGAAGTAGTGAATCATAATCAGTTCACTCCTAATGAGCACTCATTGCTCATAATCATGGTATCTCTGTTGCGGTTGGGATGTTGCGGTTGGTCTTTCATCCCGTGGCATCGGGCAGATGGTGGCGAGTCCCCCCTCTCTTCCCAGGTGGATATGGAAGCCTTCCTCACGCTGACTGACGGCGACTTGAAGGAGCTGGGCATCAAGACAGACGGGTCCAGGCAGCAGATTCTGGCAGCCATTTCCGAACTGAACGCAGGCAAGGTATTGTCTCAGCCTGTTTTCTTTCCTTGTTTCAGGCAGCTGAGAGCCTTGCTGGGGTCCTAGGGTCTAGGGTAGTCTAACTTCACCTCCTCTGGCATATCCAACAGAGCCAGCCCCACTCGCACACTGCTCGTGACCTACTGCTTACTACCTCCCAGCCTTGCCTGTTGCCTCTTCGGACCTCTCTCCCCATAAGGTTTCTCCCCAGACTCAGCCAGAATATTCCCTGGGGTAATTTCAACCCACAGAGCCAGGTATTGCCCACGGGAGCACCATGGACACAGAGCCCTTGGTTCAGAGAGGCCCTAGAGTCAGGCTGACCTGGATTTGAATCCTGGCTCCTCCACTTACTTGCTGTGTTGCCTGGGGCAAGGCATATACCTCTCTGAGCCTCCCTGCAGGGTGAGGGTAATAAAGTGGTTGCAAGGATTAAAAACGCTTAGCCGAGCACCTGGCACACAGAGACCCATCAATCACTATTGTTATTGTTGGCATCCCAAGTTTTTGTCTAATGTTAAATTTGTTTCATCAGCTTTAAAGCTAAAGATTATTAGTGCCCCCCATCCACCCAAAGGTGCACACACACCAAAAAAATCATCACTTACTTTGTAAATGTTAATTATAGTTGCTATTGGGCTATTCATTTTGCCTTCTGCTTTTTTTCCAAATATAGGATGGATTTTTCTGTTCCTCATTCCAGCAACAATGTATAATACCTGCTTACCTGTTGCTTTTTTACACTTTGCCTAACAGCTTCCCACTTGTTGGACAATAGTGTCATGTCGGGGATTTTACAATTATAAATGTTACCATAATAGAATCTCTGCCTTTTGCCTTTTTCTTTCTTCTTCTTCTTTTTTTTTTGTTTGTTGTTGTTCTTTGGGCTATGTTCCACAATATGAGATTATGTCAGACAGCATGGCCATTTTTATGGTTCTTTCTGTATATTGCTGGATTATGCACAGAAATATTGAACAGACGTATAGCGCCTGCAGCAAATAAATATTTATGTAGCACTTTATCATTTACAAATCACTTGGCATACATTTCCTCAAGACAGCCCAGGGAGGCTGGTGTCCTTACACTTACTTTGTCTAGGTGGCAAGTGAGCAGAGTCTAGGGAGGGGGGACCATGCCCAGATCACAGGGTCGTGGGCAGAGGAGGCAGAATCTACAGCCAGGTCTTCTGGCCTCTTCATCTTAACCTTTCTGCTGCCTCACAGTGTGTGGAGGCGGCTCCTCCCAGCCCTGCCAGGATTGTTTTTGTTGTTGTTATATCATGATTATTATTATTTTTTGAGACAGGGTCTTGCTCTGTCACCCAGGCTGGAGTGCAGTGATGTGATCATAGCTCACTGTAGCCTCAAACTTCTGGGCTCAAGTGTTCCTCCTACCTCAGCTCCTGAGTAGCTGGAACTATAGGCGCACACCACCACACCCAGCTAAATTTTTAATTATTATCTGTTTGTAGAGACAGGGTCTTGCTTTATTGCCTAGGCTGGTCTTGAACTCCTGGCCTCAAGCAATCCTCCTGCTTTGGCCTCCCAAAGTGCTGAGATTACAAGCATGAGTCACCGTGCCTGGCTCATTCATTGTTATTACCTGTCTGTAGGCTATGAGTTGATCCTTCAAAGTGATTTAGTTAGCATTGCTGCAGGCATTTGCAAGTCTTAGTGTTTTTCCTCAAGACTTTACTATTTGTTCTTTCTCCTCTGTAAATGGCCTGTTTATATGCATTTCTTGCCTGTTCCCTGGGCCTGGACTGCCTCACTTTACAGATAGGGAAGCCCAGGCTCAGAGATGAGTAGTGACCCCTGACTTCCAGACCAGCACTGCTTCTACTCTGCTGTCAGATGTGCAGGGGGAGGGAGGTAGGCGAGGCAGGCGTGGAGGTTGCAGAGGTGGGCAGGTCTTGGCTATTAGAAGAGCATCATCCAGGAAACAGAAACCCCAGGGTGGCTCACAGAGGGTGCATTAACCAAAACAATCACTAAACTCTTTGGGGCATTGATTTATTCATGAAAAAGGGCCCTTTGCGAATCTGCTGTGTCCCAGGCGCTGTGTGAGTGCTGAGCATTCAGAATCACTCCATGCCCAGCACTGTGTCTGAGCATGTCACATACTGTAGTCATTCATTTAATCTGTGCAAAAGCCACTGAGGTCAGTTCCAGTTTATAGATGAGGAAACCAAGGCACAGAGAGAGGTTAAAGAGTTTGCCCAAGGTCACATAGCCAGTACATGACAGAGCCAGGGTTTGTGTCCTGGCCACATGCTGTACTGCCTCAGTGTAACTCACCCACAGCACACATAAAGGAGAGGCAGGTGGTGCCATGAAAGCTGGCTTAGAGTAGGGCTGGAAGGTAAGGGATGGGAAGACATTCCTGAGCAAGTGGCAGGGTGGCTGAGATCTAAAGGAAGAATGGGAACCCCTGCATAAAGCAGTAGAAGAAAAGTGGAGACCAGGCAGAGGGAAGCACATGTGCAAAGGCCCTGTGATGAGAAGATGTGTCACACATTTAAAGAACTACAGCAGTGTCTGGAGCACAGAGCAAGAGCCACGACATGCGAGAGGTCCCAGGGGACAGATGAAGGCCCCCAGGGTGGTCAACGGTGACCCAGTCAAATAAAGGCAAGGGCTTTGGGGGGGGACAGTGAGTGACCATGGATGCCATGGCCCAGGAGTTAGAGGAACCTTCCTCCTCCTGGCCTCTAAAGCGCAGGTGTGTGAGCCCTGGAGACGATGGAGGTGGGGGATGCCATGTGTCAGCCAGGTAAGGAAGGAGAAGGATGGAAAAGGTTCTGGATGCAGGGACAGTGAGAGGACAGGCCAAATGGCAACTGCTCATCCAGAACCTCCCCTTTGCCCTCTGTGGCCATGGCCTCCTTGGCCCAGTATCACAAAAAGAAGACAGACTTGGCTGGTTTGCAAACCTTCAGAAACCTAACTGGCATCACCAGAATGGACAATGTGACATCTTGAGCTGACCCCGAAGGAGGACATTTTTCTTAAAGTTTATACAGACTAGAACCTTTTTCTAGTTTTCTTTCCCCATTCCCTGTTCTATAACAGTCTGGTACTGTACTGAGCAGGTCCTCTCAGGAGAGGCAGAGGGATGGCTGTTGGTGTCCTCCTTGGGGGCCCAGCTCACCAGCTCCCAACCAAGAGACCCAGGTGCCCCTGACGTGCCAGGCCCAGGGCACCACTTAGCCTACCCTTGTCCTTCCCAAAGGCAGCATCCACCCTGCAGTCAGGCGACTCCACACAGCAGCAGGCATGAGGGGAAGGAGCCATTCTGAACTAGCTCCCTGGAGAAAGGCCCTGACATTCAACGCAGGTAGTACCAGATAAAGTCCTCTGGAAGTATATCCTAGCGTGTCATAGAGAAAAGGCAAGATTAGGACGAAGTTTAATATTACAAAAACAAATTTAACTTCTGCTACACTATTCCAAGTTACCACTGCAACTGTGTGCTGCTGCTTAAAATGAGCAAGGAACTCCTCAGGCCAAAGGTGGCTTCTAAGAACGCTTCTGATGCCTGTGAGATGCTCTGGGCCTCGGCTGTTCTCGATCAGCCTGGCCCTGGCTGCAGGAGCTCCTGCCTCTGCAATTGCTACAGCACACGAGCTTCACCTTCTGACCTTCATACATTTTCTTTTGCAATGCAAGCTGGGCCCAGAGAGTACCCACTATGGCTTCAATGCTCCGTACACACTGAGAAGCTCAGCCAGGGACACGTGCAAGAGGGAGGCCCAGCTTTCCTTGCCCCCGTGTCTGTCTTGCCGTGGTCCACAGCATGCTGGTGGGTTGTGGGATCCATGTAATGGTTCTACAGCATTTTAACAAACAGAGGAGAATAGAAAATATGCTTTGCAGGTAGGAAGGACAGAACTTGCTTCAGTTATATATGATTGCATGAAACAGGGTTATGATATAAATGCATTTCTTACATAATCAAAAAAAGTTTCAGCATTTTAGCCTAAAATTTTTTTAAGTGAGTATTAACCAGAAACCTGATTCATAATAACATAATAGTGTCAGCAAATATTATCAGGCGTAGCATCAGCAAAGCATTGTGGACCCTCAGCCTGCGAGCCAGGTAAGTTCCAGGTGAACCTGTCCCGGTATTTCAGTTGAGAATCTGCTTATTAGTGTGTTAATTTCACAAGAGTTATGTATTGGAGAAGGCTCACTAGAAATGATGAGTTAGTTGGTCCTAAGCCACTGTTTCTTTCTGGTACCCTTTTTGTCCTTATCAAAGCAGTGCATATTCATTTTACTAAATTTGCATAGTACCAAAATTGTGAAAAGAATTTTTTTTAAGAAGTCACGAATCACGATCCAATCACCCAGAGGCCAATGCCATTCACTTTTGGGCGGATAACTCTGCAGTGCTTTGTGTCCAATTTTTTTTTTAAACATGACTAAGACAAATTTGGATCTACAATTTTACATCCTGCTTTCTTTTTTTTTTTTTTTTTTTTTTTTTCGAGACAGAGTCTCACTGTGTTGCCTGGGCTAGAGTGCCGTGGCGTCATCCTAGCTCACAGCAACCTCAAACTCCTGGGCTCAAGCCATCCTACTGCCTCAGCCTCCCGAGTAGCTGGGACTACAGGCATGCGCCAACATGCCCGGCTAATTTTTTCTATATATTTTTAGTTGTCCACTTAATTTCTTTCTCTTTTTAGTAGAGACGGGGTCTCGCTCTTGCTCAGGCTAGTCTCAAACTCCTGAGCTCAAACAATCCGCCTGCCTCGGCCTCCCAAAGTGCTAGGATTACAGGTGTGAGCCACCGCGCCCGACCCACATCCTGCTTTCTTTAACATGAAATATATGCAGCTACCCATGTCACTAAGAACTCTCTTTTCATATAACAAATTTGTATAGACGTGCTAAAATTAATTTTTTAAAAATCTCTACTTGTTGCATATGCAGATATCCAAACTTTATATAAATAGTGCTATAGTGGACAACTTTGTGTATAAGGCTTTCTAATCATTCTGTCAGAATAGATGTCTAAAAGTGGAATTACTGAGTCAAAGAGTCAGAATCAAGGTATATGTATACCTGAATTACTTTCCAGTGAGAGCCAGTAATCACTCCCGCCAGCTAGGTGTGTATGAGTTCTAGCTTCACTGCAGCCTTGCCAGCATTGCGTACTACCAGTTTGTTTTTTAATCTTTATTAATATGATAGGACAAAAAAATGTGTCCTGTTTTAATGTGCATTTTTTGGAATACTAGGTAGGTTGAACCTTTTTTTCTACATTTAATGGCCATTTGTTTTTTTTTTTCCTTTCGAGAATTATCAAGCAGGTCCTTTGAAGCTCAGGGGTTTTTAAAGGGCAGTTATCATCTTCAATCCGCTGCAGATACAGGAAACGATTATAATTTTCCTCCCTCCTGAGATTAGGAGGCAGCGAGTGCCAGGACCCTGTCTCACTCTGACCTTGTTCCTCAGGTAGTTAAGGCCAAGGTAGTGTTCAGTAATGAAACTGCTTGTCACCCCCTCTGTTACTTCTTAACCCTCTGCAGTGTGCATGGTGCCACCCCATTCATATCTCAGGGTGAGCTTGATGGCAGCCCTGGTGGGTGACATTATCCCCATTTTACAGATACGGAATGGGGACGTGCGTGGGAGGCCACCACTAATCAGTGCTGGAGGAGGGACTTCAAGGCCTCTGACCCCACACGCCATGCTCTGTCCGTCTACCCTGCAGCCCCGAGATTTGTGCCGATGGAATGCCGAGGGCATCCTTCCACCTGTTTGCCTGGAAGGACTGACATGAAGGGAGAATCTTACTGTCCTCTCGGGGATCTGGGAGGCCTTGTCAACACAGATGTCTGCTTGGGGGTCTGGAGAACACCCCCCACCACCACCCAGAGTGAAATGACAGGAAAGAAAGTTTGAAATCTGGGCTTATTCCGTCGACTTTTTCCCCCTTTTCACTCTTAGCAAAGAACAATCTGCCAGACATTGTACATTTTTAATTTACTTTACATTTTGACCACATTTATTTGTTAATTTTAAAAATATATGTTTGATCCACACTGCTGCCTTCTGAGGGCAGGACCTGGGTGCCTCTTACACAGAATCTGATATCAGCAGCAATCATGTGAGGTGCTATTATCATCCCCATTTTATAGATGAGGAAACCAAGGCCCAGAGAGGTTACATTTCTTGCTCAGGGTGATGCAACCACTAAGTGGGAGAGATGGACTTTGAACCCAGGCTGTTTGGTTCCAGTCTCTGTTCTTTTTATTTTTTTTTACAGAGAAAACAGAGTCTCACCAGGCTGGCCTCAAACTTCTGGGCTCAAACTGTCCTCCCACTGCAGCCTCCTGAGTAGCTGGGATGACAGGTGCCACCTCGCCCAGCCCAGCCTCTGTTCTTAGCCTCTGTGTATTACTGCCTCTCAGCCATGTCCTCAGTGAAGATGTTTTCTGGGCTTAGAGAAACATCCACGTCCACTCTTTACCCATGTCGGAATATGTGTATGGGGGCTAGGAGTGTCGTAGGGATGGGGTGAGAAGGGAATCTCTGTGAAGAGGAATCTGACACCTTTTGGGCAAGGGGGAGTGAAGGCAGTTCAGCCTCTGCCTGCATAGCAGGAGGATACATACCTCTCATTCAATTCGCTGGAAATCTAAAGGCTGGAAAGACACTCGGAGCAGGGCAGGGGAGGAGACCTTCCTTCCAGGCCACGTGCCTGGGACCAGCCGGTCCTGCTCTCTGGGCTCTGCCTCCTGTCCTGGTCCAGGGGATTGGACTCCTGCGTCCTGGCGCCCTCTCCAGGGCTGACAGGCTGCGATGGCGGTGCTGGGGAGAGCCTGACTAAGTGTGTTTTTATTAAGCTTGGTGCTCTTTCAATTAGGTAATTTATTTTCCCCAAGACGCCCATGGGTTTTTCGAGTATGAGTTGAGCATTAACAGCACTGTGTCAATTGAATTAATGGTTAAAAGATTTAACAAGACTTTCTGTGTCTGTTTTCAATTTCCTCCACAGGGACGCGAGAGACAAATTTTACAGGAAACCATTCACAACTTCCACTCTTCCTTTGAGAGCAGTGCCAGCAACACCAGGGCTCCTGGCAGCAGCCCCTGTACGTGACCTCCCTCCTGTGGCCACCAGTGTGAGCTCTCTGAACCCCACCTCCACCTTCACATAGCCAGGGCCCAGCCCCTGCTCCCAGACACACACCCCGCTCTGTCTCACCGCTGTGCCTCAGCCGTGTTGCTCTCTGCCTGGAACACCCTTCGTCCCTCTGCTGCGTTAGTCAGTAGTGCTCGTTGCTAGAACGAGCTACAACACACAGAGATTGAGTCTCACATCACAGTCCAGTAGGACTGCTTCTGGTTGCAGGTGGTTTCACATCGTGATTCAGGGACCCAGCTCCTTTCATCTTGTGCCCCAGAGTCTTTGCTTCTGGGTGGTAGCAAGGGAAGGGGATGGTGGAGAAGGCCCAGCCACTTCTTAACTGCCTTGTTCTTAACTGATACACTCCCGTTCACGCTCCCTTGGCCACCTGAACACAAAGGAGGCTGGGAAGTATAGTCTCCGTTCAGCTAGCGGCTTCCCAGCAACAACTTTAAACTTAGATGGGGAGTGCATATTTTGGTGGCGATTAGCCCGCCCTGCCACAACTTCCCTTAAAACTTTCAGCCTGTCCCTCCTGGTCTAAGTCACCTATCAGGTGAAGCCTTTCTTGACTCCCTTCTAGCCACTGTGTTCCCTTAGTGCTTTGTATGTGACTCTGCTCTAGCACTGCTGCATACATCATACAACAGGCGTTGGGGATGTGTATGTTGAGTGCATTTTTCTTTATTGCAACAACAGCCTTTTATATAGGAAAAATAGAGGAGACCTGCTGTGTGGATCCTTCTTTCTGGCTTTCAGTTTCCTCATCTGCAAGACAGAGAGTGGAGGGACATGATGCTCTGATACTGCACGCTGCTCACCCCGTATCACTGTGGGCTTTCTGCACTGCCAGGGGGATCTGAAGACCAATGTGTCACATTGAGAAAGGACTGTGGTGCTCAAGTTTTCTAGGCAAAGAAGTGTAGAATTTGGAATTCTTTTCTAGATCCTGTTAATGCTACGTTCCTCAAAAGTGAATTGGCCTGTATAGTTTCCAACCATATCATATTGTATTAGAGGGGCTCTGACTTTTAAAAGCCAGTTGCTTTCCGAAGTGCTTTCCAGTGAGTAATTCATGTGGCCAGTGCTTGCTGCATTTCCGTTACATGCTGGATGCTGAGCATGCAGGGACAAGCCAGGGCTGCTCTCCACCCTTGAGCATCTGGACGGGCAAGAGGCAGCACAGTAGAGTGGAAAGAGCTTGTGCTCTGGACTCCGGTTCAAGGTTCAGTTCTGGCTTTCAGTATCTTAATTGGATCTTGGAGCCAGTGTGCATAAAGTGCTTGATCTGCAAGAAGTACCCAATAGATAGTGGCCTTCACGGAATTCCAATCTTTACCACCAGCTGTGCTGGGCCACGTGTTGGTCTCCTTGGGAGGTGCCATCTCACATCTGTCCCTCCCCCAGCCATGAAAGCCCATCCCACTGTGCCGGCTGTCCGAGGTGATTATTGCCGCACCACCTGCAGCCTCGTGGTTTCCTCCCTCTGCCTGAGGCCCAGTGGGTGATGTTCTTTCTTCATCCTCCCATCCTTCCACTGACAGAGGTCAGCTTTCCACATGACTGAAGATAAAGCATTTCATTTGGGCCATTACTGACACACATCTTTATAAAGCTTCCTCGGGTTCCATCCTCCTTTAAGGAGACACGCTTCTTGATCGCCTACTATGTGCCAGCTGCTTTACCGCATTGTCGTTTTACCCTCACCACGCCCCTGGAGGTAGCACTGCTTAGCTGCCTCCTGCACATCAAGGAAACAGCTGCTTTGGAAGAGGAAGCTGCTTGGCAGTTACACGGCTTGGAAGGAGCAGATCTGGGGTTAACCAGGCCTGTTGGCCTCCAAGCCTGTGCCTTTTCCACTAACTCCTGGAGATTCTCGAGCTAGAAGCACTGGGGATTCCCACTGTTTCAGTGAACTGATATCTTCAGGGGCTGTCAATAGGCCTAGAATTATCTGCCCCTGAAATACATGGCCCCTAGTGTTACATGCTTTGCAGTTTTGTGCTTGCTTTTCGCTGAAGTCCTGTGTTTTGGTAACCCGTGTATTAATGTAGCTTCCACTCAGGTAAGTTTGATTGAGCACCTACAAGACACAGGTGCTGTGCTGAGGGTCACTTTCCACAAATGCAAACCTCCATGATCGTGTTGGATGACCCTGGACAGAGCAGGGCTTTTCATTCCCCTTTTGCAGACAGGAAGACTGAGACTCCAGATGCTGCCTCTTCTTGTCTTTTTTACTGGACTCAAATGTCCAAGGTTTTTTCTCCAGGTATTTGTGTGCTGGTTGGTGAGAGGTTCCTGGCACCCTTTCTGGGCCTTGCTCACTCCCTCCTGGGGACACTTCTCACCCCACGTGTGTCCCCAGCCATCTCCACGAGGCTGTCCCCTCCACAAGAAGTACCTCCCTTGCTCAGTGACTCTTCACCAGCATTTCCCAAAGTGTGCTCCTTGGAACTCCAGTTCCACAGGATAGTAATAGGTTTTTGATAAAGAAAATTAAGGGAGCGTGTATGTGAAAGTAGGGCGAGGTTCCATGATCAAGTGGGTTTGGCAGACACTGGGTTAAAGCCGAGCTACGTGGGTGTCTTTGCTGCAGGCGTCTCATGACCTTCAGCCTGCAGGTGTGTAGGGGGCCTCTTCACGGGGCCATGGAGCTTGTAGCATTTCACACATTCTTCTGATCACAGAATACTTCTCCAGGGCACTCTTGAAAGACACCGTTGGGGAAGACCCGCTTGACTGGGACAGTAGCAGCCCTGAGCCCTCCCAGCCCTGGGGGTGGGGCATGGGGTGCCAGAGCACCTCAGCTGGCTCAGGGTCCTTGGTAGCACACCCCCCCTGCAGAGGTGGCCTGCTTGGCAGTGGGACATCAAGGTGAGTGGGTCCCCTGACTTTGAGATGGTGGGGACCCTGCTCATGAGGCTCTCCGTCCTGGGAGACTCCTGCTGGGTGACGAGCATGGTTTTCCAGCATCCATACAGTGTCCTGCTAGGGTGTGCTGGGTGTCCAAGCCCCCACTGGCCAAGGCAGGGCTCCCACCTCCTTGCTGCAGTGCCAGACCATTATATGGAGGCCAGCTGGTTTTGCAAAGAGGGCATTTACTTCTTCATTCTTTGGTTCAATGAGCATCTACCCTGCACCAGCCCCATGCTTGTGGTCTAAACCCATGATGAAAAAGACTCATCTCTGCCCTCAGGGGAACCTTGGTACCTTAAAGGAGTCAAGCACATAGTAAAATGGTGCAGTGGTAGAGGTGTGTGCTTGGTGCACGGCACAGGGAAGGTCATCAGTGATGGCCCCAGCCCAGCCTGGGCAGGGCTCCGAGGAGAGAACTGGAGCTAGGTCTTAGAGGACAGGTCTGGGCATGGCTGGCAGGCGGGGAAGAGAAGGGGATCCCAGACTGGGAACAGCGTGTGCAAAAGCAGTATGTAACATTTGTGGGTAATATATCGTTGGGTAAGTTAGATACGTGTTTTTTTGATTTTTGGTCCTTTGGAATATGTTGGAGCAATCTGTTATCCTGGAAAGAGCACTGGATCTAGAGTCAGACCTAGCACTGGGTTTTGGCTCAGCCACTTCTCACTGGGTAATGTTGGATATGTTTCTTCATCTCTGTGAGCCTCAGTTTTCCTTTTGGTTATAAGGGGATAGTAATTTCCAAGGTGCCGAAGATCAGAGGAAAATGAGAAAGCCCTTTTCATACTGTGGAGCTATGCAGATGTGGGAAATCTCAGAGACAGTTGCACATTTTTAAATCCGCCCTCTCTCTTTCTCTCTCTGTGTCTCTCTCTCTCCCTCCCCCTCTTCTCCCCTCTCCCCTCTCCCCTCTCCTCTCTCCTCTTTCCCTTACCCTAATGAAGCTATGGCAGGGTGGGTGAGGCCGGAAGAAGTCACCTCCAGCAAGAGGTAGCAGCAGCTGAGATGGCTCTGCTGGCATCAGAGCCAGAGCCTGGGCAACAAGAGGGTCGACCTTCGGATCCCGCCCTCCGTCAGTGCCTGACTCTGGGCTTCCCAGCAAGGTGGACGGAAAGAAAGGAGACAGTCTGGCCAAACTATAGGAGCCGATGCAGTGAGCAGAGAGGGGCAGGGAACCCTCTCATTTGCTATTGCCATGGAGCTGTCTGAAGACACGTTACGTTGACCAGGCCCGAGGCTGGATGGCTGTGGACATCCACACTGTCCTGTGCTTCCAAGTAAGTGCCTCCTGAAGGGCCCGGGACCCTCCCCAAGAAGATTCTGCAGCCCACAATGAAGGTGCCATCCTGTGTCTGTCCTCCACTCCAAGCAAGTTAATCATGTCTTGTTAACCAGTAGGTCCTGTTCAACATTTAGAGACCTGATGTTTTCCCTAATAAAGTTGATACCAAATTCTGCAGGACTGGGCTGCGAGAGGAAATCCCCTGGGTAAGGTGGGTGGTCAGTCACCTCCCCTTGGGAGTTTCTCACTCACTAGTCAAATATTTCTTGAGGGCTTGCCAGGCTCCCCAAAGGCCCCGGGGGGCTCTGCGCCTCCTTAGCATGCACCCTAAGTGTGAATTTAGACCCTGCCTTAATTTCAGCCCCTCGGCGGAGGAGCCAGTCTCAGATAGACAGAGGTTCACCAAGGCTTGGGAATGACAAGAGGGAAGCAAGCACGAAGGATCACAGCAGTGCATAGAGCACAAAGCTGGCCCAGTTGACTTGTCTCAGCACACCCTGCGCCCGGCTTCCTCCCTGTGCAGACTGTGTCTCCCAGCCTAGTGGTGTGGAGTGCAGGGTTCCTCCCAGCTTCCTGGGCCCTGCTGGAACCTCCCCTCCAGGGCTGGCAGACACCGGCATGGCCATCCTTGTCAGGGAGACTTGTCCCCACCCTCCTGGTGGCTGTATCAGGATTCGGCCATACCCCAAGTCCTTACCGATGCTGCAGTATCCATTGATAAGAGGCCAGGATGCCATTTCATTTCAGCCGTAGAGTGGGTTTCCATCCTCACCATCAGACACTATTTTGTTATTTTCGGGCAAGGACTTGATTCTTTGAAAGATTTTGTTTGTCAAACTGTGTGTACTAAATAATGGTGAATCTATCTTCCCACTTTGTGCTCATCAAAGGCATAAAATGCTCAGATTTCTTCCAGTGATGGCTGTTATGTAGCAAGCCCCTGGGGTGTGCCAGAAGCTTCTAGAAGTCTACCTGTCTCATCTTCACAATAACCCTGTGAGGCAGCCTGAATATTCATTCCGTTTCTATCAGTTTGGTGACTGTGGCACACAGATGTTAACCACCTTTACCGAGGTCACGTGGCCAACACGGGACGGTTCGGTTTGAGTGCAGGTCTCACCTCGGAGCACAGGTGCTCGTCGCGATGTCTTGCTGCCTGTCAGCAGACGGTAACAGTGAATTGGCACAGCCCAGCCAACACCACCACAAATAAATGAAACGTTACTTAGTCTCTGCTGCTTGTTCACAGTGGGGGAGGGGGACGCTTGTGAAATACTATAAATAGGGTGGTGATTCTCTCTGCTTCTTTTAAGAATTCTCTTAGTAGGGCAGTGCTGGGGGCACCCCCAGTTTCAGTGCCTCACGCTGGCTGCTCAGCTCTAGGGAGCCTTGGGGAAGCAGAAGGAGGAGTGAGGCCCTGGGGCCCCAGAGGGCAGGGAAGGGTGCTAGGGAGGCTGTGGGCTTGGGGCCAGTGCTCCATGAGGAAGAAGAGGAACGTTCCAGGGATCAGAGCCCTCGGGAGGGGGGAAGCCTATGCCAGGGAGCTGGAGAAGGGATTGGACCCGCGGAGTGGTTCCCAGGCGCCAGTACCAGGTGGAGGTGATATGAGAGCAACAAGTACAAGGCTACGAGTTTGCCTGACACTGAGTATGTTCATTTTTGACAGGGCTGGCCTTGATTTTGACAAGTCCCTCCTACTTTGGGAGGGGGGTGTGGTGATGGTAATTTTAGTTTCACTGGAGTGTGGAATCCAGAAGTCTGAAGAGCACTGTTCTAGGTCACTTTTGAGATCCCTTCCAGCCCTGTGGTTCTGTGAAAAGCTATAGAAAGAAGGGGGAGTGGTTCCTCCGTAAGTTAAACATAGAATGACCAGAAAACCCAGCAATTCCACTCCTAGGTAGATGCCCCAAAGAACTACAAGTAGATATACAGACAAAAACGTGTACACAGATATTCATAGCAGCACTATGCACAATAGGCAAGAGGTGGAAACAGCCCAAATATCCGTCAGCTGATGAGTAGACACACAAAATATGGTGTAGCCGCACCATGGAATATTACTCGGCCAGAGAAAGGAAGTACTGATTCATGCTACAGCCTGGTGAACCTCGAAAACATCAGGCCAAATGAGAGAAAACAGACACAGAAAGCCACAGATTGTATAATATGATTCCATTTATATTACCATAAAAAAGTGGGGGGCTAGTGACCTGGCTGACCTGCACCTTCTCTGCCTTGCCCTTCAGTATGAGGGACACGTGGCCATTCTAGGGTCTTCCTTCCCTCTCCCTCCCATATGCACGTGCCTCTTGGTCAGGGAGTAGATGCACCGAGGGTTTCACGCCAGCGTTCCCAGGGCCCAGCACAGAAAATGCTTCACAAATGCACCCCGAATGGAGTGGGGCTGGTCCGGTCCTGGGGATGGTCTCCCGGCACCAAGTCACCTCCTGTGCTGGGGCCCTCTTGCCACTTCTCTGGTTTTCATTTCGTCTCTCAAGCTTCTCCACTTCCCTTGCTGGCAGCTCTTAGCGGAACAATTGTCTCCACTTTCAGCACAATCAAAAACACTCCCTTCGAGCCCGCGGATGAGTGTTCTCAGAAGTGCCGAGGCATTGGCGTGGATGCCCACTCCAAGGGACCTGTTCAAGTGTTGATGCCCTCAAGGGCCCCAGCCCGTGGCCTCCCACCCCCTCTCCACCTGCTCCCCCACCTCAGCCACAGCCCACGGCCCCTCCTCCCGCCCAGTCCTGCTCCCCACCCCTTCCACAGGTGCCCATCCAGAGACCAGTCACTAAGCAACAGCGGAGGCTGATCTCATAGTGTGCGTCCCAGGGAGCTGACCTGTTACAAGGGGCTTCCTAAGTGGTCAGGCTGTGCATGCACAGAGGGGAGCCTCAGCCATGAAGAAGGCGCTAGAGCTTCCGTTGTCCATGAAAATCATGGTGGATTCAATAGAATGAGGTGGCCACAGGGAAAGCTGCCTGGCCACATCCTCACAAGGGGCAGCAGACAAGAGCTTGTGTCAGACTGGATCTTCCAGGGAACTTCCATCGGCCACCTGGAGCCTTGGGCATGCCGGGGGCGGTGTGGGGGGCCCACAGCCCTTCCCAGGCGGGCGCGCACTGGTGGCACACCATGGTGGGCACTGGGGAAGTGCCAGGGAGTACAGCAAGGTCCCTGCCTTCGCAGAGCTTGTGACCCACTGGAGCAATAACAGTCCTGGCTCCGAAGGCTGGTGTGAGGACAGACAGTCCGAGTGCCCAGCACGGTGCCTGGCACATGGCAGGTATCCTCAGCATCTGAAGCTTTTAACCATTCATTTCTTCTCACCTCCTAGGTAGATGCCCCAAAGGAGGTCAGGACGTATGACCTCCCTGTCAACAGCCACAGAACTAGGTTATGGACCTGTGACAAGGGCCAGGAAGGCACTAGCCAGATTTATGGTGAGAATGAATGGAAAATATTTGTTAATTGGGAAGCAATAGACATAATTCAATTTATAAACCACAATTGTTTAAGGAAGAAGACAGAGTAAAGAAAATTAGGCAGGAGAAGCACAAGGTACAGACTGTGTTAGAGCTGTGTAGTAGGTTTACATCAGTCCCCTTTCCGTCATGCACTAAAACATAGTCACTTAGTATTCCTGGGTCACCTTGATTTTTTTAATTTTAAAAAGTTCATTTTTATTTTTAAAGAATTGTGCAAGTCATTATCAATGAGTCTATTCTGTTGTGCAAGACACATTGATGTTTTTATGTCCTCTGTTGAGAGCCCCAAAATCAAGTGTAGCTGTCATCAGAAGCCCATGGGGTTCCAGGATGTGCAGAGTCCAGGGCTGGAGGCCTAAGGAGCCCCTCTGTCGGGTTTCACACCTGGGGAAAAACTCCAAATGGGCTCCTATTCACACTCCTAGTGTGCTCTCCCAGCTCCTCGAGCTTCCTGCTGATGTGAGCATGGTTCTCTGCATGATTAATCATTCATGACACTTGAGTAGTGCTTGTCTAGCTATAGCCTTGCCTCTCAAAGTATGGTCTGTGGGCTGGTTACAGTGGCTCACACCTGTAATCCCAGCACTTTGGGAGGTTGAGGCAGGAGAATCGCTGAGGCCAGGAGTTAATGACCAGCCTGGGCAACATAGCAAGACCCACCGTTCCCTACTCCATCCCCTTCCCCCAGCATCTCTACAAAACAAATTAGCCAGGTGTGGTGGTGCATGCCTGTAGTCCCAGCTACAGGGGAGACTGAGGCGGGAGGATCACTTGAGCCCAGGAGTCGAAGGCTGAGAGAGCTATCATGGCGCCCCTGCGCTCCAGCCTAGGTGGGAGAGCAAGATCCTGTCTCTAAACAAAAGCAAAGTGGGGTCCATGGACCAATAGCTTTGGTGTTCCCTGGATGCTTTTAAGAAACGCAGGCCCTGCCACAGTCCCCAGGGGATGCATATACGCACTGTTGGCAAAGTGGTGGTACATTAATCTTATGCACAACATCATGTGAGCACTCTGATGCTCTTACACGGAGGGGGAAACGGGAAACCGGTTCTGCAAGCAATGTTACATGGATAGTTACGGTAGAACTGAGACTCACACAGGCTTCTCCTTCAACTCCAGTAAGCACTTATTGTGGTTTCACAAGCACATTTACTCCTCTCCTCCACCCAGAGGTACCGTCATTACTACACAGTTTACAGATGAGCATAGTGAGGCAAACAGAGAAGTTAAGTAACTTGCCTGAAGATGACTACCTTGATCTAGACCTACCTCATTATGGAATTGATCAATTAGGATTCATAAGCAGCTTAAGCAGGTCTGCAGGGTAGGGTACTCATATTCATCCTGGCTTAGTGGACCCCAGGTCAGGTCCATGTCAGAAAACTTGGATTTGAGTCCTACTGACACCACTGAGGAATAAGAGGGCAGATCACCTCATCTCCAAGGCCTCAGTTTTCCCTTCTGTAAAATCTGGCAAGGCTGTGGTGAGGCGTAAATGAGGCAGTAGATGCTGGAGTGTGCTGTAAAGTGCTATGCACACAGTAGTTAGTGGCTTTATTCTCCAGGGACCCTGGCACGATGGTGGAAGAGGAAGAAGCTTGGAGAACTGGGAAGTTGCAGTAGGTGGAACTTCAGGGTTGCCATGGAAACCAAAGCTCTGAGGCTGATCAAGGCAGGAAATACCATCTGGTTTTAAACACCAAAAAGCTTCGACTCACACTGGACTTATTTCTGTAAACAGCAGAATTAACATCATCCCCTAGCAGCTACGTCAACCCAGAGCAAGCTGGAAATTTTTGTCTTTCCCCTGATTTCCATGGTTGGATCTGGACAAAGCACCTCAGGAACTCCTTGTTCATCAGCTGTCACTTCCAGAGAAACGTGGACATCACTTAATAAATCTGAGCTTAAATGAAAGAAAAACACCCACCCCTCCCCCTTCCCAGGCTTTGCAAGCACGGTGGAAAGGTAGAGATGGTGCCCAGGGACAGAAGGGAAACCTGGGGTCCCTGTCGGTGCTAAAGCTGGAAGGGCACTGAGCATCTGGTCTCCTTTCCCCCAAGTTATGGGTGGTTAAGTAGGCCCAGAATGGGATGGTGCCTGCCCAAGGTCACACAAGAGACCAATGACAAAACTGCAACTTGCACCTAAGTCTCTCAACTCTCGATTCACTGTTTTCCACTTGGCCAATCACACCTTCCTTTGATGTTTGTTCCAGCATCGTAGTGTCGCTCCCTGGGAAGCACTGAGCTTGGGATTTCTCTGCTTCCCCATGGGCTCTGAGGAGCAGGAAGCAGAACATGTCTTCAGTCCCACGCCTCCCAGGGATATCACAGGGAAGCCATTGTTTCTTTGTTTTCTTGGGAGAAACAATATTTCTGTAAACCATATGAACCGAAACAAATCAGGATGAAATTTTAAAATCGAAAGGGCTATGACTTTAAGTTTTCAAATTCTGGAGTACTATCCCGGTTTCATTGCAGCCCCCAAATACACCAGTGGTCTCGTGGGGGTGAGCACTTCTATCACGGGGCTACTAGGAATCATTTAAGCAGAGAGCATTGCTGGGAATGTAGGCCCAGAGTGGCAGCTGCTGTGCTGTGCAGCTCTGCTTGCCCTCTCTGAGCCTGTTTTCCCATGTGAGTATCTCTGAGGTTCCTTCCAGCTCTGACATTCTGTGACTTGATAACCATTTTCAAAGAAAGGAAAGGAGATCCATTGCTCCTTGTTCATCAGCTGACATGAGCCTGAATTGAGAGGCCAGGCCCTTCGGCTCCCTGCTGACCGGGACCTGGGAGTTTCCTGTGAATGGGGCTTGGAGGGAAATGGTCTCTATCCAGCCTCAAGGGGAGAGGGGCATCTGAGAACTACCGCAAGCCATAGACCCAGGACCCTGGCAAGTGACACCCAAGGGTAGCTCCAGAGCACTCATCTGCAGCTGTGTTCACTCCAAGCCACTGCACCACTCCCTCTGACATGCAGGCTGTGCCCTTCAGCACCTTCGTCCTCTGTTCACCCACGGAGGTACAGGAAGCTTCGTCTCCTGGGAGTGGAGGCAGGGACTGTGGAGCTAGCTGGACAATCTCGTGGGCCTGCAGAGCTCGGAGAATTCAAACCCTTGAGTGAAGCCCCTCCCCACATGTCACTGAGGGCTGTGTCTGGGTCCTGTTGTGTTCATGGGAACCTGCATCTCTGAGCCCTCACTCGCCTTCTGCCCCTTGGGATAGGTGAGGTCCTCCCATCCCTTTTCCACTTGCTTGGAGCTATGGAAACCACCTCATAGCTGTCTCAAGGGACTTCCCAAGCCTCCGCAGCCGGGTTTGGGGATCCCTGGGGTTGCCAGGGCTTCACGAGCTGCCTAAGCTGTGGGGGAGGGAAGACCTGGAAAGCACTGTCTGAGATTTATTTCTAACCTGGTTCCCTGGGGAGGAAGATGGCGTGTTTCAGTCAGGAAGAACTTGAGAAATACCAAAGAGAGCTGAAGTCCCCAAATTATAAAGCTCCATGTTTCCAGTCCAACTAAGGGCAGGGACATAGCAATCCTAGCTGTGTGGGCCTGGGGAAGTTAGTTAATCTCTCTGTACCTCTGAATCTCTGTTTTCCCACTTGTAAAATGGGGATAATAAATCCCTCCTTCTGTATTGTTCATGAGGATTAAATGAGAAAAAGTATCCCCAGTGCCTAGCACACAGTGCTTAACAAATTTGTGAAAGTTGGAAAGCACTTCCATTTCCACTCTCCAGCTGAAGCTTCTTAAGGAAAAGTATGCGTGGTAAATCCCATTTTGCAAGCTGGGGTGAAACCCCACCTCAGACAGGTAGGGTGAGTTGTGAAAGATCACAGACCAGCTGCGTGTTAGACTGGCATCCGTCTGCCATCTGAGTCCAAGACTCTATCCGTCTCTCCACAACCATGAAATGTGTCACTTTCTGAACCCTTTAAGAAAATGAAGGGAATAAAAGTAAATTTGAAGCGTGTATATTCCCTTAAGACATGCGGCAACTGAGAAATGCTAACTTTCAATTTTTTATTTACTTTCTTTTCTTGCAGTTCCCTGAGAGGGATGTGGTTTGGAAGCCAGTTTTGTTACGTGCATCTTTCCTTCATATTCTGCCTTGCTATTTCCAACTGTGGTGTTATTTGTGATGACGATGTCTAGTATGTTCTCTGGGAAGTTAACACCCCAGAAAACAAAGTCTTCTTTAGTGATGAACACTCAGCCTGGAAGCAGAGACAGAGAACATCTCCCTGAGACAATAGCTTGAAATTGGGCTGCATAGAAAATCTGGAGAAACAACCAAGGTTTTTCCTCGCGCTGCAGTTGGAGGCTTGTAGAACTGCAATCTGGGAAACTGAGGGACGTGACCTGCCAGGGTCAGAGAGCTGGTAAGTAGGGATAGACTTCTTTTTTTTTTTTAATTTTATGAAAAAAATTTTTTCCTTATGTTTATTTATTTTTCTATTTTTAAATTTTTTTAGTTGTCCAGCTAATTTCTTTCTATAGTTTTAGTACAGACGGGGTCTTGCTTTTGCTCAGGCTCGTCTCGAACTCCTGAGCTCAAACGATCCGCCTGCCTCGGCCTCCCAGAGTGCTAGGATTACAGGCGTGAGCTACCGCGCCCGATCAAGGGATAGACTTCTTAACAAGAGACAAAAGCACAAAGTCTTAAGGCAAATCATAGTAATAGATTGGACTACATAAAAATTAAAGATTTCTTTTTAAATGAAGGACACAAAGTAAACAGGGAAAAGGTATTTGCAGTGTCTAAATCTGACAAGGGAGTAACAAGGGATTCATAGCTAGATTCTACAAGAAATATTTGCAAACCAAGAAAAGGTAGTTCGCAGAAGCAGAACCTAGACTAGCTGACAAGTATGTGAAGAGAGGCTCAACCTCACCAGTAACTGAGAGAAATGCAAATTACAAGAAGACTCCATTTTATACCCGTCAACTTCAATCATTAGGAAAGTAGATAGTGCTAAGTGTTGGCAAGGATGTGGGTCATGTTCCCTGGCATAGCCATCCAGAAAGCAGCCTGGCATATTTTAGGGAAGTGGGTATGTGCTGCCTGAGGTGACAGTCCCAGGCTTGTGTGCCCTGAGATGGCTTTCTCATCCTCCTCCTGCTGTCCAGTTGTCATGGGGATCTGGTCCCTTCAGGTGGCATTTCTCAGGCTCCTTGTCAGCTGACTTTCGCTGAGGGGCCCTGACAGGCTCCACTCTTTCACCTCGAGAGAGACATCACGGCCAATGGGATCCCACTCAGCACCAAGCTGTGGCAGTTTGGGGTGATGACTGACATGTGCGTCTGGGACTTCCTGTTCTGCCTTCTTGCTGCAGACTGTCAGAGGAGAAGAAGCCAGAGTGTTCTCCCTCTTGGCCTTAGGTGGCATCTCCAGCAGCAGCTACATCTCCTCCAAAAGGCCAGCTCTGTCCCAGTGGCTCAGCTGTGATTCCAGCTTTATCAGCTAACCCCTCCCCTGTCTGTCCCTCCACCCTAGGGAAGGTGGCCGTTTCCTGCTGTTACTAGTTTCTGGACTGTCTCCCCATCCCCAAGCAGTTTTGTACTCTTCCATTCCCCAAGTAACCAATCCCCTGCATTCCAAGTCCCTCTGTGTTAAATACTCAGGTAGTTTCTATTTTCTGGTTAGACCGGTTACTATACCTGTGATCCAGCAGTCCCAATCCTAAGTGTGTACTGCAGAGAAACTCTCATGTCAATCCCTAGGGAAAGATGTGCAAGGATATTTACAGTGCTTGTGAAAACAGAGAGTGGGAGGTAGCCTGGGCACCACTGCTAGAGGAATGAATGTTTAGTAAGGATTGATAAATATGTGACATGTATGGGGCACATTGCAGGAGTGACCATGTTGAAAGTTGGGAGAGAAGTGGGAATTAGGCACAAAGGGAAAAGTGAAGTGGGAGAAGAGCCTTGTGTAGAATGGATGATGAATGTGTGTCTCCAACTCAACCTCTGCAAATGAGGTTTAAAAAAGTGTACACTGTGCCCTCAAAGGATGAGTGGGAAAGAGTATGATCATCCAGGCAGACGGAATAACACAAGGAAGGGAACAGAGGCCTAGAAACAGTTTATCCAGGGAATAGCAAGAAGTGGGATATGGCTGGGACCTGGGGTCTATGCTTGGCAAGGCAAGTTGGGGGAGGCCCTTGGGGCCTTTGAGCCTTATCAAGGATGCTGGACTCTGCCTGTGCAATCACAGAATGCCAGCTGCATGCAAAAGGTCTGAAAGATCTGTTCAGCCTCTCATGGGTAGATGGGGAAACTGAGGTCCAGAGAGGGGCAAGGGATTGGCCCGAACATCACGCTGTGGTAAAACAGGTCCAGAGCCCAGTTTCCTGACTCCTATTTAGGTCATTCCCTCTTCTTTTCTCTTCCCTAAGCCCCCAACTCTGTGCTGAGAACTGTGCTGGCCCAGGGGACACAGCCCCTGCCCCCAAGGAGCTCTACTACTGGGAGGAGATGGATAGAGTCAGATGGCCCTGATATGTGGTGAGATGATCTCCCAGTGTTCATGCCTTTTTGAAGACCAGCAGAAGAACTTCCAAGCTGAGCCCAGCCCAGATTACAGACACACACAAAAAAGTGGTTGTTATTTTAAGCCGCAAATTTTGGGGGTGGTTTGTTATACCAGCAATAGATTACAAAAACATGCAGTATAAAGTTCTCACTCTTAAGTGGGTACTGAAAAGAATGCATTCACACGGATGTAGAGAGTGAATCGATAACTAATGGAGACTCAGAAGGGTGAGGGTGTGTGTTTGGGGGGGAAGATGTTGAGAAATTGGTGAATAGGTACAATGTATGTTATTTGGGTGATAAGTACCCTAAAAGCCCTAACTTGACCACTACCAATCTATGCATGTAACAAAACTGCACACACACCCCATAAATTTGTACAAATAAACAAAGTGAAGATTGGAAAAAAAGTTGAAAAGCACAGAGAATGTGGTAGACCAGAGGGAGTGAGAATCAATCTGACCCAGAGGATTCTGAGAGCTGAGCAGGGTAGAGGAGAAATTACAGACAGAGAAGATGAGTCTTGGGCGTCACCAATGCATTTCAACAGATCTCTAGCTGAGGACCTACTATGTGCCAGCTGGGCTGGGCTTAGGAGGAGACAGAGAAGGGTAGACACAGCTTAGTAAAGAGGCAGCTTGAATCTCAGCAGTGATGGTGCAAGGTAGGAAGTAGGAAGTGCTTAGTGCCCTGCAAGAGGTGAGGGGAAAGGTTGGGGGTGTGCAGGAGACAGCAGAGTTGTCTCCTCCTCGGAGGGACACCAGGGAAGGCTTCACAGAGGAGGTGGAATTTAATTTGGGCCCTGAAAAGTGGGTAGAACTTAGAGCTGGTGGGGAAAGTTTTCCAAGTGGAGGGTTTCCTGTGCACAAAGAAGCACAAAGCTTGCGATGCATGGGCCGGCAGGGAGTCTGAAGTGGCCAGGACCAAAATGATCAGATAAGCACAATGAGAGATGATAGTCTTGCTCTCTGTTGTAGATAAACCACATATATGAAAAGATATTTTAAAATTAAAGCAAGCCCTAGTAACACTCTGGTTATGTGAGTTAGGGAGAGAATGAACCCCGAATGAGAGATTCCTTCCAAAGTCGTTCACGTTATCATCATGGATTGGGAGACAAATAAATGCCTAAAAATAGATATAGAACATTAATGTTTCATTGATCATAATACCATTTTCATGAACATTAAAAATACAGAATTTTGGCAAGAAATAATTTTCACAAAAAGGGAGAAAAGAGGTATTTGGAAGGGTTTGGTATCTCTTTCCACACCCCTTTTGATCTGCTGGCAATCATTTTTGGGGGGCCTGTTTGGTATCACAGTAGAGGGTGAGAGGGCACAGGTGGTAGGGCTGAAGGCTCTGGAGACTTTCAGACCAGTTAGAATCCCAGCTTTGCCCCTTTCTAGCTGTAAAGTGCTAAGGCACCTGGTAAATGCTCAATACAGTGTTTTTTGCTAAAGTTGCTCATGATTGTTATTCACCCATCTTAAAAAGAAGAAGCTGAGGCCAAGGAGCTCCCAAGTGTCGGCATGTTGGGGAAAGGACGCAGTCCCCACGTCTCCTCCTTTGGCTCCCCCTGTCTCTCCTCCCCGCACCCCCTCTTCTCTGCCCCTAGAGGTTGTGCTGTCATCTGCCGAGGTGCTGAAGTGAGGATTGAACTCCAGGCCCTCTGACTCCCATCTGGGTTGCTTTATAAGGACCTCCAAGGTGCCAGTAAATCAGTTGACGCTCTTGGATTCTCATACCCAGCATCAAACCATGTCCAGAGAAGAACATGCAAGCAGCAGGGGACTTTGCCAGAAGAAATGACAAAGGAACAGTAGGAGACATCAAGTGCCCACCTTTGACAAAGGGAAATAAAATAATATGAAAAGTTACAAAATCAATCATGTACTTAACCTTGAAGCTGTGGTGTGGTGGAAAAGACTGGCTGGCTCCGTAAGTCCAGAATTACCGTGCAAAAGTTTTCACCTTTCCTGTGCTGTCTTGGGCAAATCATCCAACCTCTCTAAGACCTCGTTTCCTCTTCTGAAAAATGGGCATACGAATCCCTCGTAAAACCATTAATGATAATTCAATGAGGTGATATATGCTTCTAGATGACACTGGACAGACATGAGGCTCGAGCAGGGACGGGGCACGACCCCTGAGCTGTCTGTGCCTTGCTCTGCAGAGGGAATCTGCACCTCCCCCAGACTCTCCAGAGGTTTCCTAACCACCCTCTCCCCAAATTTGAGAGACACTGATGACTTCTCCTTGTTTCTATTATAAGATTAAATCTAATATTGAAAAAGATCAGAGAGATAAGAAGAATTGAAAAAGGAAAAGCAGTAGTAAACAACAGATATCAAATGTAGTGGGTTTTGGGTTTTTTAAAAATCTTTTTGTTGTGTTGTTGTTGTTCAAGTTTTTTAATGAACTGAACTTGTCATCCTCTGGACAAACTTTACAAAATGAACATAAAAGGGAAAAGAATAGAACCAAAAGCAGTAACAAAACTGCAAAGTGATACAATAAACTTTTTTTTAATAAAAGGAATACATGCTTATGGTGAAAGGTAATTCAAGCAGTATAAGGTAGAAAATAAATCTGTTTTTACCCCTCCGGTTATCCCTTATCCCTGGTCCTATTAGCCAGAGTTCACCACTCTCGGAAGCAAAGAACTTTTTATTTGTTTTCACATCGCAAGTAATGGTATCCATTTTTTTGAAGGAGAAGATGGAATTCAGAAGATTCCCAGAGGCATCTAATTTGCTAAAAGATAATGAACATCTTATGAAAGAATTAAGTGTTTTCCTAGATCTTGACAAAATAAAGATATCAATCAAAGAAACTCCCCAAAGCAAGTCCAGATGGCCATGCAATTGAACTTTATCATGCTCATCGGCCTGGCAATCCCCATGCCCTTGAAATACCCAGGAAAACCATGCAACAGAAGGCAACACCTGATACATATAGTGAACTCCTTATAAAACCAACCCAAAACTGGAGAAAACCTATAAACTTGTTACTTTGTTCAGTATACCTAATGAACATGGGAACAATTTTTCCTCCAAACCGATCCTCCAAACACAGCCACGGATCCATCTGATGCAGGGGGTCTTGTGCAGCGTGGGGCGATATCAGGAAATGAGATTATCATTCATCACATAGTGTGTCATCCCAAACTGTTTGACTATGTCGTAACTCCAAATTTTAGAAGCACGTGAATAAACAATAGGGCATTGCTATGGTCTGAATGGTTGTGTCCCTCTAAAATTCATGTTGAAATCTAGTCCCCATGTTGGTGGTATTAAGAGGCGGGGACTTTAGGAAGTAATTGTGTCACGAAGGCTCCACCTTCGCGAATGAGATTAGTGCCCTTATGAAAGAGGTTTGAGAGAGTCGTCTTCCCCTTATCTCACTGGAGGATGCAGAAGGCACCATCTATGAGGAGCGGGTTCTCACCAGACACTGACTCTTGTTTTATCAACAACAAATTACCCGGTCTAAGTTATTTTGTTATAGCAGCCCAAATGGATTAAGACGAACATGTTGGACTTCACCTAAATTACCTATGCAATTCGAATGGCTGGAATATTAAGAAATGAGCAAAGGGTAACTAAAATACCACTAAAGTCAGATGTCAGCCTATCTGTGTCCTTTGTTATTTAATATAATATAGAGTGTGGTGGGGGGGCAGGAGGAATAACTGATTTCATTAGCAAAAGCAAATTAAAAGACTCACTGTTATTCAAAAAGACAGACTTGGAAGAAGATTGGCACGATAGGATGCTACTGCTTTCTATCCCAGCGTGCTCCTGAAAACCAAGCCATAAATCAGATCCTTGAAAAGCAAATCATATTTACCCAATAGGAATGATGTTATAATTGAAGATTGCTTTGCTGATCAAGAATTGGGCATTAAATTAATCCTATGTAACTCCCTGCTCCCCTTGCAAGCTGACATGACAGCCAGCCACAGGGAAGAGAGACTTCTGTGGCCAACTCCAGCCCTCCGCCACTGTCTCCTGGCCCTCAGCAGCTCAAGAGGAAAAGGGTAATCCTTTCGCCCTTGTGAAAAACCTCATGAAGAATCACACTCAGGGGCCATCCTTGTCTCCCCCTCCCCCCATTGTAGAAATGTGTGCAGGTGTCCAGGTATAGCGAATAGTGCACACCTCTTCATTCAACGACATGGAATGCTGGCTTTATGTATGCCTATGGTCTCACACATGGAAAGGGACCCAGACTTGTGAATGACTAACTGTACAATGCAGTGTGATACCAAAAAGCTTTTCTAGAATATGTTGAGATAAAGAAGAAATATTGTATTTCACTGAATCTAAGACACCATTATTTTATGTATTAACAAGAAAGAAAAAAAATACTTCCAACTATAAGATGCCATCAATGGCAAAGTGCATCCTAATTCCAGAGTTGAATAAGAATGTGAGTCTTAGAATGGTGAAATGTGGTAATTAACTTTTAAAGAAGTGATAAGTGTTATTTCTCAGCATGAACCAAGCCTTACTATGGGAGCTGAGAAAACATAGCAATTATTTCTGCTGGAGTGACTAGAGAAGGTATCACAGAGGAGCTGACAGTTGATCTGGATCTTGAAGGATTTTGCCAGTGGGAGAAGGAATGGGAAGAACATTCCAAGTTGAAGGAATAGCATTAGCAAAGGTATGGAGGCAGAAAAGGGGTCCATGTTTATGGACGAGCTAATATATTCTAAGTAATTAGAATACAAAAGGTGTAGGGAGAGACAGCTGCTTGCTAAAGCTGAAAACATCAAAGCCACATTGTAAATAGCCTATAACAGCAGACTTAGGAGTTTGTATCCCAGAGGTAATAGGGAGCCTCAGAACGTTTTGAGCTGGGGAGTGACATGATGTGGAAAGGTCAGTTTGGCAGGGTAAACGAAGACTAGGTTGGGGAAGTGTAAGAATAGAGGCAGTGATACAGGTTGCTATATTGCAACTAGCCAGGTTGGGGGTGGGTGGAGAGAAAACCATACACATGGATCTACGTGATGACGTCAGATTTTACAAGGCTAAGGCTACCATACGGCAATGAGAAGGAAAGATCTGCAATCATACACAACAACATGGATGGATCTCCCAAACACAATATTAAGTGAAAGAAGCCAGACACAAAGAGGACAGATGGCAATTCCATTTATATCAAGCCCAAGAAGAAGCAAAAACCAATCTATAGTGTTAGCAGTTAGCTTGGTGGTTACCCTTGGGAAGGGTACTGACTGGCCAGGGACACAACCTCTGGGTGCTGCTCGTGTTCAGGTTGTTGGTGCTGGTTACATGCGTGTGTTCACTTCATGAAAATTCACTGAGCCATGCACTTAAAATTGTTCGTTGTTCTGTATATATGTTATATTTCAATAAAATTTACCAAAAAAAAAAAAAAAATTAGGGCCACGGAGAGAAACTGAAAGTATGGTTCCAGAATGGAGGGGCAGCAGGAACCTGTTGGAACACATGGGCACTTAGTCCCAGAATAAGTTGAGGCTTTGGAAGAACATCACAGACCACCAAAGGGGCTTTGTGTGGTGCATGTAGAGCAAGCATGGGTAGGTGTCAAAAAGAAAGCAGAGCTTTCTCATTTCCAGACCTGTAGCAGAGACACACCAGATGTTTTGGTGGATAATGACCAGCACACAGGAAATAGTGGAGCAAGCATAAAATGAAAGATGAAGAGATTCTCAGAGGGTGTCTAGATGCTTTCAATTAGCCTATGTCCCCAGTCCAGATGAACAACCTGTCAAGACAGGTCAGGGCGTTGTAGAGGGATCCAGAGAGAGCGTCTGAGGGTCTTGGGGAGATGAGCAAAAGGAAGGATTAAGTGGCAGGGGTTGCAGCAGGGCTCAGGTTTCCTGAGGACTTAAAAGGTGACTTCTGCAACAGGGGCTTTGGGTGTTGATCCTCAGCAACATTGGAGAACTGACTGTGCAAATGATACGGGATCACACAGAGAGGACAGGAGTGCCCCCTAGTAGCAGGTGTGTGTTCACCAAGAATGAGCCCAGTCACCATCACCTTTATTTGTGGAGTTATTAATATTAATCTGGCAGGTCAGAGAAATGAGGAGACAGCATGTATCCACTTTTCAGCAAGGGCTTTAGCAGACTTCTTACGATATTCTGGAGTGCAAGGTGGTGAAGGGCCGCCAGGGCGGGGAAAAGGGGGCAGGCATGGACTTCAGCAAGAGATTAGAATCCAGGGTGAAAGCTATAGGAAGGCTGACTTTGAAAAACGTGTGAAAACCTTATGAATCAAGTGATCTGCAGGCACTGATCTTGCCATCCTTAGTGGTATTATTATTGTTATTTATTGCATGCCTAATAAATGCCTAGTACTGTGTTGGGTACTTTATATGCATTATCTTACTTAATAAAAGAGTTCATTACATGTAAAGTGCTTGAAACAGTGGCTGGCACATGTGAGTGCTCAACACATATTAGCTGTTATTATTGATATTTAATCTTCACAATAACCCTATGAAAGAGGAACCATTATTATCCCCATTTTACAGATGAGGAAACTGAAGCTCAGGAGGTTAAGTAATTCACCCAAAGCTGTACCACTAATAATTAGTAAACCCAGATCTGAACCCAGGGCTGTCTAGCTCCAAAACTCACCATTGTCCCTAAGGAGTAAAGAGAAACTCATATATTTGGCAGGTGTGAGACCAGAGACTTTATAGGTCTCTTCTCTGTCTAAGGCTCTGTTCCAGAAATGTGCATCTTGTCCATCCATGGTCCCCTTTGTCAGAGATCTTATTGGTTCTGTAACCTCTAAATGAGAGGGCCTTTGGCCCCTTTGCTAGCCTCTGGAGACCACCCAATTATAAGCTGAATTTCCCACCTTTGTCACTTCAGGACCTGTCCTGCTGACGTGGAGCAACCTTCCACAGTTCTCAAACCAGAGGAGGCTCTAGGCTCTGCTGTTCTGCCTCAGGCATGGCAATGATTCCTGCAGGATTTAGTCATGGACTCTCCAGGACAGATGCTCTCTTCCCTAATAACCCAGAAGACCCAGATTCATCTTTAATTCACTGGGAGACCCAGGCCAACTCGTTTCACTTCTCTTTGGTGCTGGCCTTCAGCAGTGTTCTTTACCTCTTTAAGACTTTCCTTCTCAGTCCTACAAGGGCATCTTCAAGGAGAGGTAAGTGGAGCAGGAATTGGGGTCAGACATACTGGGTCTGGGCCCCCTCACTGCCGCTGTCGAGCATCATCAGGCACACTATTTAATCAATCTGGGCCTCGGTCTCTTACTTTGCAAAACTGGGATCCTAGCATTTATTTTTCAGGCAGTCGTGAAGATTAAGATGATGCATCCCAAGGTGTCTGGCACAGAGTAGGTAGGTGTTTAATAAATGGTAGCTACTGTTATTACTCGAACTGTGTCACCAGACCACATTGGATGCCTGAAACCTAATTTTACAGTTTAAAAAACAAGCCTTGTGGAAAGGGAAAAGCAACTTAGATTCATTCAGTTACTCTTTTTTAGAGCCATCATTTGTAACTTATCATGTAAAAAAAAAAAGAGGAGATGAAAACAAATAAGGTACCTCAAAAAAAAAAAGGGCTGAGCCATTTAATTGAAAGAAACATTTCAATGTAAACACGAATGAGAAATACATGGGAGATGTTTGCAAAGATGCTATATGTATATATATATATGTATATGTATATGTATATGTGTATATATATACACGTATTTATTTTTTAAGAAGAAAGTAAGAGAAGACCTTGCTGCTGCTGGGAGTTAGAGTAGAGGGTGGCATGGATGACTGGGTCAAACTGGGAAGAGGGTATTGGAAACGGGGGCCAGTTCCTGGAAGCAGCAGCTGTGGAGGGCAGATCCGAGCAGGCCTGGGTGGCAGGGGTGACCAGCCCAACGTGGAAGGAGAGCAGACAGCAGAGGAAGGCCTGTTAGCTTCCCAATGTTGGGATCTGCTTAAAGGGATGGAGTGTCCTGCTGACAGGCAGCCAAATGGGCCACAAAGCCCCAGACTCACCAGAAAGGGAGCAGGCACCAAGTCTCAACCACTGAGCTGGGGTTTGGAGACTGATTTCTGTGTGTAGGGTGAGGGTGTGGGAGAAAGGATTGCTAAGGAGGCAGGTTGCTGGGAAGAAGACAAGAATTTAAGCCATTCAAACCTGAGCTGACATTGATGTTTTATCACTTTCTGGAGGTGCACCCTGAACAGGTTGCTTTCTAAGTCTCTCTTAACTCTCTTATAAGGTAGATGAGCTCATGGGAATCAAGTGTTTCCCACAGTCCTGAGACTTGGCCAACACATTTTATTCTCATTAATAAGAACAGTTATTACTCTAGACACTTCTCATCCTCTCCTCTGCTTATACCCTGGTCTGGCACCAGATGGGGCTTATTGTAATGGCCTCTTAACTGGTATTCCTACTCCCATCCTTTGTCCCACTAATTTGCCACTTGGCAGCCAGAGTGGCCCTGTCACTGACCCATGCAGTACCCTCCTACGGTTCCCATTCCATGTGTACAGACCAAGGTCCTCACAGTGCCCAGGCCCCATACGAGCCCACTTGCCTGTGGCTTTGGGCCCTACTGCTTTGCCCCTTGCTCACTCTGCTCCTGCCACATTGGCTTCCAGATTGTTCTTTGAACATGCCAGGTGCACTTCTGTTGCGGAGCCTCTACGTTTGCTATTCCTCTGCATGGTATACTCTTAGCATGTTTTTCTTACTTACCCTTTTCAGGTCTTTGCTGAGAAGTCACCTCAGTGTGTCCTTCCCTGACCTCCCTGTTTCAAATTGCAGCCCCACCCTGCCAGTCTCCATCTTCTTTCCCGCTTTATTGTTCACCACAGCACTTTTCGTAAACTGACATACTAAAATATCTTCTTATACCCACTTATTGCTTCTCTTTCTCCACTAGAATGTCAATTCTACAAGGGCGGGGATTTGGGGCTGGTGTGTTCTCTCCTATATCCTCAGCAACTAGGACACTGTCCAGCATGTCATAGGGCTTCTGAAACATTGCTTGAAGGAACGAGTAAGTATTATAAAGCAAGAGGCTGGACCCCAGCTCTACAGAAACATGAACTCTAGGCTGGTGACTGAGGCAGGAACTCACACTCAGGAAGGATCCCAGGGACCCAGTTACCCAAACTAGAACACAAGGCCAGGTTAGGATCTCCTAATCCAGGCATCAGAGATAGCATGTGAGATCAGAGCTTGGCCTTGCTCCTCTGCTCAGGGCTGGTCCCAGGCCATGCATCTTGGAGCCTGGTCACCCCATAAGTGGAAACAGAGGGACTGGAGGGCAAGATGCCAGGCAGGGCCTTCAATCCATTAGTGAAAATCAGACAGAGTTACCCCAGCTTTCGACTTATTCCCAGATGTCAGTGGATACTCCATATTGGCACAGTTTACAAGGAAAACACAAATGACTAAGGGGAAAAAGAAGAAAAAAAATCTGAAAATGCTCATTCACAGACCTGAACTGAGGAGTTGAGGAATGGTAAGTGCCAGAAGCCTATGATTAGAGGGCGTTTGTGATGTCAAGTGAGACAGCAGCTGAGCAAATGTCTGGGGATCACACTGTCCTTTAACTGTGTGTGTATGTAAATATATATTTATGGAGATGCTCAGGTGAGCTCTGCTCATGCAAACTGTCCAGCTTGGGGAGGAGGAAAGGCTGAGTAGAGCTGCGAGTGTCTACAGAAGCCTAAAAGAGAAGTCGGAAGGGAGAATTTGGCCTGGTTTCCCTGGCGCTGTCCAAGGTACTTCCCAGTAGTTCTGCTCAACCTCCGCTCAGGTCTTCCTGTTTCTTGCTGATAACGCGGCCCTGATTCAGGGCCGCCGCCGCCTCACTCCATAGGAGTGGGTCTGTGGACACTATCTGGAGCACATCCTTCACCACATACCTGAGGGAACCGAGGTCCAGAGTAATTGAGCATCAGGGCATCCTGGCTCCCACTGAACGGTGTACAGACGTCCTGCTGGCCCTGGGTTCCATCCTCCCTCCGTAGCTCTGTGTACTTTGATTAGCTAGGGAACCTCTCTGAGCCTCAGTGTATTCACCTGTAAAGCGAGGGTGATAAACGCAGTACGTTTAGTTCAGAGGGCTGTTGTGAGCGTTACATTATGAGTCGTGTATTAATACAACAGTAAGTGCTCAGGGAAGGTTGAACTCCCATCCTTGTTACAAGGTCGTCGATAAGGCCCACAATGCCTGGCTCAGGCTCAAGGATGTTTTGTGATTTGATGTCCTACTGTGTCCCCAGCATTAGTCAGCCCCTGGGATTTTATAAATTAATGACCACGATTCCCTTTCTTCAAGCATGAAGAGGCACAGGGGACCAAGGTCTTAGGTCAGCTCATTCGGGCACATCTGATCCGGGACTGCTTTGCCTAGGATTGGCCAGCGCGGCCAGTGCGACCTGGCAGAGAGAGGGCCAAGTCCAGAGAGAGGACCCCCGCTCGAGGTCCGGCCTGTAGTGTTCCCCTCCTTCGCCCGGGGGAGAATTCTAGGGCGGGGCCGTCAGGGGTGGGGACGCGGGGAGGTCAAATGCCTGGAGGGGGCGGTAGTGCACGAAAGGTTCGGACCCCAGCTTCGCCTGGGGTTGGCAAAGGGAGGCCACTCCGTCTGGCGGGGAGGGGAGGAGTGTCCTCAGCCAAGGCCCTAAAGGCCGGACCGCCTAGCACCAAGGGGCGTTTGAGCTCCAGCAGGCGTCTTCCACGACCCTCCGGGCTCGGTCAGGACCCGTGGGTGCCAGAGCAGAACAGGAGAGAGTAGGCTACAGATAGATATCTCCAGGACGCCTTCTGGGAACCTTCGCCCGCCCAGACTTCTCGGCCAGACCTCCGAGAGGCAGTTCCAAACCACCGTGCAGGTGCTACAGGAAGCGCTCGGCGAAGCAGCGGCGGCCACTGCGTGTGCCAGAGCGCGGTCCTGGTTCCCCGATCGCTGTCCCCGGGCGCTCTGGTCCCCGGCGGTCGGCGGGCCGGGGGCGCCTGTGTGCGTGTGCCGGGAAGGTGGCCCTCCCCACGGCCGCCGCAGCGCCAGCACCTCCCCCTCCCCCGGCGCGCACGGCTCGTCCCCGTCCCTGGAGGCGGCCCGAGCCGCCGCTGAGCAGCCTCGCCTTCGCCTCCCGCGTTTCCTGCCGCCCGCCCTCCCCCGGCCGGGCTCCAGGGGCTGCCGCCTAGCAGCTCCCGGCGGGAGAGCGGCTCAGAGAGCGCACGGGGGCGGGCGGAGGCGGCCCGGTGCGGGGCGGCCGAGCTGGAGAGAGGCGCACGCGGAGACGCCGGCCCCCCTCTCGGCGTTTGCTCGCTTGCTCCCCGCCTCCCGCACTCCGCTGGCTCCCACCCCTTCCCGGCGTGATTGATCCGTCACGGGCGCCGCCGCTGCCGCCGCCGCCGGGGCCGTTCTGAGCCGAGCAGGAGCCCGATCCCGAGCCGGAGCCGGGGCCCGGGCCGGCGCCATTGCGCGGGCGCCGAGGGGAGAGCTTGGCGCGGGGCGGCGGGCCAGGGCAGGCCATGCGGGCCGAGTGAGCCGGCGCCCGCAGCCCGCGGCGCGGCATGGCTTCCCCGCGGAGCTCCGGGCAGCCCGGGCCGCCGCCGCCGCCGCCACGGCCGCCTGCGCGCCTGCTGCTGCTCCTGCTGCTGCCGCTGCTGCTGCCGCTGGCGCCCGGGGCCTGGGGCTGGGCGCGGGGCGCCCCCCGGCCGCCGCCCAGCAGCCCGCCGCTCTCCATTATGGGCCTCATGCCGCTCACCAAGGAGGTGGCCAAGGGCAGCATTGGGCGCGGCGTGCTCCCCGCCGTGGAGCTGGCCATCGAGCAGATCCGCAACGAGTCACTCTTGCGCCCCTACTTCCTCGACCTGCGGCTCTACGATACCGAGGTGAGTGAGGTGAGGGTCCGGCTGCCCATGCCGTCGGGGCTCCAGGGGGCTATGGGTGGAGAGTGTTGGACAGAGGCAAGCTCCGGCTCTTGGCCAGAACGTTGATTGACCCGCCCGCACCTGTCCAGGGCACCTGGGGCTGGTGCTCAGTGCTCACCCCAGGGTCCCACTGGGCTTGGCTGGCACAGCTGATACCAAGATTTGCCAAGCACCCACCTCTGGGAGTGTGTGTGTAGGGACTAAGATAGAAGACTAGGGTCTATTTTGACCAGAGAAAAAGAAGTGGAGAAGGTGGGGGCTGGACCCCCAAAGGCCTGCAATGATTGCACCTGCCCAGGTCCCGTGCGTGGGGCTGTGAGGTGCCGGGTGGGAGGAACAGGCGCGTTGACTGCAAACTGGGCCGCCCAAGGCCGGAGGAGCTGAGGGCCCGCTCACAGGCCCCCAGGAAAGCCGACCCGCGCTTTGAGGTCCAGAGAGCTCCGGGACCCCAGGGGCTCGGGGGCGCAGCGGGGCTGGGCGCATAGAGCTCGCCAGCAGCTCGGAGCCCGCCGGCTCTGCGGCGCTTCTGCCTGGATGTGCCGGACGCTACTTGCAGCCATAGCTGTTCTATGAGGAGACCCTCCTAGGGTTAGCTTCTCAGAGAGTGTGCTCCGGTTGGTCTCGCCCCCGACGCGCGGTGTTATCCCGCTACGCCGCTGCTGTTGGCCCAGCGGCTGCAGGCACTGTTTCTCCGGGCGCAGATTTGAAGCGTGCTAGTAGCCGGAGCACGGACTTGGAGCGCAGCGGCGGGCTTCCCCTCCCGGCCTCCTTCTCTGAGCAGAGCCAGAGAGCCTAGGGCTTCCCGTCCCAGAACTCCTCCCCACCCCTCGGTTTGGGTTCCACCTGAAGCCCCAGCGCGGACCTTCCCCGCCAGCTCGGGAGCTGGGGCGCGCAGAGAGGCCCTGGAGGAGCCATCGCTGGCTGCGCAAGGTCGGGTTTGCGAGTTTTTCGGGACCGAGGGAGCCCCTACGCTCTGGCCGCAGCGTCCGCGACGCGGCCTGAAGGGGGCAGTGATTTCCTGTGCAGTACGCTCAGTTGGCGCCTCTGCCACCGCGCCGAGCCGGGCTGAGGCGCTGAGCTTGACCCCGGCTTGCCGGGACTCCCCGGGCGCCTCTGCTGGAGCTCAGCTGCAGAGCCCTCTGGGGAGGAGGGTCGCGCTACTGCGCTGCTGGTGCAACCTGGGCTTCACTCCTTCCTCTGTCTGACCCTTTTTATGTCCCCGGAGAAAGAGCAGAGTCTGTAGTGTATCTTATTCCCCACCTCCCCCGCTTCACTGACGAGCCAGCCTGCTCTGCGCTGTAAATAAAAGGTGAAGGAAACGGTGGCAGTTGGCGGCGGTGCGCGCAGGCTGCTGCAGGCGGAGAGGTGTCCTCTGCCCAAGAGGATGCAAGCTGGGTGGCTGTGCAGGGCTAACCCGGGTGTGAGATCATTTCCCAATGACATTCCTATCGCCCTCCTCTTTGCCCGAGCATTATAAGTTCTCTGGGATACTTGTCCGGCACACATAAATGGAGAGAGCAGTGCAATCACACGGAGGCATGTCTTCTTGGCACTGTTTCTCTGTCGCTTCCATGCATATTCTTCTGGAAGGGACACCAGGGAGCCGGTTCATCGGGGACAAAACATTTGTAGACAGGGCAGCCCTGCTTGCATCATCAGCAAGTATTGTCAGCAACACAATGTTTTCATCATCAGTTTCTTCCCTTTAGAAAGCTTCCCTGAAAGAGATTTCATATTGGCCTGGTTGTGGCAGCAAAGAGATGGGAGCTTGGTTTCAGGGTGTGGGTTGAAGCTTTTACATTTTATTTTTCAAGTGTGTCTTGATGACTTTCTGAGTGAGAGGGCCCAAAGTCAAGAGGGTGAGACAGTCAGAGGCTCTTCAGTTCATGAGAATATTTAGGAAACAGTGAGAAGGAGGACAGAGGATAATTTCAGTCCCTTGCGAACAGGGAATTGTCTCTAGCCTTTTGAAGCGGCCCAGAGCAAGGGCTTTGGGGTAGGTGGGACCTGTGTTCTAGTCAGAAACTGGTCACCTTCCCAGCTGAGTGACCTTGAGCTAGGTATTTAATCTCTCTAAGCCTAGAGTTCTCCATCTAAAAAAGTGGGAATATTATATGTACTCTGCAGGGTGGTGACATGGGGCTTAAGGGAGCTGGCAGGCTCAGCGGCCAGTGCTCTGTCTGGCATGCTGTAAGCACTAAATAAATGTTTCCTGCCTTTCTGCCTTCATTTTCATTTGGTGTGGATTCACAAGTAAGACATTGTGGCTTTAGGTGTGATAAAAATGGATACGACTAAAATATTAGGCCTGCTTATTTCTTTTTCTTGCTTTTGAAATCTTAGGGCAAGTCAGTGAGGTTATCACCAGAAAAAAAGAATTCTAGTTAACAATCAAGTATCTTATCTCCTGCCATGAAGTATATCACATTTTGGAGAATGCCTACCTGATATAATTACTTAATTTTTTCAAGTGATCTCATCTTTAAAGTAGAGGTGCTTTTTCCCTGAGCCGGAGTGAGGGTAGGATCAGTTTGGTGAATTTGTAGCAAATTCCGGATTGATCTGAAGAGTGTTTGGGGCCAGTTTTAGAATGTTTGGGGCTTCGTTTATTCAGGTTGGCTGTCTTTGTGGATTGTGTGCACTGCCTAATTATTCACAGGCTGTGACACATCATCTGTAGACTTGAACGCAGGATGGATGCGGTCAATGGATTTTGGCTGGCTTTGCTGACATTTGCTGTCAGTCAGTGGCTTAAATGGCCAGTGATTGTGGGCAGCCAGGATGGCCCTTGCCTGCAAGGAGATGGAGATTGAGCAAGGAATGGGTTAATCTAGTCATTGAGGACAACCTGTCTCAATAAGAAGCATCCTACATCCAAATCGACTTGCTACTGAAATTTGACTAGCAGTCGAATCTTCAAAGCCCCACTCAATGCCATGTGTTTGTGAAAATGAAACATCCCAACAGAACGCCTGTCTATAAGAACCTCTGCTTGTCTGATGTCACCTCAAATCATTTCAGCAAATACTTGTTTATATATTCCAGGAAAGATTTGGATAAGCAAGACAACTGAAAATACAGATAAAAGGAAGCACCAGAAACTATGTAAATGCATGGAAGTTACTATACCAAGAACTTGGGCCAAAATAGTTATTGCGTTTTGAGTATTAAATTTTAGCTCTGAGCTTCCCAGCAGTCAAGGTAAAAAGGCAAACATGGTGGGTTGGTTATATTACTTACATGTTTGGTGAAAAGAATCTGAGGGACAATGTCTTTCTTTCTTTTGTTTTTTAATAATGTCTTTTTAAAAAAAATTTTTGCAGGGTATTAAGAAATGTTCCATTCCTCATGTGGTTGTTTCGTATTCTTTGGTAGCCACATTAATAAAATAATAATCAAAAAATTAGTTAAAAATAATGTTGGCTTTTCTGATTTGATTAATAGTCATTATAGGAAAATTAAAAATTACAGAGAAGCATAAATAAAAATAATAATTGCCCATAATCCATCTATACAAAAATAATTATATCTAATAATTAGCATTATTCCCTTCCACTTGCCATTGATTACTATTATGTACTTGAGATCATACTCTATGTGCTCATTTATATTTTGTTTCATTTAGTTAACATTATATTATGGAGATTTCCCTATGTCCTCAAATTCTCTTTGTAAAGATGATTTTGGGTGGCTGTATACTATTCTATCCTATGCGTGCACCAAAGTATTTAATCATTCCTCTGTTATTGGACTTACATGTTTTCCCACTTGTTACTGTTTTAAATCATTCTATAATAAACTTAGGGAAAGTTCAGGGAGCCAAAGGAGCACAGTCCAGATGTGTAACTCTCAGGAAGACCACCCTGATGCAAATATACAGTGTAGTAAACCCAGAGAAAACTCAGTGATTGGTGAGCATGTCTTTTGCTTGAGTGACTTTGCCAAATATCTGTTCTCTTATTCGTAGTGCTTTAAAAAGGATCCAAAGAACTGTTGGATTGAGGCTGTACTTCCTATAAAAGTCTGAGTGTAGCTCAGCAGATGTTTATTGAGCACCTGCTGGAGTGGCTGGTGCTGCAGAAAGGTGTGAAGCACAGCCCTGGGCTTGAGAGGGGCAAGCGGGGACTAGTGAGCAGGGCAAGGAACATAGTCGCCATTTTCAACCCAGGGTAGAAAATGATAGTGGAGGCAGTCTTGTGATTCTGTGAATATGCTAAAAAACATGGGATTATACACTTTATTTTTTATTTATTTATTTATTTTGAGACAGAG
>NW_012136969.1:1329117-1355504 GCF_000956105.1 Propithecus coquereli | reverse complement strand
CTCAAGCGATCCTCCTGCCTCAGCCTCCCGAGTAGCTGGGACTACAGGGATGTGCCACCATGCCCGGCTAATTTTTTCTATATGTTTTTAGTTGTCTGATAAATTTCTTTCTATTTTTGGTAGAGACGGGGTCTCGCTCTTGCTCAGGCTGGTTTCGAGCTCCTGAGCTCAAACAGTACGCCCGCCTCAGCCTCCCAGAGAGCTAGGATTACAGGCATGAGCCACCGCGCACGGCTGGGATTATACACTTTAAAGGGTGAATGTTATAGTATGTGAATTATATCTCATACAGCTGTTATGAAAAACAAAAAGGTAGCACATGAGATCCTTTAGGGTCAGGCTCACTCACATCTTCTCTGCGGTTGTACCCCCACTGCCCAGCATGGTACCTGACCCTTAGTAAGTGCATTGCTTAGTACTCTTGTTGAAAGTGACAGAAACCCAACTTCAACGGGTCCATATGACTGAGAAAACCTGGGGTGGGCTGTATTAAGGCATGGCCAAATCCAGGTGCTCAAATGATATCTTTAAAAATATCTTCCTCCCTGTGTCCTGGCTTTGATTTCCTCTGTGTTGGCTTCACTCTTGGGCAGGCTCTCCCCATGTGGTGGCACAGATGGCCTCTAGAAGCCGCAGGCTTACAAACTCTTCCAGTTTAGAAACTCCAGTAAGAAGAGTGTTTCTTTCCCAACTGTTTCAGCAAAAGTTCCCAGCTCAGATCTCACTGGCTTCAATTGGGTCATGTGTTTATCCCCAAACCAATCACATGACACTGATGGGCCATGACCGGGACATCTGCCCGCCTTTCCTGACTGGGAGGGAGGTGAGGTCAGCCCCACCCAGCCACGTGAATACAAGGTGGAGAAGCCTTGATTCTTCCAGGGAAATCAGAGGCTGTTAAGGGTGTGAACGCCAGGTGGGTCTGATCACAACGTGCACAAAGGCAGGAAGCTGGCAAATGCTCAGTTGAAGAAACAGTAGATGCCACGGGCAGTGAGAGAAAGGAAAGACCATATCTAGGTCAAGAGAGGCCTCCTGGAGGAGGAGAAGTGAAGACTGGGCCTGGACAGGTGACTATAATGTTAACGCAGAGAGGCGGGGGCTCTGGGAAATGGAGGGTGGATCCCAGGAAGGGTCCCCAAGAGCAAAGGATGGAGGCAACAAAGGGTGAGGTGTGTGGGGGTCACTGACCTGTTTTTACTTGAGTGCAGGGTTTGTAGAGGGAAACAGCCCAGTGCTGGGTGTGGATGGCCTTGCATGCTATTGTGAAGAAGGTTGGACTTTATTATAGAGTTGCGAGAGGCACAGGTTTTTGAACATGAGTGTGATCTGATCAAGGCTCGACTGCAGACAGAATGGGCCTGGAGTCCCAGAGCCAGGAAGCTACGGAAATATTTGAAGGGAGAGACGCCGGGGCCTGAACGAAGGTGGGGAAGCAGTATGAGGTTTTGGAGAAGGGGCCGCCCTGAGACCCACAGGGCAGGAGGGCAACAGAGAGGGAACCAATGGCTGGGGAGTGTGTCCCCAGCAGAACTGTTGCTGGAATTAGATGTACTACAGGGGAACAGGAGGGAGCGTCCCCTGTGGGCAGGAGGCTGATGAGCTCTGAGCATGTGGCGAATGAGCCCTGGCCTCACGGTCAGGAGATCTGGGGTTGTCTCCTCATTTGGGCACCACTCACCACCTTCGTGACCTTGGGCAGGTCAGTTTGCCTCAGTTTCTTCCTCTATAAAATTGGGCTAATATAGTAACTGCCTTGTCGGTACAGGAGGAACAGATGAGACGATCCAGGTAACGTAGTCCGATCAATACCCGGTACACTATGCGCACTCAGTAAACATTGGCTGCGCTGTTACCATCGTTATCATTTCTGTACAATACGGACATAATTATGCTGACCTCACGGGGCTACTACGAGGAATAGATGTAATGGATGTGGAAGCTCAAAACGTGATGTAAATGCGTGGCAGTGTTATCGGTCATCTTGTTTCCGGTGCTGCGTTGAGGAGAAGGGGTGCTGGTGACAGGGAGCACGCGCTGAGGCCTGTACTCACGTGTGTCCCCCAGCATGTCTTTCATTCTGCCTGTGTCATAGCTGTGTTTGGCTCTTTCTCCCTGTGAGGGCAGGACCCGTCTCATGCCCCAGAGCCTTCCAAGCTATGGCATGGGCACATGGCTGCCGAACTGAACCGTGAGCAGGTAAATGACAGTCTGCTTTCTGAGGTAGCATCCCCCAGGATGGCCGGTCTCATCACTTCCCCAAGGTCTTCTTCCTCCCTTGTTTCAGGACTTAGGTGACTCCTCATGTCAGGATTAAGTTGACTGCCCAGCTGTAGCTGCCCTCTGTTCCCACCAGTGCCAGCTCCTGAGCTTCCCAAGATGAAGGCAGAGCCTTGGCCATGCCAGCCCCCACCAATTCCTTAGACCTAGCCAGGCACTCATGGGCATACCTTCTCTGTCCCCAAGTTCATTTTCAAAGAGGACGAATGGAAGTCGGGGTGGAACTAACACACTAAAGGCCTGTTTCGTACTTTGTGTTGGACTGAGAGTTGCAGCGTGCTAACTTTATCTTTAAAGGGGCATTCTTCATGTGTTTGGCCTTCCCTCCTGTGGGCACAGAGTAACATCAACTTCTGCATACCGAGATCTGAGATCTCAGCAGGGAAATTGGCAAGCTGGAAGTCTAAGATAACAGTGCAAAGAGAGGTGCTAAACAAATACGTATATGGGGTATATGCCTTTTGTTAGTGAGGATGGACTAGGCTATGCTGCATTAACAAACAAATCCTGTAATTCCTGTTGCTTAACACAGTAAAATTTATAGATTGCTCACACAAAGTCCAGCGTGTGTCAGAGGGCCTCCTGGGTGGCTCTCCTCCAAACGGTAACAGAGGGATCCAGGCTGTCTTTGTACTATGACTCTCCTATCTTGAGGCTTCATGAAGATGAGGTAGAGAGGAAGCCATGGGGAAGGCACACTGGATTTTTAACCACATTTACTTGGAAATGACATGTAATATTTCTACTCATATTTCATTGACCGGAAACAGCCACTGGCTAACCTAACTTCAAAGGAGGCTGGGAAATGTCGAGGAGCATGTGAATGTCATGGACATTTGTCATTTTGGGTCCTTCAGGAAGGAGATGCCAAGATGGACTTACAAGTGTGGATGGAAGATAAAAGAATAGGTAGGGAAATGCTCAGACCATGATGCCATCCTGATACCTGTGAAAGGAGCAGGGAAAGGAAGCAGAGTTGGGTAGGAAGAGTCTCAGGCCAGGGTGCAGCGCTCAGAAAATCTTGGCCAGCCCGAGGTGAGCTCCGGAGCAAGGATTGCCCATTACAGGAGTCTCCTGTTGGACTCAAAGAGCCAGGCTCTAGAATCCTTGCTCAGCTCAGTTGTTGGCTGAGGTCTGCCCTGGGAGACTGTGTCCTTAGCTTGAAGACTGTGGCAGGTCTTGAAGGTGCTATAGCTGATGACTGTCAGATGACTGCATCTCCTCCTGTAGGTTCTCTCTTCAAAGGATGTCTGAGGGTCTCGCCTGGCTGGCTGCCACAGATGCAGAGCCCTAGTACTATACCCATTGACTACCAGGCCCTGTCCTGGGCTCTGGGATACAGAGATGGATGAGACCCAGATCCCACCCTCGTGGAGCTCACCGTCTAACAGGTGGTCAAGACAGACAACAACAATCACACGTGGAGTGGTCCCGCCACGACAGGGATGGCAGAGAGTGCTGAGGCAGGCATGCCTCTCCTCGAGGCACCTGCTTGGTCCATCCCCATGTTGCTTGGGAGTGAAATGTAAGTGACTTCTTATCTCTCACTTTTTTGGTTAATTATTTTGGTTTTAGGAAGGTGAGAAAATTAAATGGTATAGTTTGCCCAATGAGCAGCTGCCTTACATCTGCTACTTTCTTTCCTCCTTCCCTATGGTTATGTAAGAATGTGCGGTGAGGCTGGTGAAATGCCTTCCTCTCTGCACCTGGCTTTCCAGGGATGAACAGGTGAGCCAGGCTGAAACCACGGGGGGCGTGAGCCCCAGAGAGGGTCGGCATCTGGATTCTGGTGCTGGGTTACTTGCTGAGACCACAGGGGGCGGTCTTTATTGCTCTCTGAATCGCAGCACAGATTGAAGATCTCCGCTCTTTTGTTATCACCGAGAGGGCAAGCACAGGGTGTGTCTGCCTCCTTTGTGGTCCCCCCAGGCACTATCTCAGGGCCAGGCCCAGAGCAGGAGCTCGATAAATATTTATCGAACAAATAGATCTAAAAGCCTGGATTCCAGCTCTCCGGTTCTAAGAGGATTAATGGGCAGAGTTTTAACAAATGGAGGAAGCGCTTTGTTTGCCAAGCCATATGGGGGTGAGCTTCCTGCTTGCTCTTTATTCATTCTTCTGAGTTCTTATTATTTGGTGCTTTCGAAGGGGCTCTGCAGTTGTGGTTGTGAAAGGGGAATGTGGTACTTCTTGGATGTTCCAATAAAAGATGTGCAAAGCTGATGTCATTTTCTTCTTCCCTGACAAACATACATAGCATCCTCCAAGGTACATCAGAATCTAGGAAAGAAATACTTTGCAGTGTCTGAGAAGTGTAATGGTTTAGGAGGTCAGTTTATTGGAGCAATGCTGTAACCAGTAGATAGAGGACTTAGGAATTGGGTTCTGATTGCCTACTAGTTCGCACCTCCAGGGAACTTGAGAGCAACAAATGCTGGACTGGACTCTGGTCCTCGTAGAAATTGTAGGAATGAAGCCAAGTCATCAGCCCGGGTGAGTCAGATGATCTAGTGGCAGGTTGGGGCATAGCGAATAAAGATGTGCCCTGGAATCCCCTGAGTAAGTAGCGAGACTTCTTCCAGGCTTCCTGCTCCTGGGCTGGAAGCTTCTCCTCTTTATTCTTCCATGGCCTGTACCAACTCAGAAATTTGGTGTGCTCAGCTTGAAGGTGACCATCTCCGTGATGGTGACAGAATAGGTCTGAGCCCCAAACCAGATAACCAAATGTGTTGGAATCATGTATAAAGTAAAAGTAAATTGGTTATGAGCTGGAGTTTAAGGGTCTGAAGATTTGTGCCTGAGCGAGGGGCATGAATGTTGTGGCCCCTTTTTGGGCTGATTGGGGCGTTCCTTTGCCAATTTTCTACAATTCCAGTCTTTTTTGAATAGTCTATGTTGCTGGAAGGATGAAGTGTCATTGTCATCTAGAAAATTAGTGGTAGATCCAAAGCGTTGAGTAAATGGACTCATCCGTCTTCATCAATGCCCACGTTCCACAGCTGCTGGCCGAAGCAGACCCCTTCTCCTGCCATTTGGCAAGGACATCATCAGTCACTGTTCAGATCAAATCTAGCCAGAGAAGGACTTTGTGGAGTGATGCATTATTGCTGCTCTCATGGTGTGGGGTCAGGAGGTGGCACAGAGAAAATGATATTTTCACAGTCTTCTTATGATCCACTTGACTTTGTTCAGAGGGAACTGATTTTGAAAGCAACAGCCATACTTGTAATAATCATCACTATATTATTCAAATCACTTTGTTTCTAGAACTACCCATTCACTGAAAATGCTCAGAATTGTACAGGGATGTAACTAGCAGACAGGGACCTGGATGCTCACTCTGGGGCATTTGACCAGAGTCCGGGTTAACATCCCCCTCCCCACCCCTGCCCAGCCCTGCTCGAAGAGTGCCCTGGCTTTGATGGAAGGGAGGACAGCTCGACCATTACTCCCCAATGCAGCCTCTGGAGCCCCACTGACCCTTCCAATCTCCTTGCTGGACTCTGGGAATTCTCGAAACTTCGGGAAGCCCTTGAAAAGGTTCTAATCTCATTGTCATAAACAAAGGAAAAGCAAATGGAAACATTTAGCTGCAAGTGAGTAGATGAAGGAAAAGAGAACAGAACAACACCACACCTTTATCCAGTGCTTACCACACGGTAGTACCGATGTCAGTTGCTTTGCGTCCTTCATTCATTTGGTCTTATCTACAGTCCGATGAGGCTGCTACTATTATTGTCTGCATTTGACAGATGTGGCTTAGAGAGGTTAAGTGACTTAGCTAAGATCACAACCAAGTGTTGAGCTGGGATTTGAATCTGGATGGTCTGACTTTGATCTCTGCAGCTTAAGTGCTAAGTGAACCAGCATCTTCATATAGTTATCTTCCCCCTTTAAAAGCAAGTGGCAAGTTTTGTCAGTAGTTGATGTCTCTTTTTATTCTTGCAAATTTCCCCCAACTGCCTGCCTCTCCTTCTGATTCACCCCCACCCGCTCCCATTTCCCTGTCCACCCACTCAGTCACACACAGCCAACCCTGTTCTCTCTAGTCACTTTAAGTGTGTCTGTCTACACACCTGGCTCGCACAGATCCGCTCCCTATCCCCTTGCACCTGGAGAACTTGTCTCTTGCAGACTTGTTACCTCCTGTTGTGTTTATGTGGGGTGGTGGCATTTGTGTCTGTGTGTGTCTCCTGTTAGATAATCTCAAGGGCAGTAGCTGTGCTTCCTTTGTGCATTGAGGCCAAGCTTGCTAAGCACCTACTTGGTACCAGGCCCTGGGTGTGTTACGAGACATACAAAGATGCACCCAAATAGCTTGCCCTCAAAGGCACGTGAGGAAGGAGGCCAGGGGTCATTACCATGCAGCATGAGAAGTGTGATGGTGGGCCTGGGGTGGGGGCAGGGGCTGTCCCTAACTGTCCTCTGCACCCCCAGGTACTGTCCCAGCACACTCTGGTCAGCACTCTGGTCTGGTAGCCTGTCTGCTTAATACCCTGCAGGGACTCACCATTGTTCTGGGGATGGGAACACAACTTCTTCCACAGCTTTGGAGGCCCTCTGGGTTCTACCCTGCCCACTCCCCAGTGTCAGTCTCTCCTTCTTCCTCTGAGCTAAACCACATGGTCCTTTCTGCCTCTTGGGTGAGCATGCTCCCTGCACAGGCCTTTGCACAAGCTGTTCCCATGGCCTGAAATGCTTTTACCACCTTTCTTCATCCTTTAAATACCAGCTCAAGTGTGCCTTCTCTGTTCTCTTTGATTAGGAAAAATGCCCTATCATGTTTTCTCTAAGAACTATGAACCTTTCCTTTCTAGTGCTTGTCACAGTCGCAATTTGACATTTGCTGGATTATTTGATCCATGTTGGTCTGGGACCCCCAAGAGTGCAAGAACTGGTCATTTCAGCTCACCATAGCGTCCAGCACATGTTCTAGCGCATAGTAGGTACTCGATAAATATTTGTAAACTGAGTGAGAGAAGGCTGAAGGATTCTGAGACAGGTCCGGATGTTTATAATGGCTTGCTGGTTTGTTTTTCGATGCCTGTGGGGTGCGAGGGAGACAGCTGGACACTGTGGAAGGATATTTAGAGTCAGATGTCCCATGTGTGCATACTGGCACTCCTTGTCCCCGAGTCTCAGTGTCCTCGTCTGTGAAATGGGGATGATACTCTCTCAGAATTGTTCAGAGGATTGACATGGACCATTCATGGAAAGCATTGAGCACAGGGGCCTGCATTCAGTAGGCACCCACTAAATTTTACTGTTATCGTTTCATTATAATGCATATGAAAATGTAAAATGTTTTGTAGTCGCATAAAAACTGGTTCACATTTCAGTGGGGGATTGTGTATTTGAGGCCAATGAAGAAATTGTGATCTGTGTTTGAGCTTCACTGAATGAATTTTCTAAGTGAAATTAAGGTCCATCCATTTCTGGAAGGATTTGAGGTTCACTGAGAGCTCAGTGGTGACCCTCCCACCCTGCCTGGGCTGTTGTCCCCAGTGGAGTCCTTATAACTTGGTTATTGTCTGCCGCCTTACCTGGCCACAAGCTGGGCCAGCTCACGAGGACAGGCACATCATCTGCCCGAGTGCACAGGACAGAGCCTGCAGGTACTCGGGGATGTCTGTGAGTCGATGAAGGCCTCTGTGTCTAGAGCACCCTGGCACATTGTAAATCCTTAGCAAATGTGTTTTGCATGAGTGGCGCTAAACACAAGGTAAAATATCAATTTTGGATAAAATCACAACTGAGCCTCTAAATGGAGCAGAGGGAGAAGATGTTATCAGGCGTCTGCGAGGAACACGTTGCTTCAATTGAGCCCTGGATTTGAAGGCAGGAGAGGGATGTTCTGGTGTTCCTGTGTGATGAGGACACATTTCCCGTTAGGCTCCAGGGACAAATCTTTTAGGTTTGAGGCAGGGCAGTTCAGTGGAAGGAGCTCTGGACTTGACATGGGGGACCTGACTCGGACACTAATGGATGACCTTGACCTCGTCATTTAACTTCTCTGCACCTTAGTTTTATCATCCATAAAATTAGAATAAGAGTGCTGCCCTGCTTTCTCATGCAGTTATTGTAGAGATGAGAGAGAGAGAGAGAAAAAAAAAAGATTAAGGTGAAAGGGTTTTAAGAAGCTGTAAAGAGGTACAGATATAAGATATGCCTGAAACTAAACACGGAGAGTAATTAATTCTGGGTCATTCTCTCAAGACCATTGGATGTTTCCAATAACATCTTTATAAAAGACACAGTGATGTCGTTCGTGTGAGTGATTCATTTAGCCTCCTGATAAAGGAGGACACAGTATTAGATTATAACACTCTGAAAGCAGTTCTGTAGGGGGCTGAGGTTTTGTGACCCCAGCAGGCTGTCTTACTGAAGCTTCTAGAACAAGACATAGTTACCATGTCTTCCTCTCAACCATCAGATGTCTTCAGAAGCCAGCCATCTGTCTTTGGCAGGGGTCAGGCCCAAGGTCATCTGCAGCCAGACTGTTGATCGGGAGCGTCAGGGCAGAAACTTGAGGGCATGGGAGTTGGTGAGGGCTGTCTGCTGTAGGCAGCGACTGGGGATCCGGGCCAGCAGTGGGGGCTCGGCCCCCTAATCATGAAGGGTTTCTGGGTTTGGTGGCTGGAGCAGAGCCTGGCACGCCAGCTTGAAATATGAACTGCATAGACCATGCCAGTCCACTGCAGCCCAAGAGTGGGTGGCTGGAATGCCTGTGTGCTGGGCTAATAGTTTTTATTTTCTACAGAAAGAACTTTGACTCTTCCCCAGCAGATGTGCAAGTATTTATTTGGTGGAGACCTGAGAGTTCTGGGCCAGGCAGTGTGGAAATGATGAGTCTGGCTTGCAAGGTTTGAGGGCACCAGCTGCCAGCCGGCTGCCACATCCTCAGAGGAAGGCCAGCCAGGCTCCTGTGGACATTAGGTTTTTAGATCATCAGATTGGCTTTGTCCTAGTTGCTTAGAATTCTCTGTGCGCACTGTGGCCTGGCAGGTCCTAATTCCAGCCTTGTGGCTCCACGGTAGAGAAAACTAAGTGACAGGTCCTTATTCAGTCCCTACTATGTGCTGAGCACTGTGTGGGTACTTTCGTGTGTGCACCTGAGATGCAGCAAGGTATAGAGGAAAGAGCTTGGTCTTGTGAGCTGGAGAGACCCAGGTTCCACTCAACCCTGCTAGGTGACCTTAGGCGGGCTGTTCCCTTGGAGCCGCCCTTCCCTGCTGTGTCAAAGGTTTGTTAGCAGGCAACCAGAGTGCACTAAATAAAAGTGTGTGGGTCTGGTGCACAGTGGGCATTCAGAAGATGCTACCAAGTGGCTGCTCAGTGGGGATAAGACACATTTGTGTTTTGGTGCGTTTTGGGGACAGAAAGTTGCAGAACTGGCCTCTGAGAATTGTTGGTGGGTTCTGGTTTCCAAGTATGAGGACCTCTGTTGTGTTTTAGTGTGAGTCACGTGAACAGCTCTTTCCCTGCACAAGTGGAAAGCCAGGTGCTTGTAGTTCTGGGAGGCTGAGCTCTGTTCACGCTCTTTAATTCAGATGACATTCTAAAAGCCCCTCACCTTACTGTCAGGAAGCTTTGGGGTCACTGAGGATCAGTGGTGGCCACATTGTCTAAAGAACAGGGCGTGCTCTCGGAGGAAAAGGAATGAGATTCTGATTCAAATTGTTAGGTTGTTTCTGCGTAGAGACGTGGCCCTGAGTGGGGCCTCCTGACAGGAAAGGCACCAAGAGCAGGAGAAGAGGACCTTGCTTGGAGTGGGGGCGCAGGGCGTGGGATGTTGAGGGCAAGGCTGCTCTGGAGATCGTAGCTGATGTCGGAGCCTTCTGCTCACCCCTGACACCATGGGGAGCCTGGGGCTGGTGGCTGTGTGCATCAACGCAAACTGAAAGTGCTCAGTGTTGAGAACTGTAGCTCTCAGTTTCTGAGCCCTGAGTGGGTGGCCCTGGGAGGCCTGTGTCCCGGGTCTGGCAGCAGGGCGGAGCTGAAGGGAACCGAGGCCAGCCTGGCTCAGAGCTGGGCTCGGGGTACCTCGAGGTGGGCAGGCGAGGAAGACTCACCATCTGTCAGCAGAGGGGCTCACAGGACAACTGCGCCAGGTGTTGCCAAGAGAAAGCCCAGACTGCCCTCCCCATCTCTTCCTTGAGCATTCAAAGGAGACTGTCCTTATTTGTATCAATCTGGTAACGTGCGAAGTGCAGCCGGTTCTTTCTCATTTAGTTCTTATAAATGGCACCTCTCTTACCAGGTTGTTGCTGAGTGGTGCATTTGGAAGAAGCAGTCACCTCTAGAACTGCACAAAATTTGTAATCTTTGTTGTTTAATTGTTGCTATTATTTCAAAAATTAAACAAGAGAGGTATTCTTGCCTTTAGCCCCATTTATAGCTGGGGAAACTGAGGCTCTGCGTGCTGGGCCCAGGGTGGGGCAGTAAGTTTCAGTGTGCCTGACTCTGAGCCTAGTGCTCTTTGCGCTACTCACATCTGCCAGTCACCCTCTGGGCTGGCGGGGGGTGGGAAGGGTCTGCGGTCCTGCTCTCTCGTCTGGGGTCCAAGGGATCCACCCAGAGCCTGGGGAGTCACCCACCATGGCTGTTCCCAAAGGCCCCTCAGCCAAGCCCCAGAGAGGGTGGCATAGTTATAGATGGTGCAGTGCATATATAGGCGCTGTCGGCTTCATGGACAATAAAGTGCTTCCTATTTCATCCTCCTAAGCACGTCAGGAAAGACTGCCAAAGGTGGCAGAGCAGGCGCTCAGAGCGGTCGGAAGTTTAGTGGGTAGTATCCATATTGCAGGCCACCACAGCCGGCCACATGGGGGAGGTGACCCCATGCTGGGCACTGAGATCCATTCAGGAGCAAGCACAGAGCACCTGCGTCATGCCAAGCTCTGGGCGTCCAAACATGACTTGGGTGTGAGCCCTGCCCTTAGGAGTTCACAGGCCAACACGGGCAACTCACACTCAGGCAAGTGACCTGGTAAGAACACTTCCCAGCTGTGTTAATTTCAGGCAAGCCTCTTCATCTCCCTGTGCCCCAGTGTTCTTGTCTGTACAATGGGTTGACAATAATAGCACCTACTTCATCGGATAATTATGAAAACAAAATCAGTGACTCTGCTGAAGATTTTGACCATTGCCCGATACATAGTAAGGGCCATAAAAGTGTTTGTCAAATAAGGTAAATGACGTGAAGCAGATTTGAATGTCCTCTTGGCAGAGGCACCAGCGAGGGCTATGGGAGCACAAAGGGGACGTGACGAATTCTCACTGGGTGGAACCGGGGAGGGCTCCCACAGCAGGTGACCTCTGAGCTGGCCTCAAAGGACAGCAGGTAGAAGACGTGGGCCCTGCGCCAGCAAAGGTCGGGAGGTGGGACTGTGAGGGGACGGTGCTGAGCCATTCAGATGTGGCTGACACATAGGAGACTGACCACAAGAGACATTGTGGAGAGAGAGCTGAAAGGCCTGCAAAGCACTCACCTTTGGGCCCGCAGCATCTGAAAGAATATTTTTGTAATCAATCAGTTCTCACCAGGCCTCCTCAAGGTCCTGGCTCCCAGCCTTGTTGGCAGCGAAGAAGCTTTTTGTTGGCCAAAGCTGGAGGACTCACCCCCTAGTCACCTGGGAGCTGGGCAAGGTCACCTCCAGGGATGTCACAAAGGCTACGGCACAGGGGAAAGGAGGAGAATTAGGTAGACTTGGAGCTAATTCCTGGCCTTTTCACTTCCTAGAGGTGTGGCCTTGGACGATCCCTAGAACTCATGTTTTTCCCTCAGCATATCAGGGCAATGGCTTCACTTGCCTTGCAGGGTGTCCGTGAGGCTAGGGTGACAGTAATTATCCCAGAAAGCCCCGGCTGGAGTTAGGCACACCACGGACGCCTGCCTGATAACATTGAATGGGAAGAGGACCCAGCCTTGTTTGACATCACTTAGATATGGGAGTGAGCCTGTCAGGAGACCATTCTAATTTTAACAATCAAAAATGACTCAGGGTGTTGAAGAGGGCCCGGGAGTGATTTTCAAGCTTACTCGAAGTTGGGTCTGTAGGTGGACGTAATAGACGCAATCAGCTTTTACGTTTCTCTTAATGGCTTTCTTGAGGAAGAGGGGAAGCAGAGAACAGCAGCGAGCTGGCTGGCGTGACCGTCATAGAACCTCAGCAGGGAGCAGCCAGGTTGGCTGTGTGGTGCGGGGGTGAAAGGCTGGTGCCGACTGCTCCAGGCCTGTCCCTCGGGCTGGTGGGCGGCCAGTCTGCCTGCAGAGGAGGTTTCCCTTTTTGACATAGGTGACATGCACTGTGCTGGTCCCGGGGACCTGTCTCTGTTGGAGTGTGGCAGGATATCTGGCCAGGATCGGGCTGTCTTCTGTTTCCTGATGCGGCAGCTTCCGGGTTTGGAGACAGCAGAGCTCCTGGGGGCTACTGCCATTCTGGATTCTGGGGATTAATCAGACTGTCTTGAGAAGATTGAGTTCTTGGTTCCCAGCTGGGGCACTGAATGGCTTTCCTTTCGAGAGCTGCCAGGTCCCAGCCCTTTTACAGCCTGCCACAGATGACTTCTCTGGGCAGAGAATGACAGGCCATTTTCATAACACATTTGGATGGAAGAAATCCTGAGCAGAGCAATGCAGAGGTTTTCTCACAGCCACCGATAAAAAAGTTGAGGTTTAGAGACTATATTGGATTTTTACCAAAAAAGACTCAGTTCTGGGTTTTTAGTGAAAGAGTTGTAATGGCTTTGGGGGAGGCCCAGGGGAGGAATATGTTCAGAATATGGACTTGGATCTTGGAAGGCTTGGTCTTGGTCTTTTTATGGAAATTTGGGCTCTCTGAGACTCGGTTTCTTTTTCCTTTCCTTTCCTCTCCTCTCTTCTCCTCTCCTCTCCTCTCCTCTCCTCTCCTCTCCTCTCCTCTTCCTTTTCCTTTTTCCTTTCCTTTCCTTTCCTTTTCTTTCCTTTTTTCTTTTGTTTCCTCTTTTCTTTTCTTTCTTTTCACAGGGTCTTTCTCTGTTGCCCAAGCTAGAGTGCAGTGACCCGATCATAGCTCATTGTAACCTCAAACTCCTGGGCTCAAGTGATCCTCCTGCCTCAGCCTCCCAAGTAGTTGGGACTACAACTACTATATGCACCACTATATACAGCTAATTTAAAAAATTTTTTTTGTAGAGACAGGGTCTGGCTATGTTTCTCAGGTTGGTCTCAAACTCTTGGCCTCAGTGATCTTCCCACCTTGGCTTCCCAAATTGCTAGGATTACAGGCACGAGCCATCCAGCCTGAGACTTGGTTTCCTTACCTGTAAAATGTGGAAAGGCACCATCTCTAACCCCTCTCGAGGTGATTTTATGCTTAAATCAGATAATGGTGCCAGGAAGCCCTTGACCAAAGTCCAGAAAGGCACATCTGGGATTGGTAGGCATTTCCGCGAGAGCCCTGCCATGGCAGGTGTCTGAAGGTGTGAGGAAGGAAATCGCGGAAGCTACAGAAGAAGTGGTGTTGTGACGATAATGGCACTAAAGTAGGTCTCATGTCGGTTTTAGAAAGAAATAGGGCAGTAGATGGAAAGATTGAGCAATCTATTCTTGTTTCTAAGTTGGAATTTACTTTTCAGGGAAGGGAATGGGCAGGCGGATTCTTTCATCCTGTATAAGCCAGAAGTCAGACAGTCAGAGGAGATTTAAGGCCCACCCGAACAAACACATAAATATATCCTGAAAAGAGTTTCTTGTGTGGTTTAGATGTGTATAAGAAGCCAGTTTAAAAGCTTTCAGATCGTTGTAAGGTGTATATAATCATAATTGACATAATAGTGTTAGGAAGAATACAACAGTGCCACAAATGCTATCATTTTGACTCTTTTGAAGAAAAGCCAGGTGAGGTGATGTCTGGGATAGAATATTTGGGAGGACGCTACTGGCCCCTCTGCAGGCTGCAGCAGCTGTTTTCTCCACTGCAGTGCGTGTTCGGAGCTGTACAGGACCCTCCAGAAACCTGGGAGGTGGGAATCCTGGTGTGTTGTCCCCATGCACTAGGCACACGCATGAACATGCCTAAGCACCACCAGCATCGTCAGAGCAGATGCATTCCACAGTCTTAGCCTCTGTTCTAAGCACTTTACAGGTTGTAAATCATCTGTTTCTTACCAAGGCCCTGTGAGGTCAGCATCCTTGTTGCCCACGTTTTTCAGGTAAGACAACTGAGGCACAGAGCGGTTCAATAACCTGCCTAAGGTTATGTGGCTAGGAATTGACTGAGCTGGGATTTGAACCCAGGCAATCTGGTTCCAGGGCTCACATCCCTAACCATTATGCACCACTGTCCTTGTGTCTGGCTTTCAAAGGGACCTTGAGAGATCAGGTAGTACAGTTGCCTGCCTTCCCACAAATAATCTGATCATAATCCCCATTTTACAGATGAGAAAACTGAGGGCCAGAGAAGGAGGGAGGCTTGACTTGCTAAACCCACACAATGGGATCACAGGAGAACTGGAACTAGAACCTGAGTCTTCATGACAATAGTGACCTCGTCCAGAAGTCTTTGCTTTTGTCTATCCTTTTGTTTGTCCGTCCTGCACCTGCTTTCCCTTTCTGACAAAGTGAGGGCAACAGCAACATCTGGCCCAGATTGAGCTCTTTTTTCTCATCTCCATCGTGCTCTGAACTCTCCCCTTCTAGAACCAGCAGGTGCTTCTCTCTTTGACTGGCTCACCTGGCTGCCAGGACTCTTCCCTGGTATGCCCCTCTCAGCTGTCCACAGGGGGCTGCAGGAGTGGTGCATGTAGGTTGGTGGCAACCTTAACCAGCTGTGGTTCCAATAGGTGGTCAGAGGGGGGCGTTGAACAATTAAGAAAGGAAGTGATGATCGCTGGGGACACCCTGAGTTCACCAAGAGCAAGACCTGCAGGACTGACCTTGCTTACTTTGTTGAGAAAGTTACTAGGTTGGTTAGATCAGGAGAGGTGGGGCCTAGCAAACGTGAACTTCATGAAGGCATTTGATAAAAGTCTCATACATTTCAACCAGATAGAGAAGGTGGTCTGTTTAGGTGCACCTGTTACTGGTCGGAACCCCAAACCCAAAAGATGTTAATCTGCAAGTAGTCTATGGTGGTTGTCCACAGGACTCTGTTCTCTGCCTGGGTATCTTTAAAAGAAGATACATTTAATATATTCTTTCTCTAATCGATGATTTGAAAAAGGTCATAAAAGTCATACTGGTCAAATTTTGCTGATGATGCCAAGCTAGGACGATTAGCAAGTATTTGAGATGACAGAGCCAGAAAACAAATTTCCTCCTGTTACATTCACCCCATTACTTCAGCATCCCAAGATTCTTTTTTGGGGGATTCACTGCATAATTTGGCACTTGGTTTCAGAAAACCAACTGCTTCAGGACAGGACAAAGTCAATGAGGCGTAAAGAGACGGAGGCGCTTGTTGACCTCTAGAGGGCGGAGCGCCTGGGCCGCTGCTCCATGCACGTGTTCATGTGAATTCAGGTTACCTGGGTCTGCCGAGAATGAGACCATGGAAGAAGTCCAAAGATTAAAGACTTTCATTGGCGACCTTGCATTCGTGTCGGCTCCCTCCCCATCCTCCTCTGTGTGCCAGAATCTGCAGCAGGCACTGTGGGCAGTGCCAAACATAGTCCCTATCCTGTGGTGCTATGAGCCCGTGTCTTTCTGCATCACGTGAGTAGGTGGTGCCGGGGATCTATGGGATGCAGCCAGCCTGGGTCGTGGGGAAATCCAGTCTTCCCGAGGTGGACAGCCCTGGGGTCAGGAGCTGGAGAGACAGGAGTGGTGGTGAGGGGTGGAGCCCAGAGCAGGCCCCCTGATGGGCTCTATGGGCCTGACAAAGCGCCTCTCCTAGACCAAACTTTAACCAGGCTGCTCTGAATGCTCTTCCCTACTAGGCCTTGACCTGTGTCTGTCTTTGCATCGCCCAATTTTAGTAGGAACCCTGCTAAGTCAGTGTAGCAAGGAACCCCCACCCTCGATATCTCGTCACCCTTGACATCTGATCAGAGTCCTCGACCCACCAGCCCCATGTGATGTCTGATCTCCCGGGCCTGCCTCCAGCAGGAATCCTGTGCAGTTGGTTTAGCCAGGACCCCCCTCATCCCTGATGTTTCCTCTTAGTAATTTTCTGTCCACTGACCCCCAGCCTGCTCCTTGGCTATAAATCCCCACTTGTCCTGGTTCTATTCGGAATTGAGCCCAGTTCTATACTGAGGTCTCTTTCCCCCTGTTGCAGTAAAATCCCAGATAAAATCCATTTTTCCTGCTTTAACTACTGTCTAGCTCTGGCCTTCTTTGACAGCCCTCGGCAGGCGAGGGCCAGGAGGACAAGGGTGTCTGCGCTGAGGCAGGGGAGGAGGAAGGACGAGGTCAGATGCATGCGGAGGGAGGCTCTTCCTCTTGTTCGGAAGCTCTGACTCTGCTGGGGGAGGATGTCCCAGGCCCTGCTCAGGGCTGTGGAGGGGCAGCGCTTCGAGAACTATAGTGGCTACCCTCAAGTTTGGTAATGGGCTGTGGAGGTGACAGGAAGGGAGCAAGCAAGGAGCACAGCTCTTTGGATGGTGGATCCTTCACTGCCCAAGCTGGGAGCCCTGGAAGGGGGCGGGTTTTGTGGCTGTTAGAGAAAACTAGGGCCACACAGTAGTTACAGAGGTAAAAGTGGGTTTCGTTCAGGAAGTATTGCAGTAGGAGAAAGAAACCTCGGTCCACACGGAACTGGGCTCAGTACAGAATACAGCATGGACCAGTGGGGACGTAGCCCAGGAGCAGGTTGGAGGTTGGGAGATGGAAAATTACAAAGAGGAAACATCAGAGGTGAGGAGGATTCTGGCTAAACCAACTGCACAGGATTCCTGTGGGAGGCAGGCCAGGGAGATCAGGCTGGTGGGGTGGAGGAGTTTGATCAGATGTCAAGGGTGACCAGATATCGAGGGTAGGGAATTCCCACTAAAGCAACTTAACAGGATTCTTGCTAAAATTGGGTGTTGCAAAGACAAACACGGAAGCCCAAAGGTCAAGGCCTAGTTGGGAAGCGGCTCAGAGGAACCTGACTGAAGTTTAAGCCAGAAGAGACTCTTTGACACAGGACAGATCCAAGAATGCTGAAAGGGAAGACCTGTGCAAAGGAGCTCATATTCTGGTGGGGAGACAGACACCTGAACACCTGAAGAAATAACTATACCTCATACTGGAAGGTGTGCACCGAGAGCTTCAAGCATCATTTCTTCCCTTATTCATTCAACAAGTGTTTGCCAAGTGACTACTCGGGTCAGGAATGGCTGTTCTGCAGAATACTTCATTCTGCCTTTGTCAGGCAGTTTGGGGAGGGGGTGGTGATGCAGAAGCTGACCTTGAGGAAAGCCCAGAGTTCCATCCTCAGGGCAGGGACCTCTCGCGTAGGCCATTGCATGAGCAATATACAGAGTCACAGTGAGAGAAGCTTCGGATGGGACGAGGCTTATCTCTAGCATAGACGTTGCTTTTGCTCTGATTTCAAAAAATGTTGTTGTAGAGTGTTGCATGATATTTGGTTTTGACCTTTTGGGGTAGACATATTATCTTGGAATCACAAGCCCCATTTTCCAGAATGAGGACAAATGTACCAAGGAACTGATAGATAGCGCCGCGTATCATGAGCATTTCTGTTTGGGGACTTTCGCCAATATCTTGACAGTGGCGTCAGTCTCCACTGTTGGTTGGACGTTTCCCAGCTGGGAAGGGAAATGCATACTTACACGAACATTTGCATCTTTTGAAAAACCACCCTAACAATAAACTTGTATTTTCATATTTGGAGAGTTTGCATTTTAAAAAAAGATAACTTGTAGTGTTTTTTTATCTTATTATAGAAGTAATTTATGTTTATTGTAGAAAATTTAGAAAATGTGAATAAAAAGAAGAAAATTCAAATCACTCATAACCCGCCTATCTAACATAATCACTGTTGATATCATGGCGATATCATTAAACTTAAAAAAAAAATAAACTTCGTATCATCTGCTGCTTATTTCCTGCTCTCCCCTACCCCCAATTTTTTTTTATGGTAAAATATACTTTGTTTTTCTTTAACTCCATATCATGAAGAGCTATCTTGGTCCTGTCAGAGTCTCTACTCTGTATTTTAAGTGGCTTCCCCGTATTCCACTGGGCCATAATTTATTTGGATAATCTGTTGTTGAGCATGTCAGTTGTTTCTAGTTGTTTTTTTTTCATTCTAAACAGTGCTGTAGTACACAGCCTTAAAACAAAATATGTGAGCTTCTCCATAATTTTATTTCTTAGAATCGAGCATTGGCTGGGCCAAAGGGGATACAAAATTTAAGTATTTTAGTAGCTATTTTTCTCTGCCATTTACGGAGAGCTTACTATGGGCTTTTATGAATATATGCATCATCTTGTTTAATTTTCATAACGGAGGTAGGGGCTATTATTATTCCTCTTTCGAGATAAAGTATCACAGGCTTAGAGAGTTTTAATAACTTGTGCCAGAGCTAGGAAGTGGAATAGGATGAAGCCCACTGAGCCCACCTGCAGGACCCGCACCGGAATCCGACCCTGAACTTCCGCTGAGCTGTCTGCAGACGGCCATGGATGGGCAGACCCTTTCCTGGAGCACGTAACTGGGAATTATTACTATTAAATAAAAAACAAAATCAAAAGCTCCACCAGTTGGGCAGTTGATAAGATTTTATTTTGCATTTCTTTGTTTATCAGAAAGATTGAATGTATTTAAATGTTCAGTGAGTCTTTTGTTTTAGTGAATTGACTTGTCATATCTCTTGCCTATTTTTATTAATATGTATAACTCTTTCCTATTGATTTGTGAAATGGCTTTATTTAGTAGGAAGGACAAAATCTCCACCATCCCATGTATGTGGTAAATATTTTTCCAGCTTTTCACTTGCTTTTTAATTTTATGTTATTTTCCAACATGGGGGCTTTTTGTAGAAATTTCACATATCTAGATTTATATCTTTGTGGTTTCTGCTTTTGCTGTCCTGCTTAGAAAGTCCTGCAAATAATCCATGGCTTTATAAATAACCCACTTCAATTTTCTTTTGGTTACACTGGTGGTTTAATTTTTTAATATTTAACTCTTTAATACATTTAGAATCTACTTTTTTATAAAGTAAACTTCTAAATAATATATATTTTTCCAAATGGTTAATCTAATGCCCTAATACTTTTGTTGAATAACTTATTTCTCTACCTATTTGAAATGAAACCTTATATTAAGGTTTCATAATTTGTCTGTTTCTGAATGTTCTGTTCTGTTCCATAGGTATTTCTGATGCATTTCTGGGTCAGCACCCTACTATTTCAATCACCTTAGGTTTACATTATACTTTAATATCTGATAAGGGAAGGCTCCTCTGTGATGGAACTTCTCTTTGCAAGGATTTTCTTAATGTCCTCACCTGTTTGTCCCTACACTAGAACTTTAGCTTCATTTTGTTGAGTTCTAAAAATAATAATCATAATAATAAAATTGGAATTTTTGGTTGGAATTTGGTGAATTTAGAGATTGATTTAGGGAGAGCAAAATTTTTTACAGCATTGAATCTTCACATTCAGAAGCAGAGTATATCTTTTATTCTTACCTCTTTTATATCTCTTTGGGAAAAATGGTAGTTATTCACTTGTAAGGGAAGAAAAGATTTTTTTCTCTCACTCATTGCTGGGTTCATAGCTAAGACCCCTATAACAAAAGATATATTTATAAGAGAAAAGCATACAAATTTATTTAATATGAGATTGTACATGACACAGGAGCCTTCATAAAGAAATGAAAACCCAAAGAAACAGGAAAACATATATATTTTAATGCTTAGGTTTGATGAAGAAGTGGATAGTTGTGGAGAAATCCGATTGGACAAAGGGGTGTGATCTAATGGTAATAAACTAGGGGAACTTACTAAGGCCTGTTTGTTCAGATTCTTCTCTGTGTCCCTGTGTCTTCAGAGACAAGAATGTTCCTTTCCTCTGGGTGTAGGGAGGGCACCTTTCGAATGAAGATCTCAGGACCTGACTCGAGAGAAGGGTAGAAGAAGGTCAGAGAGTGACCTTCCTGGGTTTTGTGTGACCTGCTTCAGGGCAGAAAGGTGAGGGGAAGGTGAGAGTGGCCTTCCTGATTCTGCTGTTTTCTCAAATGGCGCAGTGCCATATTTAGGGCGGTGTGTCTGGAACTCCATCACATTCGTTCAACAATATTTCTTGAGCAGCTCCAGATCCTATGACCCTTTTCATATAAATTCTACTTGTTTCACTTAGTTACTCAGTATTTTATATATTTGTCACTATTGTGAATGATATTCTTTTATTAATACTATTATAGGGGTTTCTCTTCTCCACTCGTGTTTTCTAGCTAATCACTGCTGGTATATAGAAAACGTTGATTTGTGAATATTACTTTCCTGACCCACCACCTAAATGAGCATTCTCATTGGTCTTGATAGTTTCTCGTGGATTTCCTTGGGTTTTCTATGTAGACAGTCATATTATGTGCAAGTAGCAGTACTTCTGCCTCTTCTTTTCCAATACTTTTATCTTGCCTCTTTGTCCATGGATTGAATTTTCACCACCTTTAGAGACTGGATGGGGCAGAAGTCATGAGCATCAATATTCCTGTCTGCATCCTGAGTTTGATGGAGTGACTGCTGTTGGCCTGTTGCTTGGGATACTGGCTGTTTGCAACAGGCTTTGTTGTGTCCTGGAGGTATCCTCTTTCTCAATGGCTAAGAGTTTTGTCTTGTTTTGGTCTAAATCAGGAATGAGTGCTGAATTTTATTAAATGCTTTTTCAGCCTCTTCTCTATGAATAATTTTCGTTTCTAAGAGTTATTTCTGCAGGCAGGTGGACCATAAACACCTAGCGGGCAGGGACCATCCTCAAGATCACAGAGAGTTATTCATTCCCAACTGTACAGAGAAGCTATGGAGGAACAACCTAAAAGTGTACTAGTTTTCCCCCTACTAGGTGCTCAGTCAATGTGTTTTGGAGCCCGTGGATGCACAGTCAATCGCTGGCGTGAGTTTTAGGAGGACAAGAAAGAGAACAGGGTGACGATGTGGAGGTAGGATGGCCAGGGAGTTTCACCTCCCCAGGTGCACTAATTGGAGGCCTTGAAGGTGAGGGGACATTTCATCCCGGTTTTCCAGATGAAGTTAGTATCCTGTTTGCCTCGAGGAGGAACCGAATTACAAGGCCATAGACATTTAAATTGTGGCCCATAAAGTGCTTGTTAAGTGCTAATTGCAGCCTAGCTGAGCTCCTGCGTTACTAACCTTGTGATTCCGCCAGCTGCCAGTGGTGCTGTGCCGAGTGCAGGCTTTTCAGCCAAGAACCTCGCAGTCAAGGTGGGCTGAGACTGGGCGCCTGTTATTTGTCTGGGAAATTAGACTTGCTTTCTAAGTAAGTGAATGGCTAGAACGCCAGTGGTTAGAGCTGGCCAGTGGCTGGAAGTGCCCCGAGGATGGTACCAGTCGTTTTGGTTGAAAACATGTTGTTCTAACGCAGATTGAAAACGATATGATCCAGGTGAAAATTAGATCCAAAATGATGATTTGGCAAAAAAAAAAAAAAATACTGCCTGTTACTGGATTTCCATGTATTGGTAATTTTGGTGCCTTCTTCATTTATTCAGCAACTATTAACCATCTGCTATATGTGGTAGGCAGTAGGGAATGGGGGAGGGAACATCAGTGAACAAAGCAATTTGAAACACGGACTTGGGGGGGGACAAAGGGCAACATACGTAACCTAAACATCTGTACCCCCATAATATGCTGAAATAAAAGAAAAAGAAAAAGAAAAAGAAAAAAAAAAAGGCCCTGCCCACAGAGAGCTTGCAGGCGAGGGAGGGACTCAGAAAGAAATGCAGCATCCTAACGAGCTAGCTTGGGAACACAGCAGGGGGTGATGGCACTAGAGAAGGAAAACAAAGGAGAGTCAGGGGATGAGAGGTCATGGTTTGGGGGCAGGAGTTCAGGCTAGGTCTCTCTGAGAGGGCGGTGTTGGAGCAGAGCTAGGAGGGACCGAGAGGAGAGAGCTCTGTGTAGGGCGAGGCTGGAGGGAGAGCTGTTCCAGGGTCCTGAGGCCAGGGCGCCTGGGGAGTCTGAAAACAGTAAAGGAGCCCTTGGACTGGAGCAGAGTGAGGGAGTGGTACAGGGTCCAGTCAGAGACGGGGAGGGGCTGATTCCAGAGGGCTTTATGGCCATAACATTTGAGGATTTTGAGCAGGGAAATGATGTGATTTGATTTGTATTTTAGGGCCATTTTCCAAACTCTGTTTTTAGGCATTTTTTGTTCATTTCTCAGATTTTTTTTTGGCAGAGCAGGCATAATTGCCTGAAAATGAATGAAATCTAAAATGAGAAAACATGGCCAACCACAAAAACCAGAAAAAAAAAATTCTGAAAAATTGCCACAACTGCTTGAAGACCTATAAGATATTGCAAACCTGTCTCAGGTGCCCTCAAGTTATTTACATGTGAGAAACCAGTGACTAGGACTCTTCAATTTTGACCTGATTATCATCTGGATCGAGCCATAGGCTGTCTGGGGGCTGGACAGTGTGCAGTTTGCCAAACACCTCCCTTTGGTCAAGAGCCTGGGTCTGGAGGCGTGCAAGTGGCTCAGGCCCATCTTCTTGAGCTGAAAATAACTGCTGCAGATGGTTGGACTTGGGCAATGTTAGTGCAGTTGGGCTTCAGATACTGCCATGATCTTCTGGACCATGTGAGAAGATTATTTCATCTTTGGTGTTCCCACTGTTGTCTTCTAGGCCTGTAAGGCAGGGGAGGTTGGGACTGAGGGTATGTGCTGCGTGAACAGCCACCTGAGGTCCGGGTCCAAATCTGGAATTCTTTCGCTTGCATCACAGGGGCCACCTGTGCTTCCAGGCCACCTTGCCTACCTTTGTAGCATAGCATTCATCCCATAGTCATGCAAAGATCTGTTTCTGTGTTTGTTTCCCCAGATAAATTGGGACTTCCTTTAGTCTGGTGTGTTTGGGTTACAGGTAAGCTGTAATGAAGAGACCTGAAAATACAGTGTCTTCAATAAGTTCAACATTTATTTCCCCCTCAGTCAACCGCTGGCTGGTCCAGGCTGGTGGGGCCTCTCTGCTCCACAGGGTCATTCAGGGATCCAAGTTCCTTAACTGTAGTTGTCCCATCATGCTGTAGGATTTGTCCTCATTCCTGTGGTAGCGGCAGGGTCACTGCCAAAGAAGGGGAAAAGTGGGAAAAGAAAGTGCGCAGTCGTCCAGAGTGAGCAACTTATCCTAAAGCTGAAGATGGCCCAGAAGTTGTACATATCACTTCTGTTCAGCCCATTGTTAGAAATTAGTCACACGGTCCCACCTAGCTGCAAGGGAGGCTAGTTACATTTGATTCTAGCTAGGTGGCCAAGTGCCCCGCTTAAATTTAATGGTGCGGTACCTTAGTTTTCTATTGCTGCTGTAAAAAATTACCACAAACTTAGCGGCTTAAAACAACATACATTTATCTCCTGGAGGTCACGAGTACAAAATGAGTTGTGCCAAAATCAAAATGTTGGCAGGGCTGGTTCCTTCTGGAGGCTCTGAGGGGAGAATCTGTTTCCTTGCCTTTTTCGGCTTCTAGAGGCCACCTGCATTCCTTGGCATGTGGCCCCATCCTTGTATCAACTCAAATGTCTTGATTCCACGCATGCATCTCCTCCTGCTCACTCTGCTCTCCTGCCTCCTCTTACAAGACCCTCGTGATGACATCTGACCCATCTGGATCCAGGATAATCTCCCCATCTCAAAATTCTTACTTAATCACATGCTCAAGGTCCCTTTTGCCTATAAAGTAACATATTCACAGGTTTCTGGGATTAGGACAGGGATATATTTGGGGGCAGCTTTATTCTATCTATCACAGGTGGGAAGTGGTTGTATTATTTAAAAAAGGAAAAGGAGAAAGGATAGCTACTGTGTGCTTAACACCTGGCACACAGTAGATGCCCAGTAAATGTTGAAGAAGGGAACATTTGGTGGGGTATTGCCTGCCCCTCCTCCGTACCACCCTGAAATCCAGTGGCTCAACCAACATCTTTTTATAGAAAGCAAAAGGTGCCAGGTATCCCGTGCTGATACTTAGGTGTATATACTCTAAATTTGGAGCAAGAGAACTTGGGAGGAAGCTGGGGGGCAGATTAGCTGTCCCACCTGGTACTATTCAATTCTGCATCTTTCCTGGAGTCCACTCTTCCACTCCCACCTTCAGGATGATGGACATTTGGACCAGGTGTCTCCTTCTGGAGACACATAGTGCTACACAGCTAACACTGAGTGCATTACCTGAGGCCACACATGTGGCTCATTCTCCTAGTTTCCTAGTACTGTCCCCCTCCTGGTCACATAGCTGAGGGCCTGGCATCATTGCTGACCACTCCCTTTCCTTGACCCCCACGTCAGCCAGCTCCTTCCACATTTCCAAATCTCATGGTGTTCACAAAGCCTTTCTTCCATAGCCTTGCTGCTCATGGAACTGGCCTAGGCTCGTGTCACTGTGGTTAGCACACCTGTCACAGCCATCTAACTGGCCTTGCTTCCTCTGGTACTTCCTCCTTCAAGCCTCTTGCATCCGTGGCAGCCCCTGCTTTGGTCACTGAGCAAAGAACGCTTGGCCTCCTGCTGAAATCTCTACCTGGTTCCCAGCTCCTATCAGGTGAAAACCCACCTGCGTTCAGTCTCTATGGGTTTGACCAGGTGTGGAAACTAGAAAAGGCCTTGACCTCCGAGTTGGAGCCTGCAGGTCTCATCCTCTGCCCTGGACCTGTGGGGAGGCCTGGAGGAAGACATGTTCTTCCTCCAAACCTCAGTTTCCTCCTTTGCGAGATGGGAGAGGCTGGCCAGCTGAACTTTCCTTCTGAGGCTTGGGGGATTCCTTCCAGCCTAGTGTCCCACGACTCCTGCTGCTGAAGCCCAGGTAGGCAGAAAGGGAGGAGGGAGCAGAGAGAAACAAGGCCGGCTCCATTGCTGTCCCCTCCACAAAGTGCCCGTGGATGGCTCACACTTGCAGCCTCTGCCTGGACCTGAGCCCCCAGGACTCGGGTCTCTCAGGTCGTTGGTGAGCTCTGCTCACAGCAGGCATGCTGACGTCTCTCTCCACCTCCAAGACCAGCTCAGGAATGGCCCCCAGTGCTCCACTGGGTGGACGGTTCGGCAAGTCTGACCCTTTTGGGCTGTGCTGCCAACGTCTAGGCTCTCTTCTTGTCTGTCATAGATGCTTCTGTGTAGGCATCTCATCCCTTCCATCCGTCACACCTGAGTCCTGTATTGGCAGTGTGGGGTGTGCAAGGTGCTGCCGTCCCCTCTGCTAGACTAGACTCCTGCGGTGGGGACCTTCTCTTACCCATTTCTGCCTCTTTCCCAGACCCAGCCCACCCACCCACACAGGCACCCAGTGCTCAGGGCTCCTAGGCCAGGAGCCAGCGTTTGTGACAGAAGTGGAGATGGGCACAGTAGAGGGTCCTATGATACCCCCAGACATTCAGGGGGCACTCGTGGCTTCCGTGACTGGGAGAGGTCTGTCCCCTCTGGAGAATGTTGATGACATCACTGTGATTTCTGGGCTGTGCTGATAGGGTTAACCAATTGGTAAGAACACGCAGCTTAACTGAATCTGCACTCGGGCATCCTATGGAAGCCTGACTTTCACACTGCTCAGCAGCGATGTGTTAGGCTCATTTTATGTGCCAGGCGCCATCCTGGGCACCAGGGGGGACAGATGCTAAGGGACATTGATGAAACCTCCTTGTTCCCTTCCTGGAGGACAAGAGAGACAGAACCAAACAGTCTGAACTGTGCAAGGCTGCAGTAGGGAGTCCCTAACCATTAAGCAAAGTTTATAAACCCCTGCTCCTTCCCTAGAGGATTGATGTGGGGCATGTGGATGGGATTCACAGTGACTCATGGGCCCCAGACGAGGCTTCGTCCTTAAAAAAACCATTATCATTTATCTCCTCCTCAACAGGGCTCCTCACGACCTTCAGTGATAGCGGCTGAAGTATTAGCAGTGAGTGTGGGTCCGACAAGGGCTTGTTCACTGAGCAG
>NW_012136969.1:1325913-1327492 GCF_000956105.1 Propithecus coquereli | reverse complement strand
TGTCTTCTTGACTCTAAGACGTGCATCTTCCCTGGACATTTTCATGTTTCTGAACCCAGGATGTGTCCGGCCTGCAGGCAAAGGAATAAGTTCTGATGAACATGATCCTGGTCTCTGTGTAGATGGGGTCTTGTCTGTTTTCCACCTCAGTTGCTATGGTCACTTAATTTCATTAGAGGCCTTACATTAACTTGAATTTTAACTTACATTTGGATTCCTAAGTGATTGCTTAGTACATGTTCTAAAAGATGACACTATATCGAAGTAATAAAATTATCGTGAATGCAGAAGCTTGCCTGTCATGTGCGGAGCGGGATGGGATGATTAAAGGCAGTAGAAATTGCCAGATCTCTCAGAATGCATCATAGAATTTCCAGACTTAAGGGTGGTAGATGTGATCAACTTTTGTGTCGTGAAGGAATATCAAGTGCCCCAAATTATTAAAAGCTTTGGATTGACTTTCAAGAGAAACAGTCTCATTTCCATCAATAGATAATTTAATTAAAGAAAAATGAAACTGCAAATAACCAGCGATGAAAACCCCTTATCTGCCTCACCCTTCAGTTCACCCGAGAATTATACTGTCCATATGAAAGATGCTGAAGGGGTCAAGGTCATGGCAGGTGGGGTCACCAACAGCAGGGTGTCAGCATAATGGTATACTCCCCCGGCCAAGATGGCCAAGTGGAGGATATTATGCTCAGTGAAGTAAACCAGTCACAAAAAGACAAATGCTGTAACAGCTCCACTTATATGAGCCATCCAGCGTAGTCAGATTTATAGAGACAGAAGGTAGAATGCTGGTTTTTGGGACTGGGGGGAGTGGGAGATAGGGAATTGTTGTTTAATGGGTATAAAGTTTCAGTTTTGCAAAGATAAAAGTTCAGGAAGTTGGTGGCACAACATGGTGAAATACATGAAGCTGCTGAACTATACGTTTTAAAAAGTTTAAGATGGTAAATTTTATGTTACATGCTTTTTATCACAATTAAAAAATATATTTCTGTGTTCTCTTGGTGAGAGCACCACCATTCGCCCAGTTCTGCAAACCAGAAACCTTTGACATGGTCCTCATGCCCCCGCCAGGGATGTCCAGACCCTGCAGATTTTGTCTCCTCGTTCCCCAACTCGCCCTTGCTTCACGTCTCTCCCCTCACAGGCCACGCCACCACCATCTTCTCAAGACAACAGCGATGGCCTCTGAACTTCTTGCTGACCTCAAATACTTTCTCCTGAGCAACTGTTCAAAAGTCTGATTGTATCATGCCCCCATTTAAAAGGCTTCAGAGATCAGAGAAATGCAGATCAAAACCACAATGACTTTTCACTTCACACCCGTGAAGAGGGCTACAGTCAAAAGTCAGATAACAAGTGTTAGTGAGGATAGAGATTAGCACCCTCATACTTGCTGTTGGGAATGTGAAGGGGTGCAGCTGCTTTGAAAAACAGTCTAGAAGTTTCTTAAATGATTAAACATAGAGTCACCATATGAGCCAGCAGTTCCATTCCTAGGTATGTACCCAAGAGAAATGAAAACATATGTCTACACAAAAATGGGTACATTTATGTTTATAGCAGC
>NW_012136969.1:1324115-1325483 GCF_000956105.1 Propithecus coquereli | reverse complement strand
CACATGTTGTTAATACACTCGTGAATCGATGGGCACTTGGGTTGAGTTCACATCTTTGCAGTTGTGAAATGTGCTGCAATAAACATTTGTGTGCAGGTGTCTTTTTGATAAAATGATGTCTTTTCCTTTGGGTAAATACCCAGCAGTGGGATTGCTGGATCAAATGGTTGGTTGCCTTTTAGTTCTTTGAGGAATCTTCATATTGTTTTCCATAGAGGTTGTGCTAATTTGCAGTCCCACCAACAGTGTATAAGTGTTCCTTTCTCTCTGCATCCACATCAGCATCTATTGTTTTTAGACTTTTTAATAAAAACCATTCTGACTGGGATAAGGTGATATCTCACTGTGGTTTTGATTTGCATTTCCCTGATGACTAGTGACATTGAGCATTTTTGCATATGTTTATTGGCCATTTGTCTATATAGCAGCATCATTTAGAATTGCCAGTAAGAAAGAACACAAATGTCTGTCAGCTGACAAATGGATAAACAAAATGTGGTAGATCCATAAAATGGAATATTACTTGCCCGTAAAAAGGAATGAAGTACTAATACATGCTACTACCTGGCTGAACCTTGACAACATTATGATAAGTGAAAGAAGAAGCCAGTCACAAAAGACCATATATTATGTGATTCCATTCGTGTGAAATGTCCAGAAGAGGCAAATCCACAGATAGAAAGTAGATTAATGGTTGGTTAGAGCTGGGAAAGGAGATAGGGAAGTAGGGAGTGGTTGTTAAAAGTATGAGGTTTCTCTTTTTTTCCCAATTTTTTTTATCGTGGTAAAATACACATAACAAAATTTATCATCTTAACCATTTTAAGTGTATAGCTAAGTGGTATTATTAATAAATACATTCATAATGTTTTGTAACCATCACCACCATACGTTTCCATAACTTTCTCCATCTTGTAAAATTAAAACTCTGTATCCATTAAACACTAACTCCCCATTCTCCCTCTCCCAACCCCCTGGCAACCACCATCCTACTTTCTGTCTCTATGATTTTTGACTACTCTCGGTACCCCATATGAGTAGAATCATACAATATTTGTCCTTTTGTTTTGTTTAGTTCATTTAGCAGAATGTCCTCAAAGTTCATCCATATTGTAGCAAGTATAAGAATTTCCTTCCTTTTTAAGGCTGAATAATATCCCCTTGTATCTATGTACAACATTTTGTTATCCACTCATCTGTCGATGGACACTTGAGTTGCTTCCACATTTTAGCTATTGTGAATAGTGCCGCTAGGAACATGGGTGTACAAATATCTCTTTGAGACCTTACTTTCAATTCTTTTAGGTATATACCCAGAGGTGGAATTGCTGGATCATATAGTAATTCTATGTTTAATGTTTTGAGGAA
>NW_012136969.1:1273597-1320515 GCF_000956105.1 Propithecus coquereli | reverse complement strand
CTCAAAAATTAAAACATAGAATTACCATATGATCGAGCAATTCCATTTCTGGATATGCACTCAGAAGAATTGAAAGCAGGGATTCAAATGTACACCAATGTTCACAGCAGCATTATTCACAATAGCCAAAAGGTGGAAACATCCCAAATGTTAGTCAACAGATGAATGGCTAAACAAAACGTGGTGTAACTATAAACACACAAGGTTGAATATAATTCAACCTTAAAAAAAGAAATCTTTCTTTTTTTTCTTTTTTTAGACAGAGTCTAGTTCTGTTGTCCTGGGTAGAGTGCAGTGGTGTCATCACAGCTTACTGCAATCTTGGCTCAAGGGATCCTCCTGCCTTAGCCTCCCAAGTAGCTGGGACTACAGGTGTGCGCCACTGTGCCTGGCTAATTTTTTTATTTTTAGTAGAGACAGGGTCTCACTCTTGGTCAGGCTGGTCTTGAACTCCTTGAGCTCAAGGGATGCTCCCACCTTGGCCTCCCAGAGTGCTAGGATTACAGGAGTGAGCCGCTGTCGGGCTTGTCCATTTCTTTCTTCCTTCCTTCCTTCCTTCCTTCCTTCCTTCCGTCCTTCCTTCCTTCCTTCCTCTCTTTCTTTCTTTTTCAATATATTTCAGGGGTGCATGTGCAGATTTGTTACATGGATATATTGTATAGCAGTGAGGGCTGGGCATTTGGTGTGCTCATCACCTGAATAGTGTACCTTGTACCCAATAGGTAATTTTTCATCCCTCAACCCCCTCTCACCTCCCACCTTTGGAGTCTTTTCTGTCTATCTGCTCTGTACGACCATGTGCACAAAAGGAAGGAAATTTGACACATGCTACAACATGGATGAATCTTGAGGACATTCTGCTAAGTGAAATAAGGCAGACAGAAAATGACAGATATTATATGGTTCCAGTTATACGCAGTTCCTGGAAGAGTCAAATTCATAAAGAGAGAAAGTGGAACGGTGATTGCCAGCGGCTGGGGGGAGAAGGGAGTGGGGAGTTAACGTTTAATGTCTACAGACTTTCAGTTTGGGATGATGACGAAGTTCTGGAGATGGATGGTGACAATGGTTGCACAACTATGTGAATGTACAATACTTAATGCCACTGAATTGTATATTTGAAAATGGTAAATTTTATGTTATGTGCATTTTACCACAATAAAAGGGGAATTTAAAAAGTTAAAATGTTAGCTTTGTACTACAAACATCCTCTTTTTACAGCAAAATGATTTGCAGATTTAAGATTTCAATGTGAAAAAAAACCGTAAAAGTAGTAGAGGTGGCTACTGATACGATCGCGGGGCCGCTGTGGGACTTGCTAAGCATGGTACCAAGGGGCAGTGACCATGAAACAAAGATGGTAAATTTGAACACAAAATTTAAGAATGTCTGAAAATCAAAATCACTGTTATGTTAAGTTGGGCTCCTAGGAAAAAGACTCTGAAATGGAGAATTCCACACAAAGGTTTATTGGGGAGTGACTGGGAGAGTCAAGTGCTATTAGCAAGAGAGGACGGCAGGGATGGGCAGAGGCAGAGACGGACCAGCATTGCGGTTTCAACTGACGCCACTGCTGATCCCAGGGGCAGCCCTGCAGCTGGAGTAACACTTCAGCACTATCCCAAATTGGAGCAATGGGACTGGGCCTTTGTGTCCCTGCATCAGCCAGACACTGGCTGCCAGCTGCCCCCTGCGATGAGGGCAAGTTCCAGTAAGGGACTCAGCCCAGCAGCTGGGGGACGGGACTATCTGCCCAGCTGAGGGGAGGGGGTGGAGCCCCACAGGATCCACTCTAGCTATGAACAACTAGGGCAGATATGTGCAACACAGATGTCTTAGGTCAGATTTCTCGGGAAATGGGCTCTAAGCAGAGATGTGCATGCAGGAGGTTTATGTTGTTGCAGGAGTATTCTCCGGAGCTACACCTGTAAGGGATGGGGGAAGAAGGAATTGGGGGGCAGAGAGGTTGGACCGCCCCACCGCACCCAGTTGCAGCAGAGGCCTCTGCGGATGCCACGGGGAGCTCTGGAGCTGGGAGAACCTTCAGATTTGTCCTGTATAAAGGCAAGGGTGTCCTGTATCAAGGCGAGGGTGTTTACACCCCCATGTGGAACAGTTACTGGATGAGCTCTGGCCCTGAGGAGGGCGCATGAACTTGGGCAAGGCAGCTCGCTTGGCCAAGGGCAGTTCCGGGAGAGAGCAGGTGGAGGAGAGCAGCCAGCTTTCTCTGCAGCCGGAGGAGCAGGTGCCTGGCTCCTGAGGGAGGACCTGGGCAGTGCATGGGAGCACCCACCCCACGCGGTGCTCCTGCCGCTGGCATCCACTTTCTTTGAATAGTAAGTTTACCCCCTCCAGACATCTTCTCCAAAATTCCGTGGTCACTTTTCCTAGGAAACTTAAAAGAGGAAGCTAGTGGCACAAACCACAGACCCCACTGTTACAGCTGCTCCTGGGGGACAACTAACACCTCTCATCTCTCTCCTTTGCTCTCGGTTCCACGTTCCCTCGCATCTCTGCTAATCCAGGCGCCTTACTGGGTGAGCTGACCCAGAATCCCACCCCTGAGGGTCTTAGCCCTGGTGCTACACTCTTCCCAGGCCATGACTGCTGCCCTGTGCATTTACCGTCAGAACTGGCCAAAGGACCACTACGAGCTCTCCCAGGGAGTACCCCCGGCACCAAACACACTCTTCTAGGCTCCATCACCTGAGAGCAGCCCTACCCCTCCTGGTGACCAGGGTCAGGCACCCCTGCCGGGGATGGCTCCTCTCCTGGTCTGCTGCATTCTTGGCACAAGGGCCTGAAGTAACCAGGTGGTCACTGGACTAAGTTTAATGAGACTCTTACCATTGTCCCTATTCCCCCTCTGGGGCTCAGGCCCTCTAGACCTCTGCTGTCCAATACAGTAGCCACTAGCCATGATTAAGTATTTATGTTTAAATAAAGTAAAAATTCAGTTATCCACTCAGACTGGCCACATTTCAAGTGCTCAGTAGCCACAATGGCTGTGGCAGTGCAGGGTAGAACAATGCCCTTATCACAGTAAATTCTCTTGGGACAAAGCATCTCTACACCCACGATACCCGAAGCTGCCAGGATGAGAAGGATGGATTCCCCAAGTGGGTTCCTGGGAGTGGTGCTGAGTGCGGCCATTCCCACCTCTAGCCCTTGGCTCCCAGACCCATGTAGTGTACCTGTTGGGGACACAGCACCCTACAATGACAGTTCATTTAGATTGTTCCTTTAGATTCATTAGGTTCCATCCTAGAACAAGGTACCCTGTCCTATGGCGGGTCATCTCCAAGCTGGCCCCTTGCCTGAGTCTTCGGAGGGCCATTCCATTGCTCTAGCAGGCTGGTGGCTTCTGGGTGATTCAGTCTGTAATAGGACCAGTGGACTCCGTGGTCATGTGGCCACTGCTGGACCTCCTCTGCCATCATGTTGAGGAGATGTTATGTAGGATCCCATGCCAGTGGATCAGACTGTCTGAGAATACTCGGACAGTGGTGCTGGCCAAGGCTCTGTGGGCAGGACAGGTACGCTATACCCAGAACATGTGTAGATTACAGTTAATCACTCCCTTTTCTGGGGTTTAAGGTGTCCAGTGTAATCAACTTGTCTCCAAGTGGCAAGTTGCATTCCTCAAGGGACAGTGCCATATGGGGACTCAGCTTTGGTCTTTGTGGCTGGCAGGCTGGATGTTCAGCTATGTGAGAAGTTAGCCCAGCCCTGGTGAGTGGGAGTCCACACTTCGTCTCCAGCAGGACTCAGTAGCACATTAAGTGCTGCCTTTCGAGTGGCATATAGTTCTCTGCTGCAGATGGCATGGCCTTGTTCCAGAACCCTAGGGTCTGTGTTGTGATTCTTCTATTCAGGCTCGACGCAAACTCCACATGGTGTTTTTTACCACCAGATTCCTCTAGTACTATAGGGTCTGCTGGGTCATATGGCTGAGTTGTCAGGGCTGCTTGTGCCGCAGCCTGGGCCTGCCGCAGAGATCTTTTCTGCCCTGGGAGCTACTCAAAGTTGGCAGCGTTCTATGTCAATCAGTAAATGGGTCAGAACAGTATTCTCAAGTGTGAAATATGCTTCTTCTGGAGCCTGAAGAGGCCTTCTTAGTGTTGGGAGGTGCGAGATGCAATAATTAATTCCTGATTTTGGAGAGAACATCTCAGCATGTCTCAGACCACTGGATTCCCAAACACTTCACTGCTGTAGGGGATCCTGAGTGTTTGGAGGGTTCATCTAATTCCTTCTGGAGTGCATGCGTCTTACCAGGTGTCCAGCGTACCCGACCCTTCTTGCTCAGATGGCTAAATTAACGTGATGTCGTTGAGATAAAAGACCAATGTTGTATTCTGCACAATGTGTATGTAGTCCTGGTCCCTTCAGGCTGTGACAGAGGATGGGAGAATTAACAAAGCCCTGGACAAAACCCATAAATGCACACTGCCATTTGTTCTATGTGAATGAGAATAGCTTCTGATCTTTCTTCCTCACGGGATGGACAAGAGTGGATTTGCCAGCTTGGGGACCACGTACCAGGTAGTCGAGGCTGTGTTAATCCCGCCTAGCAGAGGCAGTGCTCCAGCACAGCGTCACTGGGGTGCTACTTGGCTGGCTTTGCAGTCGTCCACTGTCACCTACCAGGGTCCACCTGGGTTTTGAAGGGGTCAGACTGGTGGATTATGGGATGGGAATATGACAAGCATCACCAGCCCTTTATTCTTAGCTCTTTCTGTCATTCTCCTTCCACCCCCAGCAGGGTGCCATATTGTTTTTGACTTACTATCTTGGCAAGGAAAGTGGCAGAAGCAGTTTCAAAAGCTTCTCTTTGGCCTTTCTCACTCTGATGGCTCTTACCCCATAAGCCAAGGAACCAGGGTGGGGTCCTGCTAACTCTCAGCTGTGGCCTTTCCAATCCTACATTTGAGGACTGGGGACATACAACCAGGTGAGTCTGTGGACCTAGTAGACTCATTATGATCCAGACCTGGACAGCCTTTTATTAGCTGTGCCCCATATAATTCCATTCTAACAGAGTGGCCATGGCGATGCTTTGTGTCCCCAGGTATCAGTATAGACTGAAACCCTGTATTTTACCATCCTCAAAATGCCTGGGTCTTTCTCTTTCCTAAGTTTATAGTTACTTGTATAAATGCTGTGGGTCCTCCTGGGGAAAGACAGAGGGAATCATTATTACATATACTTGCTGTGGTGTTACAGGGTCCTTCCTCATGGGAACCTAGGCTGTCCTTCTGCAAAATGTCTCAAGTCCACAAACTGGGCAAGGGAGCATGATTTTTTTTTTTTTAGTGGGGCAGCTGCCTTTAGCCTCCTGATCACCCATTCTTGATGTTTTATTTTTTGGCTGTATAAATTAAGGAAAACTCTCACTGGCTGCCCATCTGTCTTTCCCCGAAGAACACTGTGTTCTGTTAACCACCTTCCTAGATCTTGTGGGCCAGACCCCTGACTGCCACTCTGACCCTGCCACTCATGACAATTATACCCACCTTGCTTCTGATGGTTGAGTGCTGCTGTCTGGCCTCTTATTGTTTTGGATCCTGTCATCCCCATGGCTTCTGGGGAGGCAGTTCTGTCACAGTGCCTTCTGCCGTCAGCCCTGATCTACAGAGGAGAGCCAACACTGGGTACCTGCGTGGCGCTGCTGCCCCTCCTCCAGGGGCCCCACCCACTCCCACCTGAGCCACCCATGGTCTCCTGGCCTTGGTAGCATTTCCTCTCTACTGTGCTCACTGCCCTGAGCTTTGTGATCCTTCCTCCACCATCTTCACAAAAGTTCTGGCATTTCTGCTTCGCTTAGTGTGGGCCAGCCTTGTAAGAGCCAGTGTGTAGGTTACTTACTTACCAGGGCATCATATCCTGGAACATGGCAGGGTCCTCCCATAGTAACAAACTTCTCCTCAACCAACTTTATGTCTCATCCCCCCCCCACGATCCACCACTAAGAATCCACCCCATGTGTCACCTCTTGGCTCCTGCAGTCCGCGCTGGCCGGGTCCCACAGCTCTGGTGTACATTACCTAGCAGGCCTAGTCTGGGCTTCCGTGTTGGGGCTGTGTTGTGATTTGACTCTAGGTTTTGGTCTGGTGGTCAGGAGAATAGATGAGGGGATAAATCTTGTGGTGGGCACATATAGTATCATCTTTGCATCATCTTTAACCAAGGGGACGCACTGGCCTGTATCAAGGAGGAGTGGGTCACTACTGCAAGTCCAGAGGGCTCAGGAGAAGCTGGAGACTCAAGGTTTTTGAGTGCATCGACCTGACGTCCCCATTCTGAGTCTTACAGTCCATTCCCAGTAAGAGCCCTGACTTTAGCATAGCAGATTTGCCAGGGCTGGGAATTCACCCTCTCAAACAACTCCTGGGTCTGACCCTCAGACTTTTCTGCCCTTCCTCTATGTGAGATGTGAGTTTTTCTCTATGCTACCAAAGAGGGTCTCTCATTTCCACACTTCTCTTAAATTGGTGATTAATCCCACTCACCCTCTCTTCATCTTTCCCCAGCACAGTTGCACCCAGCAACAGCCATCTGATTCTCAGTTCCTTTTAATTCTGTTTCCTTCAAACCTCTTGGGTGCCTGCAGTATTATCCCTGCCCATATCCCATTCCAGCTGGCCATGGTGAAAGTTTTGACAGTTTCAGCGCTTCAGCATGCCATGGCCATGAGTGTCCCACCTGCCACCAATGGTGGGGTTCTCAGTGCCAGCTCCACAATCTCAGATTAGATTCTTCCTGTGAAAACTACGTCTTTCTGAAGCCAGCTCCTTCAATTGGATTCCCTGGGAAACTGAGACTCTGAGATTTGTGTGCAGGAATTCTTTCTCGGCATGTGCTACCAGGAAGGAACAACATCTGTAACAGAGAGAAGGAAGCAAAGCTGGGTAGAGGGAGAAGTCGAACTGCCGTGCAACTGCCATGCGGTTGGCAGTAGGAGCCTCAGCCAATTCCACAGGGAGCTTTGGAGCTGTCCCGAGTCAAGGCAAGGGATCAGGCCTTTCTGCTCCCACGCTGGGTGCAGGCTGCTCCTGGGAGCGCATATCCTCTGGAGCAGACAGCTCCCGTCAGCCCAGGGCAATTTCTGGAGAGAGACCCATCTATGAGCCACCGACAGCTGGGGCAATGGGTGCCATGGTCCTGAACGGGTGATCTGGGAAGTGTACTGAAGCATCCACTCTGATAATCAAAAGATCTTTAACACACAAAAGGAAAAATGAGGAAGAGATGAACACTCCAAGGAACAGTGAGCAAAGGACCCATGGTGTAGGCTTAATAACGCCCCCACAAGATGTCCACATCCTAATTCCTGGATCTTACATGGCAAAAAGGACTTTGGGGATGTAATGAGTTAAGGATCTGGAGTTGAGGAGATTATCCTGGATCATTGGGATAGGTTCAACATAACTGCAGGATCCTTATCAGAGGGAAGCAGGAGATCAGAGTGAGTAGCGGGAGATGTGTGCACAGAATCAAGAAGTTTGAGTTGATACAAGGAAGAGGCCATGAGCCAAGAGGTTACCTCTAGAAGCAGAAAAAGGCAAGGAATGTCCCCTCGGAGGCCTAAGAAGGGACTAGCCCTGCCAATACTTTGACTCTAGCTCTGTTAAGTCTCATTTTGGACTTCTGACTTCCAGAACTATAAGATAACAAATTTGTGTTGTCATAAGCTGCTAAATTTGTGGTGGTATGTCACAGCAGCAACAGGAAACGAATTCAGACCCAAACAGGAATTTACCAAAGAATAAATACAATTGGCCAACAAACGCAGTTAAAAATATATAACGTAGTTACAAATATATATGCTAGCTATCTAAGAAACTAAAATTAAAGCAATAATATACCATTTTACCTATCAGATTGCTAAAAATCAAAGATGGTAATTACCATTGTTGGTGAGGATTAAGGAAAGATGTATTCTCATACTGGGGGTGGAAGTGTTGTGTGAATTGGTAGAACTTTTCTGGAGGGTGATATTAGAATATTTATCAAATGACTTTAAAATATGTTATCTTCTTTGATCCAGAAAATCCATTTCTAGAATATTATCCTAAGGCAATGGTTGGAGTATTATCTACAATAGTGAAAAGTGGAAACATCCCAAATGTTCAAGGAGAAAGAATTGGTTAAATAAATGCTGATATATCTATGCAATATTTATATAATACTTTCTGTATCCAATTTTGACATAGAAAAATATGAGTGAATTATTGTTAAATGAAAAAGGCAGTTAAAAAATAGTGTGTCTAATATAATCTAGATTTTATTAAAATATTCATATAAAATGTATTAAAGGATATATATATATGTACCATAATTTTAATAGTGGTTATTTCTGGTAAGTTATAGTTTAATGTAGTTTTTAAAGTCTATATCACAGGTCAACAAATTATAGCACCTGTTGTTTCTTTGTTTTTTTTTTTTAAGTCTGTAAGTTAAGAATGGTTCTTACATTTTTTAGAGGGTTGTTTAAAGAAAAAAAAGAAAGAATATGTGACAGAGACCATATGGTCTGCAAAGACTAAAATGTTTACTATCTGAGCCTTTACAGAAAAAGTTTGTTGACCTCTGATCTATATCTTTATTCACATCTATCTGCAGTGAATAAAGCAATGTTAAAAATATAAAGCAAACATAAAAGATTTATAAAAATTTTCATAGTGTATTGCTTTTTTTTGAGACAGAGTCTCACTGTGTTGCACGGGCTAGAGTGCCGTGGCATCATTCTAGCTCACAGCAACCTCAAACTCCTGGGCTCAAGCGATCCTCCTGCCTCAGCCTCCCGAGTAGCTGAGACTACAGGCATGCGCCACCATGCCCGGCTAATTTTTTCTATATATTTTTAGTTGTCCAATTAATTTCTTTCTATTTTTAGTAGAGACGGGGTCTCGCTCTTGCTCAGGCTGGTCTCGAACTCCTGAGCTCAAACAATCCGCCCACCTTGGCATCCCAGAGTGCTAGGATTACAGGCGTGAGCCACCGCGCCCGGCCAATAGTGTATTGCTTTAAAATAAATACCTCAATTGGAGAATTTAAAAAGGGAGAATCATAAAATGAAGAGACGAATGATTGAGTATAGAGAAATGTATGCAAAAGGTCTTGCACAGTTGCTAAAAGTGAATCAGAAATTTGGCCCTGAGCTTCCTAGTGGCCAAAGCAAGAATATATACAGGATTCATTTCATGATCCATAATATCTAAAACACCTCAGCTGCTCAAGAGAAGTCTAATAGTTTTCTTGGCTGAGATACCACTGCAACTTTATACAGTGAATTTTTCATGTGATTAGACTTGGAATTTTTTGCCCAGTAGAAGAATAATTTGGCTTTGAGTATGTGGAAGAACAGGGCCCCCAAAGTCCTGTCTACTACTTCCGTTCTGTTTCTTATTGGTTCCATATAAGGGTGTTCTGGGTGAATTGAGGTCTCCTAACTAATGATGGGGTGGCTTGGGATCACCATGAGTCACAATGGTTACCACACATTTGTGAGGCCACATGCCTACCCTGCCCTCCCAACCGACCCCCCACCCCAAGCCAGGGCTTCCCTCTGCATTACTTGAACAAAGTGCTCTGCATACGTAGTCCTAGGAAGAAAGCCCACTCCTGAGGGATACTGTCAGCGGTTCCTTGGAAGAGCCTGTTTTTAGGATGCCACATCGAATAAGGACTGGTCTCTGTGTGACAGATTCTGGTTTGGCCTCTGGAGGGTTGACAGAGTGATGGATCGGAACAGGCGCCTGTCTGCATGTGGAAAGACTGCTGTAGGGCAGGTCCCAGTGACACCATCTAGTGGGACAAGTGAGCCTGTTTACTTGAGTTAGCCGGTTCACTCCAGCTTTCATTCATTCCTTCAACAGTGATGCGTAACGCGGTGGTTCTCCACGAGGCTGTGGCTGTGGAGCCCCTGGGGAGCTTTAGAAATAAATAGAGGCGCCTGCGCTCTACCCCAGACTTAGTGAGTCAGAATCTTCCAGAGGTGGGGCCCCTGGCATATGTATTTCTGAATGGCTCCCGTGGTGATTCTGATGTGCATCTCCAGTGGAAACCACCAGGATCTTGGGTTTTGGTGTTTGAATCCTGATTTCTTCACTTATCAATCACAAGACTATGGGTGGAAGATACTTAACTGCTCTGGGCCTCAGATTTTTTAAGTTGTAAAAATGGGTTAAAAGGCAAATATATAAAGTACCTGGCATGGTGCTTAGCATACAGTCAGTGCCTAGTAAAGGCTCTTGGTGACTGTCATTGTCAGAATCATTATCATTATGAGCTGGCCTTCACCCTGGATCCTGGTTGTAATAGCTGAATGTCGGTCTTTTTTGTGGCCATGTCTTTTCCACACCCTTTCCCCTAAAACTGGGTCCCTTCCTTATATCTGAATCCCTGTCCTGGGGCTTTCGTGGCTTAGAGGTTGCAAGCTCGGGAACGTGCAAGGGCCCACAGGGGCCGGGCAGGTACTATAAACAAATGAAGAGGGCAGGTGTCGGGGAAACGGACACAGACACGCTTGGTGCATTACACCTGTAGGAACAGCTTTTAATTCTGACAAGAAGTACGCTCTCTTTGTTTTTCTTGGAAGCATATAGTCCTCTTGGGTTGTGTTTCGTTTTTTCACTTTTTAATAGAGATGTGGGTACAGAGAAATATTTCTTCACTGTAAGAAAAACAACACTGCAACTGCAATGATAAATGTCAGCTTAAAGTTGGGTAAAAGTGTAAAGACGGGAGTCATGGGGACATGGTGGGTGGGACAGCCCTCTCCCTCTGGAGGGGCAATGGCTGCTCAGTTCCAGCTGGTCATTACCGCAGGGGATGTGGCCCAGTTTAGCCAGATCTGATTTTTCAAAAGAAGCCCAAAATTTGGATTTTTTAAATGTTGGCTCAGTTTAAAAAAATAGCATTGTGTGCGTCAAACAAAACATATTTTAAGGTTGAATATGGCCTAAGAGTTGCTCCAGTTGGCAAGCTCTGATCAGGATCTAGGACCTGCTTTGTGTTTGCCAGTCCCCTACCCAGGTGCCTGTTAACAGACTCCCTACTGTCGACCCCTTTTTGCCTGTATTTCCCCATATTTCACGTTTCCGTAATCACTTTGCAGTGCTCTGCCCTCCTGCTGGGACCCCCTCATTCCTAAATGTGTTCTGGAATCGTGGCTTTCCTCTGATAGGTTTTCTTAAGAATGGATGAGTTAAGGCATAACTGGTAATTGGCTCACTGTTCTTTGGCAATGGAAAAATATTCCTTGCCAATAATTTCTCTCAACACTTTTTCAGGCAAAGCAACATACGGGGTAATTATTTTTAGATCAGAAATAATTTGGGTGTTATAATGTCAGTGTACGTAAACCTGGTAAGATTATAGGAAGGTTTTAAAATGAGTTTTGAAACTAGTGACATATAAATTAAATGTTGAAGTACTTGCCCACTTATTACTGAAAATATCAGCTCGACTGTTTTTTTTTTTTCTTTTCTTTTTTATAATAAGACAGCAACACGAGGCTGGGTTTAGCCCAGTGATGAAGCCTGTCAGATGGGACAGCAGCACCTTTGCTCCTGCATTTCTTCCAGGATGGCCTCACCATCCACTCATTTCTGCAAGCCAGAGACCTGGAGGTCATTGTCTATACCCCACCACATCCATCCTAAATGTCTCTTGGATCCATTGGCTTTTCCTCCCCTCTGCTACACCCTGGCCGAGGCCACCATCCTCCAGCTCTTTGGTGACTTCACTGGCAGATAATCGCCTCCCTGAATCCACTTCGATCTCTCACTTCTGTCCCTACACTGCAGCCAGATTTTCCTAACTGAAATCTTCTATCACTCCTTTGCTTTGGCCTCCCAGTGGCTTCACGTTACCTAGGGTAAAGACCAAAATCCCTAACATCACTCTTAAGGTCCTGCATGGACATCACCACTCTTATCTCCTACTCTGGTCCCCTTGTGCCTTGGCCTCTAGCCTCTTTTTTTTCTTTTAGAGACTTAATTTTTTTAAAAGCAGTTTTAGGTTCACAGAAATGCACAGCCTCCCCCATTACCAATATCTCCCATCAGAGTGGTAGATTGTTACAGTTGTTGAACCTACACTGGTACTTGATTATCACCCCAAATCCATAGTTGACATCCGGGTTCACTACAGGTGTTGTGCCTTCTGTGGGTTTGGACAAATGTGCAATGACATGTGTCCACTATTGCTGTATCCTACAGAATAGCTTCACTGCCCTAAAACCCTCTATGCTCCACCTATTCATCCCTCCCAACCCCTGGCAATCACTGATAGTTTTACTGTCTCCATAGTTTTGCCTTTTCTAGAAGGTCATATAGTTGGATTCACATCAGGTATCGCCTTTCAGATTGGCTTCTTTCACTTGGTAATATGCATTTAAAGTTCCTCCATGTCTTTTCATGGCTTGGTAACTTATTTCTTCTTAACAATGAATAATATTCCACTGTCTGGATGTACCATGGTTTATTTATCTATTCACCTCCTGAAGGACATCCTGGTGGCTTCCAACTTTGGGCAATTATGAATAAAGCTGCAAAACATAGCCATGTGCAGGTTTTTGTGTAGACATCAATTTTCAACTCCTTTGGGTACATACCAAGAAGCTCTGTACCTCTTTTATGTTTTCATACACACTCTGTAGTTCTCTCTTCCTGGACCACTCCCCACGACCCCTTGTCTAGTCCTTCAGAACTCAGCTCGGACCTAAGCTTCTCAAGGATGTCTCCCTCAACCACTCAGGTCAGTCCCTCCTCGTGTTGTTATGTGTTCTCTAACCTTCTGTGCTTTTCCATAGCACTCACCAGGTCATTTGACGACTTGACTCATCCATCTTCACCATTAGGTGTAAGCCCCATAGCAGCACACTGTCTGCCCACCGCCTGGCCCGTAGAAGGCGCTCAATAAATACTTGTTGAGTGAATGAATGATGCTGAAGAGAATGCTTATTCTTCCTCCTCATCGTGGGCCCTCAACAGAGCTCACATGTGAGACTGGTGTGTGAACAGACATAGGGTGAGATGGGCCACCATGGAGCTGTGCCCTAGGTGTGAGGGGCCCAGGAAGAGGGAATTTAAACGGTGCTCAGCTTTGTTTCCATGGGGCCCACTATGGTGTCTGGTGAATAGTGGGCAGTGACAATTGCATGTCGACATCCGTGAACCCCTGGCCAGCGTGCTGTGGGTCTGCTTTCCTCCTCCAGTAGAGCTCTGAGTCTGGACTCATTTTGTGTGGGCATGTGAGAGAGACGGTTATGTAAGATGGAAAGGCTACTGAATTAGAGTCTGAAAACCAGAATGGAAGTCTTGGGATATTCCTAATACGTTTTGTGACCTTGAACAAGCACTTAATCTCTCCGAACCTCAATTTCCTCATGGGTGAAACAGGAATAAAGATAGTGACTCACTGTGTTGTTGAAGGGTAGAGAAATAAAGCATAGAGTGCTTAGACAGTACCTGGCATACTACATGCATTCAACAAATGTTAGGATTCAGTTTCTCCATCAGCTAGAGGATAGCACTATATGCAGATTCTCCTCCCTGCTAAAGAGATAAAAAGATAGTTTTAGAGTTTTAGCTATTTACGATGCTGAAGACCAATATTTTCCATGGCTTCCGCCAAGCTATTGAGAAGACGTGGAGCTTTGAGGGGTGTTTGTGTGCACCTGCCTCCACACCGAAAACCTCTGGGCAGTCCCTTTAGGCACGTAGAAAAGAGGTTGTGCTAATGGCCACCAGGGACAGAGGAATGTTACCATATCCTGCTGATCTTTGAATTGATATACAGGAAGATAAGTTAGAAATTTCCCTTTTCTAGAGCTGCGATAGAAAAAGGTAGGACAGTTGAAGAGACTTAATTCTGGCTAGGAACCATGGAGGTTGCATTTCTTCAAATCTTGCTCTAATTTCATCTCTTTATAACCAATATTTGTTGTGCATTCTATTTAAGTGTCGTGTTTATACCACTGTTAATTTTTTTAGCCACTTATTTAAAAAAAAGAGTTCCCTTTTGTAGGTAAAGAAGACTAACAGATTAGAGAAAAATATCCTGTCGTCTCTGAGGCTGAGGTCCACAACCCTGCTGTGCTTTAGAAATAGCTGAGGAGTTTAAAAGCACGTGGATGCCCCAGGCCACCCACACCGATTGGGTCAGTGTCTTTGGAGATGGGGCCTGGCGCTGATACCTTTCAAAGCTTCCCTGGTGATTTCACTGTGCAGCCAGGGTGGAGAGCCACTGCTCCTGGGAACCATGACTATAGAGCCTGGTTGTGCAGGCCTCAGAGCTCTCTGGCGGCCACCTAGTAAGGCCACCTGGTGGCAGCTCTTCTAACCTGGAGTGCCCTGGAGAGGACCAACAACCTCAACATGTGAGGCTGGGAAATGAGCGTGAGGATTCCACTCAACTGGGAAACCCTGGGGCAAAAGCCTTTGGCCTACTCAAGGAAGATTTATAGGAAAGAGGCTCTAGACTCACTTTGAGGGAGAGCTGGGAAGCGGTGGGTGTAAGAGAAGGCAAAGCTTTTTCAAGAACATAAGGAGGCTGGAAGCCAGAGAGAAGGCTGCACGGAGAGGTGAAGGAGGAGAGATCTATAACCACAGATCCAGCTTTAAGTCCTGATTCTGCTGCGTGTTGGCTCGAGCGAGTCACTAAACTCTCAGGGACTCAGGGTCCTCATCTATAAAATAAGGTTAATTTCTGCTGAAAAGTGCTCCACACCTGGGAAGTTGTTGGCTACTTCAATACCTTGAATGGATGAGCAATAGGAAGGGAGTCTGTGTTGGACCTGAGAGTGCAGAGGTGAGACGGGAGGGAAGACCCATGGCTTCCATACTCCTTAGGTCTTGAGACTGCAATTAACTGGAATTAACCCGACTAAAAGGTAGTTATCAAACAGCAGTGGTGTGCCAGGAACTGTGCTAAGCCCTTGAGAGCACAGAGAATACACATACTGTAACAGCTCTTTCTCTAATGATAATAAAATGTTTGACCTTATTTTATTAGGGAAACTACAAACATACAGTAGACAGAATAGTATAAGGAACCCCCATTTACCCATCTCGCAGCTTCAACAGTTATCAACTTATGGCCAGTCTCGTTCTAGGATCATTCCAATCCATTTCCTTCACTCCCTCATTATTTTAAAGCTAATCTCACATATTATATGGTTTTCTTTATAAATATTTCCATTTATATCTCTGAAAGATAATGACTCTTAAAAACCATGATCACACCTAAAAAAATCAACATTAATTTTTTTTTTTTTTTTTTAGACAGACAGAGTCTCACTCTGTTGCCCTGGCTAGAGTGAGTGCCATGGCTCACAGCAACCTCAAACTCCTGGGCTCAAGCGATCCTACTGCCTCAGCCTCCTGAGTAGCTGGGACTACAGGCATGTGTCACCATGCCCGGCTAATTTTTTCTATATATTTTTAGTTGTCCAGATAATTTCTTTCTATTTTTTTTTTAGTAGAGACGGGGTCTCACTCTTGCTCAGGCTAGTCTCGAACTCCTGAGCTCAAACAATCCACCCGCCTCGGCCTCCCAGAGTGCTAGGATTACAGGCGTGAGCCACCGCGCCCGGCCAACATTAATTTTTTAATATCATAAACTATCCAGTCAGGGTTCAAATTTTCAATTGTCTCATAAATGTCATGACTTTAAGTTTGCTTTTGAATCAGCTCCACGAATTGTGAGTGGTTGATATATCTCTTAAGCACCTTTTAAAAAATTGTGGTAGAATATACATAACATAAAATTTATCATTTTAACCATTTTAAGTGTACAGTTCAGTGACATTAAGTATATTCACATTGTTGTGCAGTCATCACCACCATCCATCTCTAGAACTTTTTAATCATGCCAAACTGAAACTCTGCACCCATTCAACAATAACTTCCCATTTCCCCCTCCCCCCATCCCCTGACAACCACCATTCTACTTTCCATCTCTATGAATTTGAATGCTTTAGGTACCTCATATAAGTGGCATCATACAGTTGTTGTCTTTTTGTGACTGGCTTATTTAATATAATGTCTTCAGGATTCATCTATGTTATAGCATGTATTGGAATTTCATTTCTTTTTCTTTTTTTTTTCTTTTGAGACAGGATCTTGCTCTGTTGCCCAGGCTAGAGTGCAGTGGCATCGTCATAGCTCACTACAACCTCAGACTTCTGGGCTCAAACAATCCTCTTGCCTCAGCCTCCAGAGTAGCTGGGACTATAGGCCTGTACCACCATACCCATCTAATTTTTCTGTTTTTTGTAGAGATAGGGTTTTGATATGTTCCTCAGGCTGGTCTCAAATTCCTGGCCTCAAGCAGTCCTCCCAAAGTGCTAGGATTACAGGCATGAGCCACCACACCCCGCCTCATTGCTTTTTAAGGCTTGATAATATTCCATTGTATCTAAGTACCACAATCTATTTATTCATCTCTCCATGGGTACTTAGGTTGTTTCTCTCTTTTGGCTTTTGTGAATAATTCTGCTATGAACATGGGTGTACGAGTATCTCTTAAGCATCTTTTAATCTAAAAGTTCTTCCTTCATCTCCCTCCTCCTCGTCTCTTTTTTCTCCTTGCAATTTATTTGTTGATGAAACTGGGTCATTTGTCCTGTAGTGTTCCCCACTATCTGGGATTTTAGCGATGACCTCATTAACTTTTGGGCTGGCAAAGGCATTTTAAAATTTGTCAATTTCATTATACTTATTCTGTGCCAGACATAATTCTAAGTATTTAAAAAATATAAATGGAGTTAACTCTATGAGGTGAGTACTATTCTTTTAATCTCCATAAGACAGGGAAACTGCCATTAAGCAGAAGTTAAACAACTCACCCTCCATCACCCAGCCAGCAAGTGGCAGAGGCAGGATTCTGTCCCAGGCATCTGGCTTGATTATGCTACACTGTTACTTAAGCTAGGGCATTATTCAGTTAAAAGGAGATGATAATCTTGATTCCTGGGGAGACAGGACCGAAACACGAAAAATTAAAAATAAATAATGGAGATGGACATTCCAGTTAAAAGAGGAAATGGTACAAGACCACACCCGATTGGTTTCCAAATGAGTAACATAGCTTGTGAATATCAGGGAAGGGGAATGGAAGGAGAAATGTCTTCAGAGCTCTCACTGAAGTCAGTGTAAGTCCAGACATAGGGATCATCTCAGGGTATTTTGCTAACATAGCTGTGAATGCTTATCATTGGAGAAAATATCCAAAATAGATGGTTGTGTTATATAGCGGAAATAAAGCAAGGTAAGTGGCCACCTCTGTCTTCCTGATAGTTCTCCGATGCCCCTTTTCCGAGAGAGCTTCATATGTTTTTTGTAGCTGTAAAGTTTGTGTATCTTTTTGAAACAACACAACACTATTTTGGAAAATGGAGAAGAAAATCATTAATCCTACCACTCATCATGTCTATTTTTCTCAGCCTGTTTTTCCTGTAGGCATAAACACAGACATAGTTTTTAGCTGTTGTAGTGCCTTAAAACTGAGAGTCTTGTTTCTAAGTGACTGAAACCTTACTGCCTGGGCTTGTGAATGGAGGAAAGCTTTCTCCTTCCTTTGCTGCAGTCTGTATCCCACCCCTCTAGTCAGTTTTGGGAAAAAGGAAGAGGAAGGCATTGTTGAGGGTTCTTGTGCAGCCGTGGAGTCCCTGGGAAGGACTGACTTAAGCTGGAGGCAGTAGGGTGTGGCAGAGAATGCCTCCCGGAGTCCAGAGAGCTGTTCTCCTCCTGCCCTGTCACAGACTCTCAGGGTGACCTCGGAAGGTCACTCACTACCTCTCTGGGGCCTTAAAGGGTGAAGCTGGGTGACCACCAGGTCTTTTCAGCTTTGACATTCTAGGATGCTTAGATTCTAATAGAATAGTGATTTTTTTTTTTTAACAAAGAAGAAAACTGCATTTGTCTCTGCTCTGTAAAGGAGGCCTTAAGGTTATATTTCTGAAGAAAGAATACATTTTTTTGTAGGAGAAAAATTGGTCAAATTGAGTCTTTCTGCCTGGTGAGTTAAATTAGTTAGATTTAAATCCAATTCACCCAGCCCTGCCCTTTCATCACTGAGAGATGAATCAGGAGAAATCTACCTTTGAAAGTGACCCGGATTCAGAGACATCCATCACTTTTTAATAGACCTTCAGGATGTGGACTTTCCTTTGGGCTCTGTGTTTTCTGTTGATGCCTGTGAATGAAGAAAAATAATAGCCAGCATGACCCATTTAAAAAGAGTCATGTTTAGGAAAATGGAAAGTAACTCAGATGCCTAGAAATTTGGCCATGATTAAAATTGTTACCTAGCATTAGTTCTATGAGGTCATCCTAAAGGTAGAATATCAACTGTGGAAGGAACTTAGAGGTAGTCTAGTCCAGCTGGTCTGTGGCTGGACACCAGAGTGGGTCCCCTAGAGGGTAGAATCTTGCTAAAAATTCAAATCCTCAGGCCCCATTCTCAAGAGGTTCATTTCATAGGGCTAGGTGAGGCCTGGGAGTCTAGATATTTAAAAGCTCTTCCATTGATTATGATGGTAACTAAGTTGGCTTTGGTAACCAAACCCTGGATCTAGTCCAAACTCACCATATCACAGAGGAGGCATCTGAGAGCCAGAGAGGGAGCAGGAGCAGGAGTTACCTGGTGGCAGGACTGGGCCTGCAGAGGTGCTCTCAGGTACTCATCTTTGTCATACTCCCCTTAAAGTGGCAAATATGAAGATGGTGTCGAAACACCTAGATGCATCTTTAAAATGCTGTTAAGTGGTAGAAGTATATCCTGCATGATTGTAAATGTGTAAATAAGTATACCGAATGATTGAATGGGGAAAGGGACTTAGAGAAGAGTCCTCTCTTTGGATACCATGACTATTGGCAGTTTTCTTTCCTGTTGCTGTGAACTTGCTTGGAGAAAAAAACCCAAACATTTAACAAATAATTAACATTTCAATTAAGGTAAGAATGATATTCATTGTTACATATGAGAAGTCATACTTGAGTAACTGGGATCTTTTCAGTGACAAACCCCCATTCCATGGCCAGCCCTAAACTTAACGAGGTCAAATATTTTAACATCATTTGGGTAAGAACTTTTAAATTTATTTAACTTGTGAACAAAAGATGGGATTGGAGACCTTATTACCCTCTTGTATTTCTTCTCAATGTAATTAACCTAATTCTCCCTCCTGTTGGTGGAGTGAGGAAGGAAAGTAGGTGGCCTATTCATAAAACTGGTACATCCAGCACTCCGCATCTGGGGGGGATAGGCACGACCTGCAGGGTGCCAGGCCTGGGGCTAGGTTCAGATTTCATGCAGTCTCCCAGGCCCCCGTTATTCACAGATAAGGAAGCCAAGAGTCAGAGGCTTACAGAACTTGCCAGAATCCCAGAGCCAGTGTGTGGTAGAACTGAGATCAAACTGGAGGACACCTGTCTCCAAAGCCCACCACGTCTTCTCCACCGGCCACCTGCACATTTCCTGGGCTGGGCTTTCTCTGGAGGAGAATGAGCAGAGAGGAAGCTTTGGAGAAAGAATAGAGCAGGCATGAATGGATGCTGGTCTGGCATTATCAGGTACATATAAAATTACTGAATCCCAGTGTCAGATGCTAGAAGGCAGGGATTCCCAACAGACAGCCACCCAACTCCTACTTGGTCATTCCCAGTGATGGGCAGCCCAGTCCCTTAAATAAGGCCTCCTCCTAGAGGTGATCACTATGGGGAAGGGACGCTGTCTGGGTCTTCTAGTATCCCCAGCTCATTACCTGTGTTCATTCAATTCATTTTAGAGCACAGCTGATTACAGAAAGTGTTTTTATTATTCCTTATATCCCCCAGAATGTCCTCCCTGCTCCTTCTCCTCATTGTGCCTGGGATTGTACTCCGGGACAGATCAAGGGTGATCCCTGGATGGGAAGTCAAGAGACCTAGGCTCTAGTCCTTGAGAAGTTCACACAACCGTTCTCAGCCTCAGTTTCCCTGTAGATAAAACAACATCTTTGATATTATTGATCACCGAAGGCCTACATTTTTTAAATTAGTTTTTTTGTAGAGATGGGGTCTTGCTATGTTATCTAGGCTGGTCTCAAACTCCTGGCCTTAAGCAATCCTCCTGCCTTGGCCTCCCAAAGTGCCAGGATTACTGGTATGAGCCACTGCGCCTGCCCTGAAGGCCTGCTTTTTTGAGGCTCCCCGAGGCCAGAATGGGGGTGGGAGGGCCCTCTTGGATATAGTCCTCTGAGAACCCTGCTAGCCTTGGGACCCTGTGTCAGCCCAGTGCTGGCCAACCTACTTAAGGCACATTGTAATACAAGAGAGATAGTCTTATGTAACATGTAAGTAGGGGCCTGAGAGAAATGTCCATCCAAGACCAGCTGAGCCAAGACTTCCTGTGATGTTTTTTTCAGATGATAGCTTTAGGGCTTTTGAGGATGTGTTGGAGTCCCCAAGACCCACCTCCAGGTTCGATAATTTGCTAGAAGGACTCACAGAACTGAGCATCTAGTTGTACTCACAGGTGTGATTTATTACAGCAAAAGGACACAAAGCCAAATCACAGGGTAAAGGCTGGGGGGAAGTTCCAGAGGAGACCAGGTGCAACCTTCCAAGAGCCCTCTCCCAGTGGAACCACACACCAGGTGCTTAATTCTCCCAGCAATGAATCCCCCAACATTTCACAGTGCTGTGAAATGTTTTCTACCAGGAAAGCTCAGCAGAGTCTCAGTGTCCACAAGGTTGCTACTGGGTGCTGGCCATGTAGGCACCCTCCACCTAGCACACCCAAGTCCCACAGTCCCACAAGGAAAGCAGGTGTTCAGTATAAACTGTATTGTTTGCACGGTTTATACAATTCAGGCAGAGTGAGCCACTCTTATCAGGGAATGGTGGGAACTCTCTTGAAATCCAAGTTCCCAGGTGCCAGCAGGCCTTTCCAGGGGCACAGTCTCAGACCTGCTGTGTTAACCCTTTTCTGCACAGAGGCGGTATTGCACAGTGGCCATTGACAGCGACCCTGGAGCCAGACTGCCTGGGTTTACACCCTGACCTGCCATTTGCCAGAGAGGCAAAAGTGGGCAGTTATCTAACCTCTCCGTGCCTCCATTTCTTCATCTGTACAAAGAGGATGATAATGGTACCCACCTCGTAGAGCTGGTGTGAGGATTAAATGAGTCAGTCTATGTAAAGAACTTAACAGTCAGTATCTAGCACACAGGAAGCACTAAGTAACACTTACTAGCTTAGCTGCTAGCATTATTCCTATCGTTGTTATTCAAGGTTCAGTAGTGCTAAATACACATACTTGGTTGTAGTAGGGCACTTCCCAAAGGAACTGTACTCCTGTTAACTAGAAATATCCTGCCTACACTGTGGCTGGTCCAAGGCAGGGCTGGGGAATGTGGCTTTTACATACACAGGGACATTGAGAACCTTAGGGGTGGGGTGGGGACTCAGTTATTGATGATCTCCCAAGCACTGGAGAATGCACCTGGAAAAAAGTGCTGATGAGGGTGGTTGATTGAGGGGGCAAGTCTGAAGGTGCCGTCCAACTCCAACGTCTGACTACAGTAACAGAGTGAACTAGACAGCCTTCTTCTACCTCCTTCCCTGTACAACGGGAAAAGCGCCAGCCTAGCTTCTGGTTCCAGGGATGCTACCAGCTTGCTGAGTGACCTTGGGCCAGCCCTGCCACTCCCCAGGGCTGGGCAAGATGTTCCTAGTCCCCCCACTGTGACAAACTGTGCTTCTAGGTGTGAGACAGGTTCACAGTACACTGATTATCACTTCAGCCTGCTGCATCTTGGGCTGTACTTTTACTACTGTCCAGCCTGGTGAGGCAGAATAATCCTACACAAGTTACATGAAGTGGGTTCATTACCAAAGATAAGCAGCAAAGGACACAGAAGCCAAAGATTCATGACAAGCCAGTCTCTCAAGGCTCAGGAAAGCTGCCCAGGATGGATGGAGTCCTGTCTGTACGTGCTCCACTTGCCCGGCAGCTAAGCGACCCCAGAAAGCAGCTGGGCCTGGGTTTTATACCCTGGGGGCAACATGTATCGCTGGGCTACAGATGGACATCCTGTTTCTAGGGGAGACAGGAACAGAGCCCTGTGGTTCTGGTCAGTTCCTCCTTATCTCAGGATGTCACTTTCCTAGCACATTCTACGGTTATTCTCGAGAACCGTAAGTGAGAAAGGAGGTGGATCTGGGTCAGTCCAAGGCCACCTGGAGAACTGTCCTGCACCAGGGGCCTCTCTGGAGTGGAATCTGGGTTAATATGCCGGCAAGTTCCAAGGTCCCCATGTTAGAACCCAGGGTTCCTTTTAGACTGACCCAGGCAACCTGGTCGTGCTTCAGTTCCTGACCCCCCTTCCACAGTCTTGTCCTTTCTGCTCTTTGCTGCCCACACTCTGTGTATGTAACTGTCACCATCTCTGTTTTGGAGGTTGCGGTTATGACAGGGTCAGTGACCATGTGTCTATGTCTGCCCATGGCCAGGAACTGCAGTGTCCTGGGAAACGTGGCTGGGGAGCACCCACACCACGACTGTCGCTCCAGACCCGTCTTTTCCCTACTGTGTGCCAGGCAGTGGAGAGGTCCAGATGCGTCACGGGCTCTGTCGAGGTGACAGTGCAGTGAGGGAGATAAGGCAGGCTGCACTGGGTGGGATGCTGGGTTGCAAGTGATAGAGACTCAGTTCAGACTAACTGCAGGGGAAAAGGGAATTGATTGGATCAGAATGGACTCATTCAGCCTTTGGGGAAGGCTGGCCCGATAGGCTTAGACAATGTTACCATGACTTGACACCGTCTCCCTCTTTTCGTCTGTGTTGGCTCTTGCAGTTTTTCTCCTCTTGGTGGCAACATGGCAGCCAGCAACTTTCAGCAACGCCAACAAAAAAGTGATTCTTTTTCCTGACAAAGTAAACAAAAGTCCCCAGATTGAGCTTCTGTGGACCTATTGGGGTCAGAGCCCATCTCTGCCCCCCACTCCACCCCCAGTCACTGTGGACACGGGGATACAGTTGGCTCTCATGGACTGAGAATGGCAGAAGGGTTGTTCCCCAAGGAAGATGTGGGTTCTCTTTCCAAGAAGAAGAGGGTATGGATATTGAGCTAATTTGGTCTTTCCCCTTAAGGAACTCACAGTCTTGTTGGGGAAGCAGACACAGAAATAGACATAGAAATGTAAGAAGTGGCTCCCACTAAACAAAAGGTAGAATGGAGTCTCTGTGCTGTTTCAATCTTTCTATCAGTGAACTTCAGGAACAGGGAGGAAGGAGGAATTCACTACACTAATGGAATCTCGATGCCTCTGTGTGTGTATGTGTGTGTGTGTGTGTGTGTGTGTGTGTGTGTGTGTGTGTGTGTGGAGCCTAAGGACAGATTCCATGTAGAAATGACTTTTGTCCTGAGGCTGCACAGCCATCCCTGTCGCTGCCCCACCCATGTGCCTTGGGCACTCACTGTGCCCTTCCATGCTGCCCTGGCAATGTCCATGGGCCAGCATCCGGCTGCAATGACTGGCTGGGTGGGCAGATGAGTATCTCAACTCCCTCGATGCCCAGAGTCACCCGTGAGAGCTGCAGGTGCTCACAGCAGGAAGCACTCAGCAGTGCCGTCTGCATTGGCTCCGGTTCCTTTTCTTTCACTTCTCCATGTCCTTAGCCAGGCTTCTTGGGGTCGCCTCCCAAATAAACATCCTCATCCTTGAGTCTGCTTCGGGGAGAAACCAGCTAAGACAGCCTGGAAGGATGCTGAAGATCTGGATAGATGGAGGTAACTCCTGGAGAGAGGGGGAAACCATGCAGAAGGAGGGATCGTGTGAACAGTGTGGAGACAGAACAAGGAGCACAGAGCAAGAAGAGGAACAGTGATTTCATCCTGGCCCAAACAGGCCCTTTTCAGGTCTTTTTGACTGATCCACAGCAAGATGTGCATTTCATAATGTGATGCGGCACATTCACACCTACACACACACACATCTAAAACAATTTTCAGGAAATGAAAACTTCCCATGTACAACGCACTCCTATTGTATGCAACACACTCCTATTGTATTCTATTTCATGAAAAGTTCCACTCAAGACCTGCTAAATTCATATGCTGTCTCACACTAATAGAGTGGGATTTGCAGTTTGGAAAACACTAGGTCAGAGGGAAGGGTGTAGGGATGGGAGTAGTGGAAGATGGGGGAGAAGGCTAGGTTGGAGCAGACCTCAGAGGAGCTTGGTGGTCCAGCTGAAGTCTTTGCACTTGGCTCTGGGGCCATGGGGAGCCGTTGCAGGCTTTTGGGTAAGGGTGTGATGTGCTCCTAGCTGAGCTTCAGGCAGAGTCTTAGGACGGTGTGGGGGATGGGCTGGAGGAGGCATGGAGACCCCTGAGGAGCCTGTCACCATGGTCCAGCTGAGAAGCTGCGGGGTCTGCCTGGGCGCCGCGGTGGGGCTGGAGAGGCCGGAGCAGCCGGGGAGGTGGTGGGCGTCAGAGAAGACTGAGGGAGGAGAGAAAAAAGCCTCGGTTCGGCAAGCTTCTGGGAGGAGGGTGGGGCCATTGCCTTCCTCAGTTCTTGATGAACTATTTATCAGGGCATGAAACTTTCATTAATATTATTCTGGTCTGAGAGTCCGGATATGTCATAAAGGACTTGTTGAGTGGTCAAGCAGCTTGTACTTAATGCGCGCTGCAAGCAGAACTGTTCCCAGGGCTGCCGTAAGTGGGAAGTAGCCGTGCTGAAGAAGCCTTGCATTTTGATGGGTTTCATTCTTAATGACTCCTCGAAGCGCCCCTGTTCTTCCCTTGGGTGAGGCTGTCGAGGTCCCCCTAGCTCATTGACCTACTTCCTTTACGATGAACATCGAGCCGGGCTGAGGGCTGAGGGGTGGTGCAGCCTTCTCTCCTTTCATTCCAAAAGCACTTACCTGGCCAGGGGCCCCCTCTCGACGCTGAGGATGCTAATTTCATCCGTCTCCTTAAGGTTCTCATGGTCTTGTTGGGGGAAGCAGACAAAAACCAAACAGAAACGCAAAAAGGGGCTCCAACTGAAATAAAGGCTGGGTGGATTCTCTGCTCTGTTGAAACTTGAGCAATCGATGAATTTCAGGAGCAAAGATATAGGGAGGAAAGGCAAGTAACTTTATGAGCAGCAACTATGTGCCAAGTGCATGCTATTAATAGTTGCTTTATGTGCCTTGGATACTTATGTCTTAAAATAATTGAATTGGTGTTTCACAGGTCCATGGACCCTCCCATTAGAATGACGTGGGAGTGCAGGGAGCTTGCATCAAAACACAGATTCTTGGGTCTTACATCAGACCTATGGCATCAGACTGTGTATGTGCTTGAGTAGGGGTGGAGGGGAGAAGGGGGAAGCCCAGGAATCTGCGTTTTAATAAGGCCCATAGGCTATTCTTGCATGTGCTAAAGTATGAGAATCACTGAGGAGGTGGATCTTGTTATCTGCATTTTGCAAATGAGGAAATTGAGGCTCCAAAAGTTTTAGGAACCCAGCCAAGCTCAGTCTGTTAATCTTACTCCAAATTCCACGCATCAGACCCACAGATATGCTCAGGCACCCTGCCCTGTCTCAGAACCTCTGAGCCTCTGGAGTGTGGTTCCTTCTACCTTGCATGGGCTGCCTGTCACCCACTCTGCTCAAATGGAACCTCCTCCATGAAGCCTTCCAGGATGCCTTCCCACCCTCCCCTTCTCCAGGGAGTTAGACTTCTCCCTGCTCTGGACTCCCAGAGCACAGCTTGCTTTGTCTGTTTGTGGCACCCCTTTCCCCGAAGAGAGCATCTCGTACACTCCATGTATGCCCATATCTGGCACCTGGTAGGACTGTTCTGTCTGCGGTCTCTCTGCCATGCTCAAAGAGTGATAATTTCTAACTGGCGGGAAGGGGCACATCGGAGTGGTTTCGTGGAGGAGGGGGTATGTGAGCTGAGCCTTGCAGGATGACCAGAAGAGGGAAATCCACCCCTTCATGCTGCCAGCAGGTTTACCCCAGCTTTGGTAGTTAGCAGCTGAGTGTAGAAAGCAGGGCAGGAGTCAGAATGTCCGTGACTAGTAGAGTTTGTGAGTCTATCCTCAGGCTCAGGTAAGGTTGGGGGATTGAATTCAGTTCAACACTTGAGCCTTACTCGGGCACCTACTGGGTGCTGTAGGTGCAGTGATCCAAAGGTGAATAAGGCCCTGCCCCCACCCTTAGCAAGGGGACTTCTCAGCTGTTTTGAGAAAATTACTGTCAAATTGTTTAAATGTTTTTTATACACTTGGTTGTATTTTCAAAGGCTCAAAACTCGAAAAACTATTCGAGTAAAATGGAGGTCTTAAATGTTGAAATTAGTGGAATTAAGCCAAGAATCCCTTTTTAATGCAAACGAGGTGATTGCCAGGTAAGGAGGTAAGAATTGAGAGACCTTCAGAGCCAGTTCCAGGTGATGGAAGACTGCCTGTCCCAGCTGCCACCGCGGTAGCTCTTTCTCTGGCCAGGAGGGAGCAATTGCACGGTGGGTTTTCTCCCAGGCTGGGAAGGGAAGGTCCTGGAATCAGCAGACAGCGCCTTCTGAGGCAAGGCTGTGACCACCAGGACCCTCGAGCTGGTGGCTGGCAGCAGAGATGCCGACACCACAAGTAGAACATTGGCAGCTAGATCTCTGGGAACAGGCTCCTGGGTCGGGGGAGGGGCCACGTAGGAGGTGCTCTCCAAAGCAGAGTGTGGGAAACCAGAATCCTCTTGAACCATCCTAAGTGGGTCTTGTATTTGAATTTTTTTCCTCTGCATGTGCAGGTGTGAGAGTGGTGCCTGATGATTAGATATGCGGCTGAAATTTATGCCGGGTTAATTAAGCTGTACTGTAGGAAGAGTGTGTCGCTGCAAGGTGTGCTGTTTCTCTTCTCCCGGGGTGGTGGGGGAGGCACTGGGTCCCTGAAGTCCATTTCCAGAGCAATGCCAGCCTTCTGGCAGCTGCCGTCTTCATGGGCGTGATGGTACAGGTCAGCCCAAACGTGCAGCACACACGGTGGTTGATGTGGGCGACTGTGGCCTGTTTCTGTCACAATTGCTGGACTGTCGAGGAGCAAGAGGCCCTGCCGGGTGAGGACACTGCTTTGAGACATCGAAGGTGCCGGGCTGCCAGCAGTCTCTGTCAGTGTGCCCTGGACGGAGTGACCCACTCATCTTGGCTGCACACGGGCCATCACAGACTCTTCGGGAAAGAGGACAGAAGGCATATGTGAGGGCAACGGGTATGGAGGAACCAGCCCTGGAGGGGCCTGGGGCCCCAACTTCCAGCCCCATCTCTGCCCTACTTCTCTGCTCCCTTTGGCAAGTCACTTCCTCTCTCTGGATCTTATTCTCCCCGAGTTTGACTTGTTGGGTTTGAACTTGGTTGTCTCCAAGCAAGCTCACAGCTCTGACATTTTTGAGTCTGTGATTTTGGAACTGGACCATAAGCATTTCTTAGGAATCCTAGAACAACCTTGGAGTAACTCTGTATAACGATTATGTATTAATATTTTGTTCTGGGTCTTCTTCTTCAGATCTTTTCACCTCTTTGTTCCCATTTTGTACTCTTCATTTTGCTCCTCATTTTCCTCCCTACCCTTCTTCATAAAGGATTTTGGAGAAAGACAGACCTGGATTCGGACCCAGGCTCCACCACTCTGTGTGACCCGGGTCAGGTTATTTAGTTTATCCAAGCCTTGGTTTTCTTATATGTCAAACAAGAATAAAATTAGTGTTTATCCTTCAATTATTAAGTTACTAAATGAGATGCTACATGTACACTATCTAGTACATCATCCGGCGTATAGGAAGTGTGTTAGATTTCTCCTGCAGCTGGAACAAACGACCACAAACTCGGTGGCTTACACAGACACGTTTATCATCTGATAGTTCTAGAGGTCAGAAGCCCAACGTGGGTCTCAGTGGGCTGAAACCACGGTGTCAGCAGATCCGCATTCCTCCTGGGGGCTCCAGGGCAGAATCTGTTTTCTTGTCTTTCCCAGTGTCTAGAAGTTGCCTACATTTCTTGGCTTTTGGCCCCCTTTTATCTTCAAAGGCAGCAAGGCTGGTCAACTCTTTTTCACAGGCCATTCCTCTCTACTCACCCTCCTGCCCTTCTCTTCCGCTCGTAGGGACCCTTGTAATTAATTGCACTGGGCCACCCGAATAATCCAGGATAATTCCCTACCTGGAAGCCAGCTGATCAGCAACCTTAATTCCATCTGCAGTCTGATTCCCCTTTGCCATGTGACCTGACATAATCACAGCTGTGGGGATGAAGATGCAGCCATCCTTGGGGATTTCGTTACTCTGCCTACCACAGTAAGCGCTCCATAAACAATATAGAGAACACAGGAAAAATGGGGTAGAGGAGTAAAGGTTCTCGAAGCAGCCAGATACGTCCTGTCTTCCCTTTTCACATTCAGCACACGCAGAGTCAGTAGTGAAGTCCTGTGTGTGGATTTCACCTTCCTACCAAGGCTACCTGCCGCAGAAGCCTTGGACTTCACTCCCAGTCACTGCAGAGGCTGGGAGCTTGGAGCATGTCGGCATGGGAGGAAATCTTCAGTCCAATATCAGATTAAAGTCTGTAAGGGTCACAGCTCTTCAGCGTTAGGATGGGTTGCCCTTGAAAGGAAGGAGCTCCCTGTTCTTGGAGGTGCGTAAGAAGAGGCCAGGGGAGCTAAGTGTTTCCAAATGTTCCTCCCCACAAGAATCCCTGGGCTTCGCTATGGACCCACTGAACCAGAGTCTCCAGTGGAGGGCCTGGGACTCTACTCCGCATGTATGGGCAACTCTGAGCTAAATATTTGGAGACATTTTAGCCTGGGTTGGGGGATTGGCCCAAAGGACCCCCTACCTCTGAGATGCTTTGCTCCTGAAACTCTTGTTTCTGAAATCTGTTTTTGCTTTTCAAAAATGAAATGAAATGTCTCTTTCAATCCTTGTAGTTCCTTTTATGGGGAATGACCTCTCTCCAAGGGTGTGATTCACTTTCCTGTGAGATCTTGGGGCTGAACCCCGAGTGTGCTCATCCTGAAATGACCTGAGGGCTTCTCCCTTTGTAAGGTGTAGGCGGACTCTGAGGGTCAGTGAGGGCGTGGGCAGCCCCAGAAGCCACTGCTCTGCCCACAGAGGTAATTTTTAATAAATTCTTGGCCTTTCATTTTTGCCAAGTACCTTGATGGAGACTTGAAATTGGTTTTTCTTTCCCCAGTGCATTTTTTCATATGAACTTAAATTGCTGGTCTTTCTGGCATAACCTAATATGTTGTCATGCCACCCACACCATTTTTCATAGTGGAGACAGGAGAGAAGCCTGGGACTACTTCCCAGGTGAGGTTTGCAAACCCCCGCCTTGGCATCGCTGTGGGAGCATGTGGATGCTGCAGCCCAGGCCCCGCTCTGATGCATGGAATCAGGATGCGGGCGTGGTGGGGTGTGCAAGGGAGATGGGGTGCCGGGGCAAAGTGTGGCAAGGTCAGGGTCTGCGTATGAAGCAGGCTGTACGGGTGATTTCTAATGCACACTCAAGTTTGAGAACCACCATGAATGCTCAGTCTCATGGGAAAAACCAGCTAAAGAGGGGATACTTTTACCCCGCCTAAGACTGTCTTTGACTTCATCTTCTACGCTCATTTCTTCGTCTTGCAAATACACACGTGTCCCTTCCACCCCAGCACACTGAACTTGTCCTCATTCCTTGAACACGTTCTGAAGAGTCACAATGCCTTGCCTTTGCTTAGACATTTCCTTCTAGACACTGATCTTGTCACATCTGACTTAAAGGCTCAGCCTACAGACACCTCCTAGAAGCCCACTCTGATTTCCCCCCCAAGGCTGTCATACTTCTTGCCTCCATATGTGTCTTTCTCTTTGTTTAAGTTAGAGTATGACAGTTAATTGAATCACGCTGAATTCTAGGTAGTATTTCTGGCTTTGTCTCTCTCACTGTTGTTCTGGGAGTAACTGGGTGGCAGTTACTCTCGTTCTTTCTGCAGCCCTCCTAGTCCCCTCCCCCACCTCCATCAAGCCCACCCTACCCCTGTGGCCAGCCCACAGTCGGGCACCTAGGGGTCACTCTAGAGGTCTGTGGAAGGAAGGAACCGCTCTTCCTGAACTTGGGTCTTCTGTGCCCACCCAGCCTGGGTGGCTGTCCCCAAATGCCCCGTGGTTGCTAGAAGCTCTGGGTGTGCCAGTTCTGTGAATCCCTGATGAAAATAGAGACAGCAGTATGCTAATCAGGGAAAGATTGTCTTTATAGAGTACAGCTGATAAGTTCATTTGCATATTCTGGTTCATTGTTGCATTTCGAGTAAGTTACATTATTCGTTAGAGGAACTGAGGCCGAGTAGCCTTCAGGAAGATTTAGCAGGAGAGGGGCTGTCCAGAGCAGGCTGGGTCCCAGAAAACAAAGCCAGGCTGGGTAGGCAGATAGTTTAGGTCAGTATAAGGAAGGGCTTTGACTGTTGGAGCTGCCGGGAACAGGAGCGGCCTGCCTGGAGGTGGGTAGGTCGCCGCACTGAAGGGGTGCAAGCAGAAGCCAAATGAGGAGGGTGAGAGCGTGGGTCTCACATATTCCAGTTCCACAAGTCACTCATTCGTGGGCTGATGCTTCCTTCCTTCAAACCCTGTGATGCCTATGCTTTTGATGGGCATAGAATAGTCTGTGATTTCCTAGGGCTGCCATAAAAAATGACCACAAACTGGGTGGCTTGTAAAACAACAAATGTATTGGCTCATAGATCTGGAGGTTGGAAGTCTGAAACAGAGGTGTTGGCAAGGCCCTGCTTCCTCTGAAGGCTCTAGCGGAGGGTCCTTCCTTGCTTCTTCCAGCTTCTTGTGGCTCCTGATGTCTTTTGGCTTGTGACACCATCACTCCAATCTCTGCCTCTGTTTGCACACCTATATATCACCTTCTTCCTCTTGTGTTTCTGTGTCCTATTCTTATAAGGACACCAGTCATTGGGTTTAGGGCTCACCCTAATTCAGGATGATTTCATCTCAAGATCCTTAACTAATTACATCAGGGAAGACCCTATTTCCAAATAAGGTCATACTCTGAGGTTCCAGGTGGACATGAATTTTGTGGGGACCTTAGTCAATCTACTACAAATAGGTATAAAAATTTCTGCTAGGACAGCAGGCTCACATTTGGAAGTTCCACATTCTTCTTGGTCAGGCCTCCTCATGTGTGTATAGACTGAAGTAGTGTAATATAAGGTTTCTATCTAGGGCCCAAAGTGGAAAGGGCCCAGCTGGAAAGTGAGCAGACATACTTCCCTCCCTGCCCCACATCTGCTGGGCACCTCTATGGGCAGCTGCAATCTTGCGCCTATTGTCAGGGTCCCACCTCAAGGCCCTGCTGCACTTCTCTGGGTCTCGACCTCTAGGCCACTCTGCTCCACGTGACAGCTGCGGAAATGCCCATTTGCTCTCTCAGGAGTGGTGGGTGTCACTGACCACAGTTCAGCGGCTGCATGCTGAAGCCCGTTACCACGTTGGTGCCGAGGCGGTGTTTGCGGTAGACAGCTCGAGACAGTGCGCAGCTGAGCGGGGCCACGAGGGCAGGCCCCCCCCTGGGAGATGCAGGGCTCCTCTCATGGACGCCTTTGGCTCGAGGACTCCCCATCAGCCTTGCTGAGCACCCCAGGACTGCACTGCAGTGTAAGACTCCTCCACCTCCCTCCCTTCCGTCTGGCCCCAGCTCCTGCGCTCAGGTCAGACCTGCACTGCGGCCCAGGCTCTCCCAGCCTGGCAGCTCCCAGCCCATTCCCCTGTTACATCTCTAGAACATCTAACCCTGTCCTGGCATCTGCCTCTCACAGGAACCGGGCTAATCTGGGCATCAGTGCTTTAGCCTCTCACCCTTCAGAGTTCTGAGAAGTGTTCTAGGTGGCTCCTCGGCTGCCCACAGCAGTACCCAGCTGTACATCACACCCGTATTCACTTTCCTTCTCTCCCTACCCTCTTGCTGCTGCTTCCTGGGTCCCCTTTCTGCTCTCCAGCAGCCTCTACTTTTAGGGAAATCCAAACTAACACAGGGAGCTACATGTTTGGGGGAGCCCTAAATTTCCTCATACATTCTCCTGTATTTAAATTACAGAATCATAGAAATTTTAGACCAAGACTCAGCCTCATTTTCCAGATGGGAAAACATTGGCCCTGGAGAGACTCAGACACTGTCCTTGACATTTATTCTTTTGAGGGGGAAGGTGGGTGGCGTGTCTTCTGATTTTCCAATTTCCTTTTGTCTTGCAGGATTCTAGATTTTCCCTCTTGTTTCTTTTCCCCATCACTGTGTGAGCTCCTCCCCTCTCCCCAAAGAATTCCCTAAGACGCTCCCTCCACCCCCTTGGTGGGTGACCTGCTCCGCTGGTATTTTCCTCCAGTGTTTTCTTACTTAGGGTGAACTTCCTTTTTGGTTTTCCGTGGGCTTTATGCCTGCCTCTAGCTCTCTCCTCTGCACGGTTTTCCCCAAACTGCCTTGTTCTCTGCACTTGTGCTCACTGAGATTGAGAGTTTATTTTTCTACTTCCAGATAATTTGAGGTTTGGGGGATCTCTGTCTTCTAGTGGCATTGAAGGTGTGCGTTTTATGTGTTCTTATTCTTTATTGTTTGGTGGAGAAGATGTTGGGAGTTTGGGACTTAAATGGCTGTCATTTCCTCGACTGCCAGCCTCCCCGGGCCGCCGGCAGTTTGGTGCCTTTGTCATAGCCCTTCTCACACCAGGCTGTGGACCTCCGATCCTGGCGTTTTGGAGGCGGCTTGTGCCGGCTCATGAGAGCTGATGTTATGTTCTCAGGAATTTTTCAAGCTGGCTGACGTCACTTTGGTTGCTTGGAATTGGTAATGATGGGAATATTCACACCACAGATATCTGCAAACACTACAAACCACGCGCCGCCCCCCACAGCGGTTTGTGAACCATCACCAGCACACTGCTAGCTGTGTACACGTATGTTTCTCCACCAGCCTGCACTTCCCGACTCTCCAGAGATCCCCGCATTGCTTTGCTCGTAGAAGGCCCCAGTGAATGTCGAGTGAATGAATGATGCCTACTAAGTGTTCAGTCACTTATTGTGGTGTAGCAAACCATCCCAAACTTAGTGGTGAAAACTACCATTTTATTGTGCTCAGGGGTTCTGCAGATCAGGAATTCAGACAGGACACAGCAGGGATGGTTTATCCTGCTCCATGATAATTGGGACCTCAGTTGGGAAGACTTGATGGGCTGGTTTGACTCAAGGCTGAGCTTAGCTGAGACTGCTGACCGAAAGACCTACACACAGCCTTTCCATGTGGTTTTGGCTTCTCCAGCATGGTGGCTGGGGTTTGAGAGGGACATAGAGAGCTAAATAGCAGCTACACAGCCTTCGTGAAACCTTGTTATGAAACCTTGTCTTGGAGGTGCCATGGCATCACTGTCACCAAACTCTATTGATCAGAGCAGTCACAAGTTGGCTCGGGCCCAGGAGGAGGGGACACAGACCCTGCCTCACAAAGGAAGGAATGTCTAAGAGTTTTGGTGCCGTGTTTTAAAACTGCCACACTGAATAAGCCAAGGAACACCTACTACGTGCCAGATACTTTACATACATTACCTCTACTTAAGATACTATTATTTGCATTTTGCAGATTAGGAAACTGAGGCTTAGAGAGGTTAAGGAGCTTGCCTACAGTCACACAGCCATAATTGTGACCCTCCACCAGGACTTATTTTGTTCATTTGTGGAGGGTGCTGAGGGACACAAGGATAAATGAGACCCAGTCTTGCTTCATAGAATGCAGAACAAACTCAGCCTGGCATACACACACCCCTGGGGTATCTTAGCATCCAGCCAGCTGAGGTTGGGTGTGAGCAGCCACTTCACTGTTCCTAAAAGTCAGTCAAGGCGATTTGTACTGAAAGTGCTGAGTACTTGCTCTTGTCCAGGCTAATTCAGCTTTATAACCTCAAGTCTGAAGTCACTAGTGTGGAGTACTTTAAATTAGCTGTAAAATTTCAATCCAATTGCTAAACTGCCTAAATTATCAAGTTTGCTCATTGCTAGTTGAATGCATGCATAATTAATTTTTTCTAAAGTCTGGACTAAAAGCTGCTGAAATCAGATCTTTTTCTTGAATTAGATTCAAATGTCATAGGGAAGTATTTGGTTTTATGATGTAACCTAAAGCAGTGCATACGTTTAAAGAATTCTTAGCTGAGATTTGTATTTGGGAGGGAAATGAGTTAGAGGACTCAATTATTTTAAAATCGAAATTATGTTCTTACTAATTGAGAGATGGACCTGGTCTCTATTAATGACAAATATGACTCATAGTACTGCCATGACTATTAATATCATGATCAGGATGAATAGCTAACATTTGCTAAAATTTTTTAGAATGTAAGCTCTATGAGGACAGGGAAACCGTTCCATTACCTGTTTTATCCCCAATGTGTAGAATAAATAGTTGTTGGCACATAGTAGACACCTGATAAATATTAGTTGAATGCATCTGTTAGCTAATGTGATCATAACAGCAACTCTGAAAGATAGAAACTTTTATTATCATTTTTACAGATGAGGAAACTGAGGCTTAGGAAGATTACTTGTCTTTCCCACGATCATACAGCCAGGAAATGTGGTAGTCAAGGTTCGAATCCAGACTTTGGGACTCCTTGCCCTGTGCTTTTTTCTTAAGTATATAGACACACCACTGAAGTTCATGGTGTATTTCTGAGTTGAGAATCCACTCATTCTGATTTTAATGGGTATCATTGATAGTTTTTATATTAATGTAGCATTTCATGTTTTATTTACTTTCCAGCAGTGCTATTCAATAGAACTTTCTATGATGATAGAACTGTTCTATATCTGCACTGTCTCCAGTGGTACCTACTTGAAATGGGGGTAGTGCAACCAAGGAACTGAATTTTTAAGTTAAATTAAATTTGAATTAATTTAAGTTTAAATAATAGCCACATGTAGCGAGTGGCTACCGATGTTGGACAGTGCAGCTCTATAGTTTAAAAGTATTAGTAGGTTGGTGGTCCCTACTAATTTTATTGATTTTATTCAATGCTATTTTTTTAAAAAAAAGAAAAACACAGAGACTTGAGGACCAAGCAGAAAAGAGACTTCCCAGGGGCTTGCTGTAAATCAGTAGCAGACATGGGCTAGGGGCCCAAGGTCCTGCTTCCCACCTTGGCACTTTCCCTTTATGGGGTGGTCTTTGATGACTTGAAAATTTAGTTTCCGGATTACCAGCAGTCTTCCAATTTTCCAAACAAAATTCCTTTACTTTTCTTTTCTCTTTTGGCTGTGTTTTGATCATTTCTCTGACCCTCTTGCTGTTGAACCAAAGAAAAAAACATGAAAGGAAGTAAAAATTAGATATGCCCTCCGTTGGTAGGTCTTTGGGCCACTGCTCAAGTCCCTACAGCCCCCATGATGCTGGTGTCAGCTACCTGTCGCCAGGTATCCACAGCCACGCCTTGATCATGATGAAAGCAGGGTCGTGATAGTAAGCACCACCGCCGAGCGAACACCACCTCCCTGCCAGGCTCATCTCTCTTTGAGTGGTTTTACCTATTAGGTGGTGTGATCCCCACTTTGCAGATGCAAAAATTGAGACCCAGAAATATTAGTATCATGGGGATTTAAGTCAAGGTCTGACTGCAGATTTGGGCTCATTTGCCTTCTCAGGATGGTTCTCACCCAGTGATCATTTATGTCTATTGTTCCAGGGTGTCTGGACACTCTTGGCTGCCAGTCGTAGATACAGAAACCACGCAGAGTGGTATACACCATAAGAGTTCAGGGGCTCACAACGAGAAGTCCAGAGGTAGGGTGGGGTTCAGGGTCAACTCAATCCTGTAATAGGGCTAACTTATCCAGGAGGCACATTTTTAAAGCCCACAAAAATGTTTTAATTTATTTTAAAATAAGAAGAAAAGAAAAGAACTTGTAGGTTAGAGAAAATGTTTTGATAAAATATTAATATATTCATCTTAATACCAATGCAGTATTAAAATGAAAGAAGGAGTTCAGAAAGGCAAAAATTCCTAGACCCACTCAAGCCATCAATCATGCCGCCTCCTTCACAGCTCCAGCGAGCTTTCTGGCATAGTTCATTGGCCCAAATTTTCCAAGCACATCCTTCAGGGAATTGTATGTTCTCATTGGCTTACTCCTGAACCAATCACAGTCAAGGAAAATGGGCTGAACCAGAATTCATCTGGACTAATGCACCAGTATTCCATACGCATGGCATCTGTGCAGTGGGGGAGGGGTGACCCCAAATGAAAATCAGAGACTCTCAAAAATTTAAAAAATAGAAGGTGAATGCTATGTGGGAGACCACCAATAGCCACTGTATCCAGTTAAATATGTCAGTGGGCAGAGAATGTTCAAGCTATCCAGGGTATGAACAAAAGGACAGCCACTCATTTTAGGTTTGGTTTTTATAATCTAGTCTCGAGGAAAAGAAAATGGCTTGTAATTTAAGGAGCTCCCAGCTCCCAATGTGCTTGCTCAGGCTAAATGATTACAATTAACTTAGGTATAAATAAGAGCAAGAAGAAATTTTAGGGTCATCATCCGATCATTTTTTGTCTTTTCTGTGAAAATTATTCTTTATTAAAATAATATCATAAAGCTGAACAAACTCTACTTTCTCTTTATAACTAAAAAGGCACATAATTTTGGAGTACATTTAAAAATATGTGCATACTAAATAAAAATGAATCCCGTCACTCATTGTACCTCGACTCTTTGGTCTCTGCTTAGATGCACCTTAGTGTTTAGTACCAGGTGTGGATAGGAATTTTACCTTCTCTTACCCAGAGTGGTTTCTTAGAATCTGAAGCCTATGGGATTTTACCCTTGGTTCTGACTTAGACTCAGTTTCAAATTTGGTAGCAGATTTAACATTGATTGAGAGGGCGAGCCCATCTTTCACAAGAGCAAGGCCTGCAAGGACACAGTTGGGGGTTAGAGCAAAGTGGTTGTGCAGCTGCAGCCCCTGCAGGGGTGTGCGTGTGTGTGCGTGTGCATGCATGTGCGCGTGCGGCCTTTTCAGCTGCACAGGAGGAGGCTGGGAGACCTGCAGCTAAGAGAGAAGTTGGCTGGTGGGGGACCCATACTGCCATGCAGCGAACCCTTGCCCTGTCCTCCTAGGGAAAAATATCTCGAGAATTAGTTGGCAGAAGGTGTTGGAGGCAGGGTGGTGTGTGAAGGGCGAGAGATAAGTTCCATTTTCAGGTGTGGTTTGGATCACACACAGAGCACAGAACAAAGTGTGATCGCTCCGAGGAAAAGTCAAGTACAGCGGTGGAGCTAATAGAAAAGCTTTGAAAAAGCAATGAATGTACTTTTTATATCAAGGAGAAAGAAAAAGGTGTTGCCACCTAAAGTGGGCAATTTCACAGCAAGCTCAAGTGTTTTGCAGCCGAATGGTGCCCCGGAGCTGGTAAAACCCCAGCAAATGCCCAGAGAAGCTTCTCACTTCAGGAAGTGAAATTCAAGGGAAGTTTGTAGCCAGTGAGCTGCTTAGATAATTAGCTACACTTTCTTTTACAATTTATTTATGTATTTCTCTATACCATGTGACTTTAGGATACCTGCGGTGGCAGCAAAAACCCTAGTAGTTTGGAGCAGCAGGTTTGGGTTGGCCCAGGCTTCCAGTTACTGCTTCTCCGAAGCTTCCCTAGTCTTCACCTTCTTCATCTGTAAAAACGTGCTATAATTAAAACGGTTTATTGTTGGTCCCAGTGGCATACTTTTAAACACATGTAAGTTATTGCTGTATCTTACATCTTATAACTTTTCAAAGAGTCTATTCTGAATGAAACTTATAATGGTGCTTAAGAAAAATTACATTTTTCTAAAATTCTCTGTGTTTGAGATGCATCCTTATCTGATTAAAAGGCATTTGGCTACAATTAAAAACAGAAAGTCTTCAAACAGGTTTTTTTTCAGCAGAATGCCTGGCTGCCAGTGTCCAACTTTAGGCCCAATTGAACACGCTGATTTAAGACTCCTGGCTCTGCCATGAATAGCTCCGTGACCTTGGGCAAGTTAACTTTTCAACTGTAAAATCAGTTTTTTCCTTGGTAAAATAGAGGGGCTAAACTAGATGGTCTCTGGGGTCCCTTCCAGCTCATTCGGTTTGCGATTTTCGTAGTTGACTGAGCATCGGGTTGGGGGACAGGAACCGAGGAGAATGGCTGTGGGATTTCACAGATCATCAGCCAGGGCACGAATCTTTTTCAAAACACTCTTGATAGGTGTTCATCTGTCACTTCCCCTGTGTGGACATTTCTGTGTGACAGAGCAGTTGCTACTTCATGAAATGGCCTTTCTCTGTTCAACCACTTAAATTGTTGGTCAGGTGTTCATAATGAGACTAGCAGACCCACAAGGGGCACAGCTAACACAGCCCTCTGGAATGTAGTATTCCACGTGATCATTCCAGGTGATTCCGGAATTAGCCAGAAGAATGAACAAGAGGTTGGGGAATAGCTTGTCTCGACTCTCTCGATCTCATTCATAGCACCCCAGGCCCTGAAGTAGCATCCCATTTCTTGGCCACATGGTGACCATTCTTCCCCATCGCCCACGCTGGGTCCCGAAGGCAGCATCCTGGTGGTGCAGGCATCCTTGCACAGGAGGGATGTGGCTGCCAAGGGAGGTGCCGGGGCGGGTCACAGCTTGCCGACCAGTAGCTTATTTGTGGAGGAAGTTCAGGAGTCAAGGTGGGCTCAGAGCATCATGTGGCTATTTGACATTGGGGATCACCCCTCAAATTAGCCTATCCGTGTCTGGGGCTAACTACCCGGTCCCACATCCTTATAGCTCAGCTGCCTCATCTTGTTATGGAAGCAAATCTCAGAGACCATGAAACAAAGAAAGCATCTGACAAGGGTCCAAGGTCCTCACTCAAGAAAGGGGGTTTCAAACCCAGGCATTTCTTATTCTCAAGGCAAGATGATCTCAATAGTGTCTTAGAATTCACTTCCTCATAACTTCTCTGGCTCAGCTCCCCAGGAGAATGCAGAAGAGAAGTTCAAAACAGAGGCAAAAATGAATGCTTGCGGACTGAACAAATCCCTCCTCCAAAGAGAAAGCATGTTAGGCCATGGTACATGATGGAGCACAGTATACAACTTTATACAAACATGCAAAAGCTTGGTGTTTCTTCAGATAATAAAAATAACAGCAAGTACTTGTCTGGAACTTTTAATGAGCCAAGCCCTTTTAAGTACAGGTATGGACATCATCTAACTCAAATCTCATAATCCTAAGAGGAAAGTATTGTTATCCCCATTGTACAGACAGGGAAACTGAGGCATAGAGTTACGTAACTTGCCCAAGATGACACAGATAGCAAGTAGTAGAGCGGGATTTGAACCCAGGCTCTTAACTACCTCACTAAGACTTCATCTTTAGTTAATCCAGAGGTCAAACCCATTTTCATATTCTTTTTAAAAAATAACAGCTTTTTTTGAGATATAATTTGCATATCATACAATTCACTCATTTAAAGTTTATAATGTAAGGATTTTGGTATATTCACAGAGTTGTGCAACCATCAGTTTAAGAACACCACGGTCAGTTTAAGAACAATTTAATCACCCCCAAAAGAAACCCCAAGGCCATTAGCAGTCACTCCTCACTTTCCCCGATCCACCCAGCCCCTGGCAACCTCCAGTCTACTTTCTGTCTCTTTGGATCAGCCTATTCTGGATGTTTCCTATAAAAGGAATTATACAGTATATGGTCCTTTGTGACTGGCTTCCTTCAGTTCTTTTTAGCATGAGGTTTTCAAGGTTCATTTCTGAATCTTTGCCCAGGCTGGTCCCACTGCCTGCAATGCCCCTTCTCCCAGTTGGCAGGGAGCACTCCTCCTTCTGTTCTCCCGTGGCCTCTACAAGCTCTGAACCCTGGCCACCCTGTCTAAGGCCTGTCCCCTGCTCAGGCTTTGGAGGAAAACTGACTTGTGTGAATCCAGATCACTGCATACTGTGTGCTCTTTGATAAGCCCCTTAACCTCTCTGAGCTTCAGTTTCTTCATCTGTGAAATGGGCATAAACCAGTCCCTGTTTCTTACAGTTTCTCTGAGAATTAAAGGACATAGGGCGAGTAGAATATGGACTCAATTCATCTTAGGCCTGTCTTAAAAATTCAGAGGAACCTCTGGCATCATCGCTGTGTGTGAGTTGTTGACAAGAGGTGATCCTAATCATACTGCCTCTCTGTAGATCCTTCCAGTTTGCAGGGAGTGGTCACCCTATCGCAGCAGCCTGGTGAGGGGGCATCACAGCCACCCCAGAGAAGAGGCTCAGGATCTTCCCCAAGACCCTCTTAGGAGGAAGTAGCAGATATGGCTCCTTCCCAACCCTGAATTCTCTCTGCCCCAAAGTCTCCCTCAGGGCAGGGCAGGGCTGGGCAGTGTGGCATTGTCCACAGAAGGGCAGTGTGGACAGTCTGGAGCCCTGAGCTGGGCATTGACAGCTGGGGGTGTCCTTGCCCTGAGTATGGGAGCAGAGATGAATGTGGGGTTGGGGGCAGGGCAGGAAGAGGTGGAAACCTTTGGAGGGTATGCCGCATGGTACCTGGGGTGTGGGCTAGATTTCAGCCCCCTCTGTGGGGCTCCCTGCTGGGGGCCTTTACATGTCACCCAGTATGTGCTGGCCCTGGTTCCAGGTTCCCAGACAGTGTCCTGGCTTGACACTGGCAGTGCTTCCTGGGCGGAGCAGCCGGCAAAGCCTCAAGAAGCTGGGAGGAGGGGGGCTTCCTGGCAGTGACGCCAGGCCAAGTGACGGAGGAGAGATTCCATGTCGCAAAAAACCATGCGGAACAACAGACTGGTCCCTCCTCTCTTCTTTCCCCCAGCAACACACACGGGGAAACTGAGGCCCAGAGAGAGAACAGCCCTTGCTCAGTGCCCCACAGTCAATCAGTGCAAGCTGCCTTCCGGCCTGCCCGAGGTACAGGGCCCCCGACCGTGCCCTCCGTTCCTTCTCGCTCACTAGCCCTGCTCAGCCTGGGCGCCCTGTGCTCGCGCCTTCCTCTGCTGCCTCAGCGGCTCCTCCGGGCCTCCTCATCCTTCCCCTCCCCAGCAACTCTCTTCCTCCCTTCCCTGCCTCCCCCCTAGTCTCTCTGTCTTTGTTACAACCACCACCCACCTTTTGTTTAACATCTCATTTCTTTTCTACTAGAAGACAGTATTTGAACAATTAGGATAATTGAAGTTTTTCTCTCCTATAATTCTGGCCAAAATATATCCACCGCTCATGGAACTGGAGCGAGACACCAGCGTCCTGGTGGGGGCAGGTTCTCTAGGTTGGCCCACAGGGACCCCTGCAGGCTGTGGGGTCCTGGCGTCGTGACTCAGCCTGCACCCTTGGGTTGAGAGCCATGGGCCCCCACCCTGCCTGCCACACCCCCACCCCAGTCCTGCACGTACCGCTTGCGAGATTCCAAGTTGGAGGCCACCCTCGGGGCTGCCCTGGTGCTTCACTGGGATCCCACCCAGCCCCTCCACAGCTCTCAGGGCCACCTCTCACCTCCCCTGCCTGCCTGCCTCAGCCCCTGCCTGCGCTGCCTCCCCTGCCTCCCTGCCTCTGCTCCCGCATGTCTGCCCCTGCCAGGCTGCCGCACAGGGCAGACGGGGGCCTTTGAATCCCAGCTCAACCCCTGCCCCTGTGTGGCCTGGCAGTTACAGAGTTGCTCTGTGCCTCCGGTTCCCCATCTGAAAAGTAGGTCAGAAGGGGACTGTGGTCGGCAGAGTAACGGCCCCCAAAGGCATCCATGTCCTCGTTGCAGAACCTGTGAATGTGTTGCCTCACGTGGGAAAAGGGCCTGGCAGATGGGATTAAGTGAAGGACCTAGAGATGGGAGACCAGCCTGGGTTATCCAGTGGGCCCAAGGCAATCACAGGGGTGCTTAGAGGGAGGCAGGAGAGGGAGAGGCAGAGAAGGAGCTGTGACGCAGAAGGGCCAGAGGCAGAGAGAGATTTGAAGAGGCTGCACTGCTGGCTTGGAGGGTGGTTGGAGGAAGGGGCCACGAGCCAAGGATCACAGGCAGCCTCCAGAAGGTGGGAACGGCAAGGGAACGGATCTCCCCCAGAGCCTGCAGGAGGAAGGCGGCCCTGCTGGCACCTTGATTTTAGCCTATTGAGAGCCCTTTTGGACTTCTGACCTCCAGAACTGTAAGATAATTATGCATTTTTATATGTTTTTTTAAAAAAGATTTTATTTTAAGGCTGGGCACAGTGGCTTACACCTGTAATCCCAGCACTTTGGGAGAATGGGGCTGGAGGATCGCTTGAGGCCAGGAGTTTGAGACTAGGCCGGGCAACATATTGAAACCCTATGTCCCTATGTTTTTCTCTTAAAAAAAGAAAAGTTAGCTGGCCATCGTGGCACATTCCTGTAGTCCCAACTGCTCCGGGGACTGAGGCTGGAGCATCACTTGAGACTATGAGTTCAAGCAATGGAATGAGACCCCATCTTCAAAAAAACAAAAATGAAAAAAAGGACTTGATTTATTTTAAAGACAGTTTTTAGAGTAGTTTTAGGTTCACAGAAAAATTGAGAGAAAAGTAGAAAGAGTTCCCATACACTCCCTGCCCCACACATGCCCAGCCTGCCCCATCACCAACATCCCCCCACCAAGGTGGTGCATTTGTTACGACTGATGAACCTACATTGACACATCATTATCACCCAAAGTCCAAAGTTTACATCTGGGTTCACTCTTGGTGTTGTATATTCTGTAGGTTTGGACAAATGTATAATGACATGAACCCACCATTATAGTACTGTTCAGAGCGTTATCATTGCCCTAAAAATCTGCCGTGTTTGTGTCTGTGTTGTTTTGAGCCACTAAGTGTGCAGTGATTTTTACAGCAGCCATAGGACACTAATACGAGATCCTACCTTTACGACCATGAAGAGTAATAGAGGTGACGTCAGGGAGTACCTCACCAGGCAGGTCATATGGTGTTGGGGGCCATTGCAAGCACTTTGGCTTTGACTCCAAATGAGATGGGTGCCGTGGAAGGCTTCGAGCCGAGGACTGCCGTGAAGGACGCGTGGGCTGACTCTGAGCGTCCAGAAGACAAGCAGGGGTCTTAACCAGTCTCGATTCTCTTGCAACTTGCCCAGACTGTGGCATGTAGCTGGCACTGAACATGCATTTGTTCTTTCCTTCTTTACAGTCACAACTGGGGACTCTGGTTTGGTGGTTATAAAATATGTGAGTTGCAGATGGGATGACGGAAAAGTGATCATGTTCTTGAAACATAGAGGATACTCCGATAATTGTAATATTTGGGTCGTTAAAAGAATGCATTTTTTACTTGGGATCCCTGCAGACTTCTCTTTTGGGTGACAATACATGCTTTTTTGTCTTAAAATCTTATAGTCAGTTATTTTGTATTTTGATTTAAAAATTGCGCATTTTTCATGCAAGCCCATAAGGAATTGATTTTCATATTCTTGATGTGACTGATGCATCGTATAGATACACTTGCATTCCTTCTGCATGAGGCTTTCAGCATTGGATATCTGTAGGCACATTATTACGGGGAAGCATTGATTTTTGCCTAGTACAATATGCCTTCTCTTTGAGGAAATGAAAATCATGACAAATGAAAAGCCATTTTTCAAAGTGACTTTGATTGTCGTAGTTTATGATTCAAAAATGAGACCTCGGAGAAGGGACCTTAATTTTCTGTGCTAATTATTTGGCTGCCATTGTAAAGGGCACGTTTCTATCGAAGAAGCCCTTAGTAGGCCCACAGTCTGATGGTTAACAGTGGTAACTCTCTCATTCTGCAAAGTGTTTTGCCGGTCAAGCATGCTTCTCCGTTTCCCGTCTCATGAAGATGAACAGCCTAATGAGGCAGAGGGTTTGTATTCCATAGCACAGTAGGGGGACAGAGGCTCTGAGAAGCAGAGTCACACAATAGGACACAAGTCTCTCCAGATTTGACTAGACATTCAGTGGACTGAAATAGGCAAGACGAGTGTTCTCAAGGCAGGAACGGGCGGAGAACCGCACGATGCCGATGCCATGGTTACAGAACAAGAGCTTGGAACCGGGGGCGGTGGGATGACAGTGGTGGCCCCTCGAGTCCTGGTTCCTTCTGTAGCCAGCTGATAACCTCAGCCAACCTGTTCAACCTCTCTGAGCCTCGAGTCCCCTCTCTAAAGTGAGGATAATTGTCCCCATGCTGCTCACCTCCCTGGACTGCCGTGCATTCAACAGGAGATAATGGAGACAGTGCTTCATAAATTGTGAAGGGCTCTTTATAAGCTAAGGGTAATTGTTGCACAGATAAGAGCTTTGACTGTAGAGTCTATAATTTCTGCAACATTAATAGCAATAATAGCTTTAAAAAAAAAACACTGAGCCATTACTGTGCCTGCTGTTGTGCCTGGAGTTTCCCATGGATTGTTACATTTCATTCTCATTATGGCCCTGTGAGTCAGGCACTGATATTAGCACACCCATTTCGCAGACAAGAAAACTAAAGCTCACAGACGTAAGATAATTTGCTGAGAGCCACAGAACTAGTAAAGTGGAATTCAAACTGGCATCTCTTTGACTCCAAAAGCCTGTGACCCTCAAAACTGCCCCCATCAGAGTGATCATGGGTGCTGAGATGGACCAGCGCAAGCCCTCGGTTACAAAGGATGCACGTGTCCACAGGAGGGAAGCATGGGGCCCAACATTACCCAGACCCGAGGTCTCAGAGAAGATTCCAGCCTAATTGTGAGAGTTCCTTCTTGCCTCCTCTGCTACCAAATTATCATCTACATTTTTTGTCCCTGCTTGCCCCAGAGGAATGTCTTTTTTCCATTCCGTTTAAAAATCAAGGGATGGGTTGGCAAAGAGACATTGGCAACCAAATGTAATATGTGATTTTTTTTTTAAATATATAAAATATATTTTTGGAACAATTGGGAAATTTTAAATATGGATTTCATTTTAAATAAGATTATTTTAAAATGAAAGGTATATAGTAGGAATGTATGTAGGAGAGTGTCCTTATTCTTAGGAGATACAGCTCAGAGTATTAGGGGTAAAGTGGTCTTGTGTTTACAAACTGCATTCAAATAATTCAGAGGAAGTGGGGAAGAGAGTGAGAAGTAGATGTGGGGAAATATTAATGACTGGTGAATAGATAGCAGGTATATGAGTATGAATTCTACTATTCTTTCAGCTTTTCTGTCATTTTGAAAAAAATAAAATGTAGCAGTGGAGGGAAAATGAATCAAGAGTTTGGAAAAGGTTGGCATTTGCTGACCATCTTTTGTGATCCAGGCTCCGGGCCAGGCGTTCACAAGGTATTAATACTATCTCTCTGGTTTCTCTCTGTAAAGTGGGTGTTATCTCCATTTTGCAAATGACCCAAAAAGCACAGAGAGGGTAAGTGTCCTGCACAAGGTCACACAGCAGAATGGCAAGCTGGGGTTTCTAGGCAGGTCTGCATGAAGCCTGTGGAGCTTTCAGCTCGCCCACACATCAACCCTCACCGCTCACCCACATTGTGACCCTTCCTCTCCAGGCTTTTTCACGGTGGAGATGCGTAGAGAAATTACTTCTTATACCCCAACGGGAACCCTAAAGGCTCAGTGAAAAACACCATATGCTGTTAATCACGGCCCTCAATCACAAGCAAGAAAAACAAGAAACTCCAAGTATCAAAAGCTTCCTGCACTGCCCAGAGTCCCCACAGGAAGGAGAGTTCTGGAAAAATAAATGTTGACATTTGACACCACAGGAGCACCAATTTAAAAAGGCACTTTAAACCAAAATTGACTTCACAAAAATCAATATTGAAAAATCAGACTCGGATTCCGATGAAATATCAGTCTCTTGATGTTTATTGACTTGGGTAAATGTTGGCATTTTACAGCCCAGAATTAAAATAATAGAATTTTAGAGCTAGATAAGACCGCCGAGATCATCCTGTTACCTGCTAATATCTCTTTCTGGGCTCTACTTAATGACGTTGTTTTTATTATGTTTAATTCCCTTCTTTATCTTGGTTCTGTGGGTACAAGGTCTAATAAATATTTTATTTTTTAAAAGAAGAGCCAAGCTAGGCTTAAACAAAGCTGTCACTTTATAGAGGAGGACACTGTCATGGAGAGCGGAGTGATTTGCCTGATGTCACAGGCTGGGGTCCACGCTGGGATTGGACGCCCAGGACAGTCACACTGTGCCTCACTTCTCCTTACAGCCTTTCTTTCCCAGAGTCCTTTAGTCATGATCGCATGTCAAGGAGCAAGGAGCGGTCAGGGGTGGCCGGTTCGCCAGAACCTGGTGGCCAAGTGGGAACCATGTTAAGTGGATGTCAACTGGAGAAAGGGGGTGGTGGGGGAGAGAGAGAGACAAACACACCCAGGAGAGAGACAGAGACAGGAACACAGAAACAGAGAGACAGAGATATGCAGAGAGAAACACACGTAGAGATAGAGACAGAAAGAGTCAGACAGAGACAGAGACAGACAGAGAGACGCAACAGACATTGTTTCCTTTGGATGGAAGCATCTTTTGTCATTGTTTCAGGATGAGATGCAGAACACGTCATTAAATTAGAGATACTATTGTTTCATCCTAACGTGCTTTCATCTGCCTAATTAAATACCACACACAAACCCCCAACTATTATGATCAAACAATCCCCACAAAGTCAAGATTACAAAAAGGGCGCAAGACTAGTAATTATGCCGAACGTGGCTCCCCTTCCGAAGGCCCCTGTTATTAAGCCATTTAGAGGGATGCTGTGGAGTAAAGGTGCATGCCCTCCACGAGCCCTGACACCAGAGAACCGGAATCACAGGCTCACTTAGCCCCGAGGCCCAATGGTCGTGGGGACCCAGGCCTCTGACATGGGT